>NC_041224.1:73938833-73943873 GCF_002837175.3 Physeter macrocephalus
CTTTTTTTTAAGATTCCATATATATGTGTTAGCATACGGTACTTGTTTTTCTCTTTCTGACTTACTTCACTCTGTATAACCGACTCTAGGTCCATCCACCTCACTACAAATAACTCAATTTCGTTTCTTTTTATAGCTGAGTAACATTCCATTGTATATATGGAACATCTTCTTTATCCATTCATCTACTGATGGACACTTATGTTGCTTCTATGTCCTGGCTATTGTAAATAGAGCTGCAGTGAACATTGTGGTACATGATGGATTGGGTTGTTTGTTTTTTTGATATGGAGCTGCATGAGCTGTAAATTTTGGAGATTAGTCCTTTGTCCGTTGCTTCATTTGCAAATATTTTCTCCCATGCTGAGGGTTGTCTTTTCGTCTTGTTTATGGTTTCCTTTGCTGTGCAAAAGCTTTTAAGTTTCACTGGGTCCAATTTGTTTATTTTGTTTTTATTTCCATTACTCTAGGAGGTGGGTCAAAAAGGACCTTGCTGTGATTTACGTCATAAAGTGTTTTCCCTATGTTTTCCTCTAAGAGCTTGATACTGTCTGGCCTTATACTTAGGTCTTTAAACCAGTTTGAGTTTATTTTTGTGTATGGTGTTAGGGAGTGTTCTAATTTCATTCTTTTACATGTAGCTGTCCAGTTTTCCCAGCACCACTTATTAAAGAGACTGTCTTTTCTCCACTGTATATTCTTGCCTCCTTTATCAAAGATAAGGTGACCATATGTGTGTGGGTTTATCTCTGGGCTTTCTATCCTGCTCCATTGATCTATCTTTCTGTTTTTGTGCCAGTACCATACTGTCTTGATTACTGTAGCTTTGTAGTATAGTCTGAAGTCAGGGAGCCTGATTCCTCCAGCTCCGTTTTTCTTTCTCAAGATTGCTTTGGATCTTCAGGGTCTTTTGTGTTTCCATACAAATTATGAAATTTTTTTTTTAATTATGAAATTTTTTGTTCTATTTCTTTGAAAAATGCCAGTGCTAGTTTGATAGGGATTGCATTGAATCTGTAGATTGCTTTGGGCAGTATAGTCATTTTCACAATGTTGATCCCTCCAATCCAAGAACATCATATATCTCTCCATCTGTTTGTATCATCTTTAATTTCTTTCATCAGTGTCTTATAGTTTTCTGCATACAGGTCTTTTTTCTCCTTAGGAAGGTTTACTCCTAGGTATTTTATTCTTTTGGTTGCAATGGTAAATGGAAGTGTTTCCTTAATTTCTCTTTCATATATTTCATCATTAGTATATAAAAATGCAAGAGATTTCTGTGCATTAATTTTGTATCCTGCTACTTTACCAAATTCATTGATTAACTCTAGCAGTTTTCTGGTAGCATCTTTAGGATTCTCTATGTATAGTAGCATGTCATATGCAAACAGTGACAGCTTTACTTCTTCTTTTCCTATTTGGATTCCTTTTATTTCTTTTTCTTCTCTGATTTCTGTGGCTAAAACTTCCAAAACTATGTTGAATAAGAGTGGTGAGAGTGGGCAGCCTTGTTTTGTTCCTGATTTTAGTGGAAATGGTTTCAGTTTTTCACCTTTGAGGACGATGTTGGCTCTGGGTTTGTCATATATGGCCTTTATTATGTTGAGGTAAGTTCCCTCTATGCCTACTTTCTGGAGGGTTTTTATCATAAATGGGTGTTGAATTTCATCAAAAGCTTTCTCTGCATCTATTGATATGATCATATGGTTTTTCCCCTTCAATTTGTTAACATGGTGTATCACATTGATTGATTTGCGTATATTGAAGAATCCTTGCATTCCTGGGATAAACCCCACTTGATCATGGTGTATGATCCTTTTAATGTGCTGTTGGATTCTGTTTGCTAGTATTTTGTTGAGGATTTTTGCATCTATGTTCATCAGTGATATTGCCCTGTAGTTTTCTTTCTTTGTGACATCTTTGTCTGGTTTTTGTATCAGGGTGATGGTGGCCTCATAGAATGAGTTTGGGAGTGTTCCTCCCTCTACTATATTTTGGAAGAGTTTGAAAAGTATAGGTGTTAGCTCTTCCCTAAATGTTTGGTAGAATTCTCCTGTGAAGCCATCTGACCCTGGGTTTTTGTTTGTTGGAAGATTTTTAATCACAGTTTCAATTTCAGTGCTTGTGATTGGTCTGTTCATATTTTCTATTTCTTCCTGGTTCTGTCTTGGAAGGTTGTGCATTTCTAAAATTTTTCTATTTCTTCCAGGTTGTCCATTTTATTGGCATATATTTGCTTGTAGTAATCTCTCATGATCCTTTGTATTTCTGCAGTGTCAGTTGTTACTTCTCCTTTTTCTTTTCTAATTCTATTGATTTGAGTCTTCTTCTTTTTTTCTTGATGAGTGTGGCTAATGGCATATAAATTTTATCTTCTCAAAGAAGCAGCTTTTAGTTTTATTGATCTTTGCTATCATTTCCTTCATTTCTTTTTCATTTATTTCTGATCTGATCTTTATGATTTCTTTCCTTCTGCTAACTTTGGGGTTTTTTTGTTCTTCTTTCTCTAATTGCTTTAGGTGTAAGGTTAGGTTGTTTATTTGAGTTGTTTCTTAAGCTAGGATTGTATTGCTATAAACTTCCCTCTTAAAACTGCTTTTGCTGCATCCCATAGGTTTTGGGTCATCATGTTTTCATTGTCATTTGTTTCTAGGTATTTTTTGATATCCTCTTTGATTTCTTCAGTAATCTCTTGGTTATTTAGTAGTGTATTGTTTAGCTCCTATGTTTTTGTATTTTATACAGATTTTTTTCCTTTAATTTATATCTTGTCTCATAGCATTGTGATCAGAAAAGATACTTGACATGATTTCAATTTTCTTATTTATCAAGGCTTGATTTGTGACCCAAGATATGATCTATCCTAGAGAAAGTTCCATGAGCACTTGAGAAGAAAGTGTATTCTGTTGTTTTTGGATGGAATGTCCTATAAATATCAATTAAGTCCATCTTGTATAATGTATCATTTAAAGCTTGTGTATCTGTATTTATTTTCATTTTTGGTGATCTGTCCATTGGTGAAAGTGGGGTGTTAAATCCCCTCCTCTGATTGTGTTACTTTTGATTTCCCCTTTTATGGCTGTTAGCATTTGCCTTATGTATTGTGGTACTCCTGTGTTGGATGCAAAACTATTTTCCATTATTTTATCTTCTTCTTGGATTGGTCCCTTGATCATTATGTAGTGTCCTTCTTTGTGTCTTGTAATAGTCTTTGTTTTAAAGTCTTATTTAGTCTGATGTGATAATTGCTACTCCAGCTTTCTTTTGATTTCCATTTCCATGGAATATCTTTTTCCATCCCCTCACTTTCAGTATGGATGTGTCCCAAGGTCTGAAGTGGGTCTCTTGTAGACAGCATATATACGGGTCTTATTTTTGTAACCAATCAGCCTGTCCACGTCTTTTGGTTGGAGCATTTAATCCATTTACGTTTAAGGTAGTTATCGACATGTATATTCCTATTACCATTTTCTTAATTGTTTTGGGTTTGTTATTGTAGGTCTTTTCCTTCTCTTGTGTTTCCTGCCTAGAGACATACAGGTCTTTTTTCTCCTTAGGAAGGTTTACTCCTAGGTATTTTATTCTTTTGGTTGCAATGGTAAATGGAAGTGTTTCCTTAATTTCTCTTTCATATATTTCATCATTAGTATATAAAAATGCAAGAGATTTCTGTGCATTAATTTTGTATCCTGCTACTTTACCAAATTCATTGATTAACTCTAGCAGTTTTCTGGTAGCATCTTTAGGATTCTCTATGTATAGTAGCATGTCATATGCAAACAGTGACAGCTTTACTTCTTCTTTTCCTATTTGGATTCCTTTTATTTCTTTTTCTTCTCTGATTTCTGTGGCTAAAACTTCCAAAACTATGTTGAATAAGAGTGGTGAGAGTGGGCAGCCTTGTTTTGTTCCTGATTTTAGTGGAAATGATTTCAGTTTTTCACCTTTGAGGACGATGTTGGCTCTGGGTTTGTCATATATGGCCTTTATTATGTTGAGGTAAGTTCCCTCTATGCCTACTTTCTGGAGGGTTTTTATCATAAATGGGTGTTGAATTTCATCAAAAGCTTTCTCTGCATCTATTGATATGATCATATGGTTTTTCCCCTTCAATTTGTTAACATGGTGTATCACATTGATTGATTTGCGTATATTGAAGAATCCTTGCATTCCTGGGATAAACCCCACTTGATCATGGTGTATGATCCTTTTAATGTGCTGTTGGATTCTGTTTGCTAGTATTTTGTTGAGGATTCTTTTTTTCTTGATGAGTGTGGCTAATGGCATATAAATTTTATCTTCTCAAAGAAGCAGCTTTTAGTTTTATTGATCTTTGCTATCATTTCCTTCATTTCTTTTTCATTTATTTCTGATCTGATCTTTATGATTTCTTTCCTTCTGCTAACTTTGGGGTTTTTTTGTTCTTCTTTCTCTAATTGCTTTAGGTGTAAGGTTAGGTTGTTTATTTGAGATGTTTCTTGTTTCTTAAGGTAGGATTGTATTGCTATAAACCTCCCTTTAGATCTCCTTTTGCTGCATCCCATAGGTTTTGGGTCATCGTGTTTTCACTGTCATTTGTTTCTAGGTATTTTTTTTATTTCCTTTTTGATTTCTTCAGTGATCGCTTGGTTATTAAGTAGTGTATTGTTTAGCATCCATGTGTTTGTACTTTTTACAGATTTTTTTTCCTGTAATTGATATCTCATAGCATCTCATAGTGTTGTGGTTGGAAAAGATCATTGATATGATTTCAGTTTTCTTAAATTTACTGAGGCTTGATTTGTGACCCAATATAAGATCTATCCTGGAGAATGTTCCATGAACACTTGAGAAGAAAGTGTATTCTGTTGTTTTGGGTTGGAATGTCCTATAAATATCAATTAAGTCCATCTTGTTTAATGTATCATTTAAAGCTTGTGTTTCCTTATTTATTTTCATTTTGGATGATCTGTCCATTGGTGAAAGTGGGGTGTTAAAGTCCCCTACTATGATTGTGTTACTGTCGATTTCCCCTTTTATGGCTGTTAGTATTTGCCATAT
>NC_041224.1:73944494-73945097 GCF_002837175.3 Physeter macrocephalus
ATCAGCTGTTAACCTTATGGGGATTCCCTTGTATGTTATTTGTTGCTTTTCCCTTGCTGAATTCTTTTAGTTTTGCTTGTCTGTAAAGCTTTTAATTTCTCTGTCAAATCTGAATGAGATCCTTACTGGGTAGAGTATTCTTGGTTGTAGATTTTTCCCCTTCATCACTTTAAATATGTCCTGCCACTCTCTTCTGGCTTGCAGAGTTTCTGCTGAAAGATCAGCTGTTAAGGATTCCCTGGGATGAGGATTCCCTTGGATGTTATTTGTTGTTTTTCCCTTGCTGCTTTTTATATGTTTTCTTTGTATTTAATTTTTGATAGTTTGATTAATATGTATCTTGGTATGTTTCTCCTTCGATTTATCCTGTATGGGACTCTCTGTGCTTCCTGGTCTTTAACTATTTCCATTCCCATATTAGGGAAGTTTTCAACTATAATCTCTTCCGCTTAATTTGTTAGGTCTCTTGGGTTTTTGCTTTGCTCCTTCATTTGCTGTGTTTCTCTGTCTTCTCATTTTGCTTAAGTTACTGTGTTTGGGGTCTCCTTTTCGCAGGCTGCAGGTTCATAGTTCCCATTGTTTTTGGTGTCTGTCCCCAGTGAC
>NC_041224.1:73946715-74029090 GCF_002837175.3 Physeter macrocephalus
CTCAGTTATTCTGCTATTGATCCCTTCTAGAGAACTTCTAATTTCATTTATTGTGTTGTTCATCACTGTTTGTTTGCTCTTTAGTTCTTCTAGGTCCTTGTTAAGCATTTCTTGTATTTTCTCCATTCTATTTCCAAGATTTTGGATCATCTTTACTATCATTATTCTGAATTCTTTTTCAGGTAGCCTGCCTATTTCCGCTTAATTTGTTAGGTCTCTTGGGTTTTTGCTTTGCTCCTTCATTTGCTGTGTTTCTCTGTCTTCTCATTTTGCTTAAGTTACTGTGTTTGGGGTCTCCTTTTCGCAGGCTGCAGGTTCATAGTTCCCATTGTTTTTGGTGTCTGTCCCCAGTGACTAAGGTTGGTTCAGTGGGTTGTGTAAGCTTCCTGGTGGAAGGGACTAGTGCCTGTGTTCTGGTGGATGAGGCTGGATCTTTTCTTTCTCGTCGGCAGGTCCATGACTGGTGGTGTGTTTTGGGATGTCTGTGGCCTTATTATGATTTTAGGTGCCATCTCTGCTAATGGATTGGGTTGTGTTCCTGTCTTGCTAGCTGTTGGGCATAGGGTGTCCAGCACTGTAGCATGCTGGTCGTTGAGTGGAGCTGGGTCTTGGTGTTGAGATGGAGATCTCTGGGAGATTTTTGCCATGTGATATTACGTGGAGCTGGGAGGTCTCTTGTGGACCCATGTCCTGAACTTGGCTCTCCCACCTCAGAGGCACAGCCCTGATGCCTGGCTGGAGCACCAAGAGCCTGTCATCCACATGGCTCAGAATAAAAGGGAGAAAAAATAGAAAGAGAGAAAGTAAGAAAGAAAGAAGTTAAAATAAAATAAAGTAAAATTAAAAAGTTATTAAAATAAAATATAATTATTTAAAAAAATTTTTTAAGTAATTTTAAAAAAGAGAGAAAGAAGGAGCAGAGCAACCAAACCAAAAAAACAAATCCACCAATGATAACAAGCACTAAAAACTATACTAAAAAAAAAAATATTAAGAAAAAAAATTTACTAAAAAAAAAAAACGGACAAACAGAACCCTAGGACAAATGGTAAAAGCAAAGCTATAAGGACATAATCACACAGAGAAAGATACACATACACATTCACAAAAAGAGAAAAAGGGAAAAAAATATATACATCATTGCTCCCAATGTCCACCTCAATTTGGGATGATTCATTGTGTATTCAGGTATTCCACAGATGCAGGGCACATCAAGTTGATTGTGGAGATATAATCCGCTGCTCCTGAGGCTGCTGGGAGAGATTTCCCTTTCTCTTCTTTGTTCTCACAGCTCCTGGGTTTCAGCTTTGGATTTGGCCCCATCTCTGCGTGCTGGTCGCCTGAGGGTGTCTGTTCCCCGCCCAGACAGGACGGGACTAAAGGAGCAGCTGATTAGGGGGCTCTGGCTCACTCAGGCTGTGGGGAGGGAGGGGTACAGAATGCCGGGCGAGCCTTTGGCGGCAGAGGCCAGCATGACATTGCACCAGCCTGAGGCGCACTGTGTGCTCTCCTGGGGAAGTTGTCCCTGGATCACAGACCCTGGCAGTGGCGGGCTGCACAGGCTCCTGGGAGGGGAGGTGTGGAGAGTGACCTGTCCTTGCTCACAGGCTTCTTGGTGGCTGCAGCAGCAGCCTTAGCATCTCATGCCCATTTTGGAGGTCTGCGCTGATAGCTGCAGCTTGCGCCCGTCTCTGGAGCTCCTTTAAGCGGCGCTCTTAATCCCCTCTCCTCACACACCAGGAAATAGAGAGGCAAGAAAATGTCTCTTGCCTCTTCGGCAGCTCCAGACTTTTTCCCAGACTCCCCCCACAGCTAGCTGTGGCTCACTAGCCCTCTTCAGGCTGTGGTCATGCAGCTAACCCTGGTCCTCTTCCTGCAATCTGACCTCCAAAGCCCGAGCCTCAGCTCCCAGCCCCCGCCCACCCCGGCAGGTGAGCAGAGAAGGCTCTCGGGCTGGTGAGTGCTGGTCGGCACTGATCCTCTGTGGGGGAATCTCTCCACTTTGCCCTCCGCACCCCTGTTGCTGTGCTCTCCCCAGCAGCTCCGAAGCTCCCCCACTCTGCCACCCGCAGTCTCCGCCCGCAAAGGGGCTTCCTAGTGTGCGGAAACCTTTCCTACTTCACAGCTCCCTCCCACTGGTGCAGGTCCCATTCCTATTCTTTTGTCGCTGTTTTTTCGTTTTTTCTTTTGCCCTACCCAGGTACGTGGAGAGTTTCTTGCCTTTTGGGAGGTCTGAGGTCTTCTGCCAGCATTCAGTAGGTGTCCTGTAGGAGTTGTTCCACATGTAGACGTATTTCTGATGTACTTGTGGGGAGGAAGGTGATCTCCACATCTTACTCTTCCGCCATCTTGAAGCTCCCTCCAACTTATTTTTAATGGTTAATATATTTTCTTTCTTTTTTTTTTTAAACCATAGTTACCAGGCTGTGCATTACATTTCCCGATCTTATTTATCTTCCAACTGGAAGTTTGTACCTTTTGACCACCTTCACCCATTTTGCTCCCTGCCCCCGGACCTCTGGTGACCACCAATCTGCTCTCTGTATCTATGAGTTCAGCTTTTTGTTTGTTTGTTTGTTTGGATTCCACATATAAGTGAAATCATATGGTATTTGTCTTTCTCTGTCTGATTTATTTCACTTAGCACAATGCTCTCAAGGTCCATCCCTGTTGTAAATGGCAGGATTTTCTTCCTTTTTAATGGCTGAATAGTATTCCATTGTGTTCCAATGTGTATTCTATTGTGTGTATGGATATATATATGCACACACACACACATACACCACATTTTGTTTAACCATCTACTGGCAGACATGTTGTTACCATATTTTTGCTATTGTGAATAATGTTGCTATGAACAAGGGGATGTAGATATCTTTTTCAGATAGTGATATATCTTCTTTAATTATTCTTATGTTTTCCATGTTTAATTTAATGAGATTATGTTACTTTGGTAAAGGAACAGAATTTTTCCCAACATTCTATCATGCAAACTTTCAAGCATACAGAAATGTTGAAGAACTACAAAATGAAAACCTGTCTACTATTAACATTTTACTGAGCTTGTGTCATCACCACCCATCTATCATTTATCTATCTATCTATGTTACCTAAAATATGTCTATCCATTCTTCCATCCACCCATCCTCAATCCATCTGTCAATACATCTTATTTTTTGATGTATTTCAAAGTAAATAGTACATTTCCCACTAAATACTTCAGTAAGCATATCACTAACTAGAGTGCAATATTTGTTTACTGTTTGATTCTTTTGAAGCAAAATTTACATAGTATGAAATGCACAAATGTTAAGGGTACTTTTGCTGAGGTTTGATGAACATGTTCACCTGTAAACCCAAATCCCTATCAAGATAGAGAACATTGTCAGCACTCCAGAAAGGTCGCCATGCCCCTTCCCAGTCCATTCCTGTCCCCACCACAACAAAGGTAACCACTATTCTGAATTTTTCTACCATAAAGTATTTTGCCTGTTCTAGAATTTCACATCCAAAACTGACCATGTGGGGTTCTACGCTTAGAAGTCTGTGGAAGGCTGCCCTCTGCCAGAGCTAAGCTGATACCCTCTCTGTCTCTGTCTTTATGTCTGTCTCTGTCTCTCTCTTTTGAGAGATAAACCTTCAGAACCTTTAGAAGTGAACTGACAGCTGCCTGCTAACGTCATGCCGTTAAATTTTTTATATTTTTGCAGAAAAAGGAGCGTGAACTTACACTAAATAAATCAACAAATGCTTATACTACTGGGAAGATGACCCACCCCCCAAACATCCCAAAGGAGCAGACCCCTGCAGGGACCTCAAATGCCTCTTCAGCCTCAGTAAAACCTGAAGACAAGACTTCTGAAAACAAAAAGACTTACAACAGCATCAGCAAGATTGACAAAATGTCCCGAATTATATTCCCAGTCCTGTTTGGCACTTTCAACCTAGTTTACTGGGCAACATATTTGAATAGGGAGCCAGTGATTAAAGGGGCTACCTCTCCAAAATGAGCTGCCATGCTCCCAAACTCCAAGACAGCCATACGTTCAGTGACAGGCACCAAGGAGAGGTTGAGCTTGGGAGACCTCCCTTATTTGGGCACTATCTTTCAGGAAATTTTTGCATGTTTAATAATATGTACAAATAATATTGCCTTGATGTTTCTATATATAATGTCAGATGTTTCAAAGAAGTCACATTGATAAATCAAGCCACTTTCTAGAAAAACAGGAGACAATGGCTCTGACACTCAGATGCTCAGTATCTTACATTGATAGTTTACAAACAAGTATATTTTTAACTGTTCCAAGTGTTACCTAACAATGTTTTTTATACTTTGAATGTCATTTCATACAAATTTTCCCAGCAAATAAATATTTTAGGAAATACTCCATGATTATTACTTGACCAACTCTCACAAGAAACAAATATCACAAAGAGCACATTTTTCATTGAAAAAGAAACTGTGGGCATTTATGTACAAAACTAATTGCCTTTGATAATTCTTACTGTTCTGAAATTAAAAGTACTGCATGATCTTATGTTAAGAAATAGAATAAACAAATATTTATGCAGACATTTAATAACAGAAATATATGGTATGTTAGATTAACAGATACAATGTTTCCCCAAGGAAAAATTTAACTGCTTAAAAATATTTTGTGGGGGGAGGTGGGAATGAAACTTACTTCTCTCCCTCCGACTCCCCCCACTAGCTGAACGATGACCAAGAAACAAAAGATCTTAAAACAAAAAGTAGTGTGATGACAGTCTTGGCATTTGGCCTGAGCATCCACTGTCTGAAACACTGACCACACCTCACTGCAGCCAGTGTGTAGTGCTTCAGTGGTGAGAAATTGTAAATGAGTTATTTTCCATTTTATTTCCCTGTATGTTATTTCATGATTGACTTATTTCTCTGTTAGCTTTTGTATATGAACCTTAAATGTTCATTAAAAAATAAACTGATCTTGTGGATAAATGTCATATTTTGAAAAATATTTCATATTTTGGTGGGTGGATTGACTCATTTTCTAAAAATGATGTAAAGGAAACCCATCATGAAATTGCTTGGGAAAAAGGGTCTCACTTGGCTGCTCACCTCTGTTCCAATCTAATTCTTCTGGCTAGCACGTAGAGAGAAAGCTGACTTCAACCACAGTGAGGTGAATAGGTAGAATTGGAAGTTCTTTCCATCACATACATCTCCAGGGCGTGGTGCCTTACGGGTCTCTGCTTGATAGAGCTCTACCTGAAGGTGTTCCCAAGGTGGGTGCTTGCTGTGGGCAAAGTGACTGCTCAGTTCTCCATGGCTTTCCTTTTGCTGTTTGTAAAGAGTGATACAAAGAACTGCATGTGGACCAGCTACTTACTGTTAGAAGTATCCAGGAACAACATGTATAAAAGGAACAGTTTCTGTCTCCTCTATGACTTGTAAAAGGGAAATTATGACCATTAGCAAATGGTATCAAAATTAAGCCTGCCTAAATTGACTACTTCATGGTACATAATTCTTAAAAACCCATCCACCTCACCATGTTTGGTGGAAATAGACATGGTCATGGCCATGGACACACATATAGGCAGATATTCAGAAGTCTTTCATCTTGAATAACCAGATAAATGACTATAGCATCCATTCACTGAAAACTCCAAGTACTTATTCTGAAAAACCTTTTCACAGGATTCAAGATCAGGTATTACATTTTATCAGAGTAGTATGAGAGATGCACAGAACTACGACATTCTTCAAAAAGACCGGTGCCCATTTTTGGCATCTCTTGTTCATTAAATACACAGAGGTACCATTGCCGCTACTCAGGCTCTCATAATAGAAAGGTAAAGGTCAACAAAAGGGGTGCTCTTAAAACTTCACACAAGAAGCATTTCTCTATTTCAAATGGTGCTATATTTGTAGAATGATGTTTGTGCTTTCCATTATACCACAACATAAAATCGGCCAAAACCAAAGGCAGACGTGAAGCTGACTATGAAGCTTCTGTTTTCATTTACTGTTTATTTATATTTCTCTTACAGTCTTTACAGTTTAGCCTTGCATTGTAGTTTGGAGAAAAATATACTATAGGTTAGATCTAAAAGGCTACACATACAAATGCTCACTTTAAACATCTCAGTCCTAACAGGAAATGATACCTTCCATATCAGGTTGCAATAATTTTCTTGACAAGTTCTAGCTTTTGTTACTGGAAACCCTGGAAGCCCTGCTAGGTGAATTCCAGTTTGAAGAAATAACTAATGCATTTACATGCTGCTCAGCCTTAAATCTGATGAATAGTTAGTGAAAAAGATCATATCAGTTTTCTGCTGATTTTGTATTATAGATATTTCAGTGTTTGTTATTTTTAATGAGGACATAATGAAGAATCACCTTGGGAAAAATGACAAGGCAAGAAATAAAATTTTTTTAAAATAATTATAGGGCTTCCCTGGTGGCGCAGTGGTTGACAGTCCGCCTGCCAATGCAGGGGACACGGGTTCGTGCCCTGGTCCGGGAAGATCCCACATGCCGCGGAGTGGCTAGGCCCGTGAGCCATGGCTGCTGAGCCTGTGCGTCCGGAGCCTGTGCTCCGCAACGGGAGAGGCCGCAACAGTGAGAGGCCCGCGTACCGCAAAAAAAAAAAAAAAAAAAAAAAAGATAAAATAATTATAAATTACAGTGCTCTACTTTTAGAACCAGAGTATTTAAATGTATCTCTTCTGACATCAACATAAATAGACAGAATATTCTAATAAGTCAGCAATCAGTATTACTTCTCTATTTCTCAGGAAGCGATGGGTCTATTTAGGGCAGGCTATGGTGAAAGTTGACCTAAATGTTTATATGCAACATTTGGGTTCAGATATATCAAGAGTAACTATCAAAGTTAAAATGGTACAACACCCTGCGTTGAATATTGACAAGGAAGTTGTAAATCTTCTAATCTATTTGTTATGTTAATGCTTTAGAAATAATGCTGTATGTCTCCTTTGTGATAAGTTAGGGGAATTAGGTAAGGTAAATGAGAAATCTCTATTTTACAAATAAGGATATCGAAACCCAAAGAGGTTAATCTATTGCCTCAAATCATTAGGAGAAAATAGATTGCAGTTCTCATAGTTTCTAAATCTGGGTTCACAACACCATGTAGTTTCTTCCAGATGGAAGTTGATTTAGAACCAAAATGTAACCTAAAATGGAAAATCTTGCTTTAAGCACTGGTTGAATGATAAGAATGCCCTAGAGAACATTTTTTACACTGAAAACGTGACCTTTAAGTCTGTTCCTTCTTATATAAGATTTTTGTGCTTCTGTGATCCTAGAAACTTCTCTTGATAGAATGGACCTGTCACAGTAGCACTCTCCCCATCTGAGAGAGAGACAGAGAGAGAGAGAGAGAGAGAGGAGGGAGCAAGGATGCAGGGAGGGAAGAGAGAGAGAAGCACTGATTGACTAGAACCCCGTGTTTGGATGTGATTGCTCCTTTCAGAGCACCCATGTAAATGATTACGGTGACGGCAAGGAGCGGGGAGTCTACATCAAGGGGAAAGCATAACTACGATGGCACAGAGTCTTCAATCAATGTTAGCCTGTATTGTAAGAACTAGCTTCAAATCAAAAAGAACTTTTTTTAAAAAATTGGAAATGCCATAGTTCTCTCAGTGAAAACAGTAGTTTAAATATTTAAAAATTAGTCTTAATGTCTTTTTTACAATACTAGCACACCTGGGACAATCAATGCCATAAGCAAACATGGTGAGGATTTGAATATGAATCACTACTCTGATCATTGCAATTACTTGCCAGGTTTGCAGTGATGTAAGGTAATGCTTTTGAAGTGTGCAAAAAGGTTCATTTCATCAAAGATTTGCATGATTATCTGTTTGTCAATGTCATTTTCAATAGACTATCTCAACTCCAATCTTAGTGGCTCTGTAGCTTTTTTTTTTTTTTTTTTTTTTTTGTGGTACGTGGGCCTCTCACTGTTGTGGCCTCTCCCATTGCGGAGCACAGGCTCCGGACGCGCAGGCCCAGCGGCCACGGCCCACGGGCCCAGCTGCTCCGCGGCACGCGGGATCCCCCCGGACCGGGGCACGAACCCGCGTCCCCCGCATCGGCAGGCGGACTCTCAACCACTGCGCCACCAGGGAAGCCCTGTAGCTTATTTTTAAATGAGCATGGGTTCTTTATGGAAACTTGTGATTGAAAAATATTTACTGCTTAGAATTTCCCTAATATAAAAGTCTGAAGAGATGGGTTTCCCTTAGTTTTTCTGAGTTCAGATCGAAAGACAAGTAAAACCAAAGATCAGATACTATATTTTGCAATGCATGGCCTTAAAAGGAAAATTTGAAATGAGGTTTAATTGACTCAATATACTAATTTAAGCCTAATTTATTATACATTCTTCATGTTGCTACCACTGTCTCCCTAGCAGCCAACACTATTCCAGGCCAGTGACAGGTGCTCAATGTAAATTGATGGAGGGAATGAATACCGGAAAGTGGGTGGCCTGGATGTGATGAAACCTCTTTGGGTAGGGGCGGTTGTATCCCACCCAAAGAAAATATGTCTTTAAGAGTTTATAAAATAAAAATTTCGGGATGTTTTACAAACCTATCCATATTCCACATAACAACATTGGGAACACAACCCACACACGGCGACAACTGGCTTGGCCTGAGTAGCAGGCTGACCCTTTAGGTCAGTGGTCCCCAGAATCTTGGCACCAGGGACCGGTTTTGTGGAAGACAATTTTTCCATGGACGCCGGGGTGGGGGGCGCGGGGGAACGTGGTTCAGGCTGTAATGCAAGCAATGGGAGGGGTGGTTCGGGCGGTAATGCCAGCACTGGTTCAGGCCATAATGCAGGTGATAGGCAGCAGCAGCAGATGAAGCTTCACTCGATAGCCCGCTGCCGCTCACCTCCTGCTGTGTGACCCGGTACTGGTCCACGGCCCAGGGGTTGGGGACTCCTGCTTTAGTTAGAGTGGCCATATAATTTACTATTCAGAGGTGAGACTACTAGATGGTGGAGAGAGTACCTCAGTAAATCTTCTCCCCTCAAAAAGCAACGACAACTCTGGCAAGATTATCAAAAGCAACCATTTCAGAACTCTGGAAATTTACATAAAGGCACACAACAAATTAAAAGTGCTTATTGAAGAAAACTACTGAGCCTCAATTAGAAAAGTGGGGTCTATGACACTTTAACTTAGGGATATTCCCATCTCTTACCAGCTCCTTGGCATGGTCCCATATCATAAAACAAGTCTAAATACACTAAAAGAGATTAAAATCATATAAAGTATGTTCTCAAAAATAATGGAATTAAATTACGAATTTATTGTTTAAACTTTGCTGCCACAAAGTGGGCTAACTTGATTTGGAACTCCAGAAAAAGCCCTGTCCCCAGGGCTTTGCCACGATTCGACCTGACTTGGAGCTCCAAGGAAAAGCTTTACTCCCAGGGCATTGTTAACAACAGAAGTCAGTAGCAGTCAGGGAAGGTAAATAGTATTGGTTTCTAGGGCTGTGATATAATCTGGGGCTAAAAAGAGTCCAGCCAAAAATTTAAAAAGATAATGTAGGGACTCACATGTCCACAGTGAACTATGAAAACCTCTGACATATTCCTAGATCTGGAAGGCTGTGTGCATGTTCAGGGCTTGTGAACAGTCAAGAATGAGCACAGAGAGCTGTGCTGATCCAGAAATGACACCTAGAAAGACGACTACAAATTAAACGAAATTAAAACAAACAGAGATTTCATACTCTAGGAAATACAAACACTACAGAACTGGTCCAGGAAAGTTACTAAACAACAACAACAAAAATCTAACCTCCAACAACAAAAAAAGTACAACAACAAACAGTACGTAGAAAGGGAAGAATGACTGGATTTCAAAGTTACTGAAATATATGCCTAGTATGTCCAGTTTTCAACAAGTACTATGAGATATGCAAAGAAGCAGGGAAATATAGCCTATATACAGGAAACAAAACAATCCAAAGAAACTAACCCTGAGGATACTCAGATGTTCAACTTAGTAGGCAGACTTTAAATCAGCTTTTATAAATATGTTCAAAGAACTAAAGGACACCATGTTTAAAAAATTAAAGAAAAGTAGGACAACAATGTTTCACCAAATAGATAATAGCAATAAAGAGACAGAAATCACTTTTAAAAACTAAAAATTCTGTAGCTAAAAAGTACAGTAACTGAAATGAAATATTCAGAAGTTGGCCTCTATATTGGATTTGAGCAGGCAGAGGAAAGAGCCAGCAACCTTGAATGTAAGTGAATAGAGAGTATTCTGTCTGAGGAACAGAAAGACAATACAGAGTATAAAATAAACAGAGCCTGAGACACCTGTGGAACACCATCAAATAGATCAACATGTATGAAATGAGTCCTAGAAGGAGAGAGGAGAGATAAAGAAGAAAATTATTGAAGAAATAATGGTCAAAAGTTCTATATCAAGCAAAGTTATCCTTCAAAAAGGTAATTGAAATAAAGACATCTCTGGGTAAATAAAAATGGAGTAAATTAATCTAAACAGACCTACCCTACAAGAAATATCGAAAGAAGTATTTCAGGTTGAAAATAAATGATATTAGATGGTAACTTGAATCCATACAAAGAAAGAAGGAAAACCAGTAAAAGTAATTACTTAGGTAAATATAATAGGAAATATAAATATAGTTTTTACTCTTTCTTCTCTTAACTGATTTAAAAAGGTAGTTATTTGAAATAATAATTATAAAACTGTATTGTTGACTTTATAAGCAGTAATTTGTAGGATAATAATATCACAATGAGGGGATAACAAGATCCTATACTGGAACAAAATTTCTATATACTATTGAAACTAAATTAGTAATAATCTGAACTATATTGTTTTAAGGTAAGAACAATACTCCCCAGAGCAACCACTAGGAAAATAAGTAAAAGAAAAAAAAGAGTAAATAATCCATCAAAGGAATTAAAATGGTGCACTAGAAAATATCTAACACCAAAGAAGGCAGAAAAGGAGTAACACAGGAACAAAGAGGATACAAGAAAACAAAGAGCAAAACAGGAGTTGTAATTCAATCATATCAATAATTGTGTTAAGTATGTTTAAAAAATGTATTTGGTATTCCAATCAAAAGGTAGAGATTATCAGACAAAATTTTTAAAAAAGATCCCACTATATGCTGTCAATAGGAGACAGATTTCAGATTCAAAGACAAATAGGTTGAAAGTAAAAAAATGATAAAGACACACCATGCATGCATACAGTAACCAAAAGACTGCTGGAAAGATTATACCAATATCAGAAAAATAACTTTAATATAAAAAGATTACTAGAGACAAAAGGGACATTTTATAGCAATAAAACAGTCAGTTCATCAGGAATATATAACAATTCAAAGCAGATACACACCTAACAACAGAGTCCCAAAACATATGAAGCAAAAACTGACAGAGTTGTAAGGAGAAATAGACATTTCAACAATAATAGTTGAAAACATCAATTCTCCACTCTCAGTAATTGATAGGACAATTGGACAGAAAATCAGCAAGGAGTCAGAAGACAAGAACAGCACTATCAACCAACTTGACTTAGCTGACATTAACAGAACACTCTCTCAGCAATGGCAGAATATATACACCTTCTTTACAAGCGCACCTGTACTTTTCTCCCGGATAGAGCATTTTCTGTATCATAAAACAAGTCTAAATACACTAAAAGAGATTAAAATCATATAAAGTATGTTCTCAAAAATAATGGAATTAAATTACGAATTTATTGTTTAAACCAGGACACTTTTAAGAGGACTCAAGACTGATAATTACACCATGAAAACAGACATAAATCAAAACTAACTTGAGCAAATTAAGGCTTCTGTTCATTCTGCTTTTGGCTGGGAATCCACTATACAGTTCCCCATAGTTTCCACTCCCTCTGCTTCAGTCATCTCCAGAGTGAAACCTACCTCATCCTGTGAACTTTGAGTCTGCAGCACCTTTTTCAGACCAGTTCAAACTGGGGCATTTCAGAAAACATGCACTTTATTTTCAAATGAATTAATTTTAAATTCCACTATGCCTCATCCCTATTTTAAGCCATTTTAAAAACATAGATTACATCAGAATTTTTACATTTTTTATTAAACCCACATGACAAAAGCTGGGCTATGGGAACTTTTTAAGAAGAGCTTGGCTTTACCCTTTTGTTACATACAGCTACTGACCTTGTCTTGGCCTTGGGAATACTTGACATTTTAAAATGGTTAATTTCTAATCATAAGATCTTTCTGGAAGTTCCATGCTTTACTAGAAATGTATACCATGCCAAATCTCAAACATCCTAAAATCTTCACAAGGTAAATAGGACAGGGGAAAAGAAATTTCCACTTTTCTCACCTATTGTTTTTGCTTACAGGAGTGAGCCAATGGAGTGTGACTGTATGGAGGGGAGTTTCTTAGCAGAAGTATTCTAATTGGTATGAATTGGGAGATTGGGATTGACACATATACACTAGTATGTATAAAATAGATAACTAATAAGAACATGCTCTATTAGAAAAAAATTAAAAGTTCAGAAATACATAAATAAAATTGCATGCTTTGAAAAAATGCATTGAAGGACCATAAGAAAAAAAGAAGTATTCTAACTGAAGTATCTGGGCATGACAGGGGCAAAGGCAATGTAGATGTAGTCATTCAAAACCAGTCTTCTTCTGACTTCCTGAGCATTGTCTGTGAGAGAAAGTAGTTTGAATAATTTTGTGACACTTTTAACTTGCTACTGAAACTAACAGTATACCTCTGTACCTTCAAATGTTTAATAGTTAATGATTTTATATTCTTCAGCAGTAAAGCAGAGAAGGAAACCAGTAGGAGATATAGATATAGATCTGTAAATATATAGATATATGTGATAGACATGCATATGTATTGCTCATACACTATGGGAGCTGGCCAGGCAAGTTCAAAATCTACAGGGCAGGCCATTAGGAAGGGACTGTCAGGAGCAGTCTGGAACTCCAGGGACACAGGTCAAAGATGTTTGCCCACAGGTGGGAATCTTTTCTCTTTCTCCATGTCTCTCTGTCTCTCTCCAGAAAGTCTCAAGTCAGTTTTTAAGACTTTACATCTGATTAGGTCAGGCCCACTGAGGAAAATGTCCTAAACTTAAAGTCAACTGATTAGGGATTCTAATTACATCTACAAATTCCTTCACAACAGCACCTAGATTTATATTTGATTGAATAATTGGGGACAGCAGCCTAACCAAGGTGACAAATCAAAATGCCACCACAGTCTTCCCCTTGTCAACTTGGCACCCATACACATCTCTTAAATCATATTTAATCTCCAAATAAAGACAGTAACAAAGTTATATTTCTGCTTAAAATGATACAACTAACCTAACTACAACCCAAAACATGCTAACGCTTTCCCCAGAAGAGAACACAAAGTCTTTTGGTGCTGTACACTCATCTTCTGATATCTTATAACTTAAATAATGAGATATAAAATTAACTATTATTAACATCCTTTATATTAGATAAGGGGATAATAGAGGGAAGAAAACAACAATATTTGTATACACACAAAAACATATTCACACCAAAATAAAGAAGAAATATTCATAACTGTTAGACTCCTCATTTTTGAAACTGGCCATATGGTTGCAGCTGGTATTTACAAATACTTCCTTCCACTAATTATTTCATATTCACTTTACCCTCAACAAGCATTTCAATTGGTCATGGTGTTTTGCCTGATAGGCTGACCCAGATTCATTCCTGGGGGGTTTCTGCTGAACTGTGTTGTTGAAGTTTTCCATTGGCTTTAATCACAGGACATGAAAATACGAAAAGATTCCTTAAGAGATCTCCTGTATTTTAGGCATACTCTTCCTAACGTCTCTTGTGGAGCAGCAGTCCAATTTCCCCATGGTCATTGGGGTTAATCACCCAGCCAGCACAGTCAATCTCTTTCCTGGCTTGTTGATTCAGAGGGCTGAGTCCCAAATGGCTGGTTGCCAGTTTTATCTCTGTTTTCAATGGAATCCTTGTCATGTCCCCAGGTAGAAGCATTCCTCCCTTTGGAACTGAGATCTCTAGACCAGCAGAGTCTAAGGTCGAGGAGAATAGGAACCAAAATCTTTCTAGGTATTGTTGATGCCAAAATCTTGGCTCTCTGTGCACTAATTCTGAATAGAAATACGGAGACAGAGTTTTGGAGGAAAAAGAAAACGAGTAGCTTTATTCTTTGCCAGGCAAAGAGGGAACACAGCAGGCTAGCACCTCAAGAACTGTACCCCCCCCCCAGGGAATTAGGAGAAGACTTATAGGTGGGGCTTACAGTCTGGGGTAGGTGATAAGGATCAAAGTAGTGAAGGTCTTGCATTTTTATTATTCCTGAATTATTTCAAAACAGTCACAGCTGGCATCAGGCAGCCCAGTAACTGGGTCCGTTTGTCTCTGGGTTATTGGCCCACAACCTTCTTTCTGAAATGCAGAATGCTACAAGGGGTGATTTGCTACAAGGGAGTGTAGGGGGTTTCAACACCAGGTGCAGGATGTAATTCAAACCGAGTCAGAGTGTTAGAGGTTAGATTTGTGAAGGACAAGTCTAGCTACAAGTGTTTGTTAATAGTAACTGCTAAGGAATAACTAAGATTGTTTAACTCTTTCAGGCCTGTTTATGTTGTTTCCCCAGCCTGTTTATTGTTTTCTTATTTTCCTTGTTTATCAAAAAAGTCTCATTTCTATCTTTGCAGCAACACTGTCACCTAGCTGGTGTCATAGCTGAGTCTTTGAAGGCTGCTATAACAAATTACCATAGAGTGGGTGGTTAAAACAATAAACATTTATTTCACAAAATTCTGGAGAATGGCAGGTCCAAAGTCAAGGTGCTGGTGGATCCAGTGTCTGGTGAGGGCCCTCTTCCTGGTTTTCAAATGGTTGTCTTCCTGTTGGGGTGCATGTATATTTTTGAATTATGATTTTCTCTGGGTATATGCCCAGGAGTGGGATTGCTGGATCATATGGTAGATCTATTTTTAGTTTTTTAAGGAACCTCCATACTGTTCTTCATAGTGGCTGTATCACTTACATTCCCACCAACAGTGTAGGAGGGTTTCCTTTTCTCCACACCCTCTCCAGCATTTATTGTTTGTAGATTTTTTGATGATGGCCATTCTGACAGATGTGAGGTGATACCTCATTGTATTTTTGATTTGCATGTCTCTAATAATTAGTGATGTTGAGCATCTTTTCATGTGTTTTTTGGCCATCTCTATGTCTTCTTTGGAGAAATGTCTATTTAGTTCTTCAGCCCATTTTTTGATTGGGTTGTTTGTTTTCTTGTCATTGAGCTGCATGAGCTGTTTGTATATTTTGGAGATTAATGCCTTGTCAGTTGCTTCATTTGCAAATATTTTCTCCCATTCTGAGGGTTGCCTTTTTGTCTTCTTTATGGTTTCCTTTGTTGTGCAAAACTTTTAAGTTTCATTAGGTCCCATTTGTTTATTTTTGTTTGTATTTTCATTACTCTACAACGTGGGTCAAAAAAGATCTTGCTGTAATCTATTTCAAAGAGTGTTCTTTCTAGACTTCTATAGTGTCTGACCTTACATTTAGATCTTTAATCCATTTTGATTTTATTTTTGTGTATGTTATTAGGGAGTGTTCTAAGTTCATTCTTTTACACGTAGCTGTCCAGTTTTCCCAGCACCACTTATTGAAGAGGCTGTCTTTTCTCCATTATATATTCTTGCCTCCTTGATCATAGATTAGTTGACCAGATGTGTGTGGGTTTATCTCTGGGCTTTCTATCCTGTTCCATTGATCTATAATTCTGTTTTTGTGCCAGTACCACACTGTCTTGATTACTGTAGCTTTGTAGTATAGTCTGAAGTCAGGGAGCCTGATTCCTGCAGCTCCATTTTTCTTTCTCAGGATTGTTTTGGCTATTCAGGATCTTTTGTGTTTCCATACAAATTGTAAAATTTTTTGTTCTAATTCTGTGAAAAATGCCATTGGTAATTTGATAGGAATTGCATTGAATCTGTGGATTGCTTTGGGTAGTACAGTCATTTTCACAAAATTGATTCTTCTAATCCAAGAACATGTTATACCACTCCATCTGTTTGTGTTGTCTTTGATTTGTACCATAGTTTTTTAAGCTGTTACCTTTGGAGGAAACTTAGTAAAGGTTACATGAGATTTCTTTGTATCATTTTTACAAGTTTGTGTGAATCTACAATTATGTAGTTTTTTTAAGTTTAATTTAAAAATTACAGTGATTTTCAAAAAAAAATTCAGAGGGAAGAAAGTCAAATGAAAGTTAAATTGATACCTTCTCCACAACATATGAGAAACCAGAGGATAATGACAGTTAAGAGAAAATAACTTTCAAATTGAATTCTATATGCAGGACAACTATATTTTAAGAAAGAAAATGCACCAGAGACGTTTTTAGGTTAATAAAAATCTAAGATTTTGGGTGCCAAACGATCCTCACTAAAAGAAATTCTAGGAAGTGGAAGAAGATCCTAGAAGGAAGTTCTGATATAAAAGAATTAAATGAGAGCAAAAATGTTGCAAATATGTTGATAATTCCAAACTCACACTGGGCACACAAAACAATTTAAAAATTGCCTAATATGTGGGAAGAAAATTAAAAATAAGCATGAATTCCTGGACAGTTATAGCATGGGATATACCAGAAAGCAGCTGCCTGATTGGAGTTAACATATTCTTATATGCTACATTATAAATTTTGATGGAGTAAAGATTTTATAACTTAATCCTGGCAAGCCTCAAGGAGCCTTCATTATAAGAACTAATGGTGAGCATTCAATATATTTAATTGTGGATCTAAAATGAAAAGGGTGGGAACGAGGGTAGAAGTATAGTGCACAAATGTTAAATACTGTGACAGAGCAGAGAGAATTGCACTGATGAGAGGAAGATGGAGAGAGAAAGGGGAAAATGAAACTAGTCCATTGACTGCTGTAGAGATAGTAGGTAAAAGTCAGAGTAGGGCATTCAAAACAGCTAAACTGTTGAAAGGTTAGACAAGAAAAAGTATTACAAGCACCAGAATAAAAACACAAAACTCCTTGTACTCCAAAAATGAAATCTGAAAAGAGCAAAGAAGACACACTATACAGAGAAAGTTGAGACCTTGTACCAAAGTAAATCTTATTGTAAAGGTAAAGGACTTACCTCTTCTATCAAAAGGAAAATATTTTCAAACAGGTTCATAAAGCAGAACTAAACTCTATGATACAGAAAAAACACACACAAAAGCCAATGATCCAAAAAGGCTAAATATAAAGGTATCAGCAAAGATATACCAGGCAAATGAAAACTAGAAGAAACAAGAGTTTGAAATCCTGACATTGGGTATGGTAACATTCAGGCATAAAAAGATTAAACATGACAAACCACAATGAAAAGCAAAGATACAACAGAATACCTAGAAATACACCCAAAATTGTGACCATAACCCATGCAAAGTAGAAACTACAGAAGATGAGAGGAGACTGATATAAGTGCATACACATTAAAAACTTTAATATTAGGACAAAATAAGGCAAGAGAACAAAAAGTAAGCAAAGATTTTAAAAAAAACTAAAAATCATAATGGTGTAGGTCTTATGATGTATTTTGACACTACATGCTCATAACTGATAATAGACTTTCTTCTCAAATACACTGGGACCAGCCACAAAATTAATCACATATTAAGTTACTTAGTGATATTAAGAAATATTAGTATATTTATAAAGTAGAAGTTTCATAAATAACACTCTGATGATAAAACTAGAAATTAAAAACAAAATTTTGAAAAGTCTTTTCTAACTGGAAATTTAAAAATTCTTCTGTTAATTAACACAAGGACGAAGGGAGATGCAGAAATTGTCAAAATTTCTAGAAATCAAGGGTAATTTAAAATTACACATAAAAATCTATGGGATACATTTAAGGCACATCAGAAGAAAATTCATATTCTTAAACACATATCAATACAAATGAAAAAAAGCAAAAAAAGAATTAAATTCCCACTCAAAAATCTAGAAGTAGAACAATGAAATAAACCAAAAGAAAATGCAAGGTAAGTAAAATAAAGACAAAAGCAGAATTTAATTGTATATCACATATAAAAACAGTAGATCTAACTAATGAATCAAAACTCTGGGTATTAATAAAATGAATTATACAAGCCACTTAAGAAAAAATAGGGGAATGTACACAAAATAAGAAACAAATTACATATACAGAGAAAACCAAAAAGAAGTCACGAAAGACTACTTAGCACACCTTTATGCAATAACATTGAAACACAGATGAAATGGTCAATTTCTTGGGGAAATTTCTTGCTGAAATTGACTGCATTAGAGATAGAAAGTTAAGGTCAATTTTCCATGGAAGAAAAAAGAGAACTTTATCAAGAAACTTCTACACATACACACACACACGCACACACACACGTACACACAAAGAGCCCAGATGTCTTCACAGGGGAATTCTACTAAACTTCTGGAGACCTTAGAATCCCAATTTAAGTAAATTGTTTCAAAATATAGAAAATGAAGAAAAACTTCCAAGTTTATTTTCAACTGTGTAAGAACTGTTCAATATCAGGAAATTCAATAATATAATTCAGTTATTAATCACCTATGGGGAAAATCATTTGAGTAACTCCATTGTTGCTGCAAATATGATAAATTTCAATACCCATTTCTGATTTGTTTAAAAAAAAACTTCAAAATAATTATTTATGGGTATCTCCTTTCTCCTCCTCCTGTTTGTCTGTCTCTCTCTCATTAAGATACCCTAGAGAACTTTCTACTGTAATTTGGAATAAGAAATTTCCTCCACTACATCCTCTATTCTTTAATTAATTAATTAATTAGTTAATCTTTGGCTGCATTGGGTCTTCGTTGCTGTGCACGAGCTTTCCCTAGTTGCAGGGAGTGGGGGCTACTCTTCGTTGGGGTGTGCAGGCCTCTCATTGCGGTAGCTTCTCTTGTTGCGGAGCATAGGCTGTAGGGCACACGGGCTTCAGTAGTTGCAGCACACAGTCTCAGTAGCTGTGGTGCATGGGCTTAGTTGCTCTGCGGCATGTGGGATCTTCCTGGACGAGGGCTCGAACCCATGTCCCCTGTGTAGGCAGGTGGATTCTTTTTTTTTTTTTTTTTTTTTTGCGGTACGCGGGCCACTGCTGTGGAGCACAGGCTCCAGACGTGCAGGCTCAATGGCCATGGCTCACAGGCCCAGCCGCTCTGCGGCATGTGAAATCTTCCCGGACCGGGGCACGAACCCGCGTCCCCCGCATCGGACTCTCAACCACTGCGCCACCAGGGAAGCCCTGACAGGTGGATTCTTAACCACTGCACCACCAGGGAAGCCCTCCTCTATTCTTTATCATCATACTTAAAGTATTAGCTACTGGAATTAGACAAAGGAGGCATACTGGAGGCATAAAACTGGAGGACTTTGAAATAAACCTACCTCTATTTGTAGATAAGGTGATAATAAAACTGGAAAACACTAGAGAATCAATGATCAATTAACTCAAACATCAAGGGAATTCAGAAAGCAAGCAGGATATAAAAATAATATAAAAATAACAGAAACGTTTATATGCATGAATAATAACCAATTAGAGGACACCGTGGAAAACACCGTTTACCATAGAAATAAAAAGATAAAATTCTTACAAATAAACTTAACAAGAAATATGAAAACCTTATATGAAGTACTCATGAACAAATAGAAAAAATATTTCTTGTTATTGTAAAGGACAACTGAACATCATAAAGATGTTGATTCTCCTTAAGTTAATTTATCCATGTAATAGAACTCCAATAAAACATGAAAAAAAAATTTTTTCTGAGGCTATACAAGTTGAGAATAATGTCAATCTGGAAAAATTAATATGTGAGAATACTTGAAAATACTGACCAAGAAAACTAAGAGCTAACACTGGCCCAAACAGATATTAACAGATAGTACAAAGTGTTTATAATTAAAATGGTGATACATATTAGTAGTAAAGCAGCCACTGGAATTAAATGAAAATTCAAAACCAGATCTAGGTACATATAGAAATTTAGTATATGATAAAGTATTTAAATCAGTACGGCAAAGTTGAACTTTTCAATAAGTAGTGTGGGTAGATCTGGATAACCATCTGGAAAATGTCAAAATAGCATCATGTCTCACATAATACACAAGAATGTACTCCAAATGGATTAGAGATATAAATGTAAAAAATGATCCATGAGTGAATTCTTTTATAACTTGAGTGTAGGGGGAAGGTTTACAACTATGTATTTAAATTGAGATGCAATAAAATACTGATAAATTTTACTACAGAAAATTTTTTTAAATTTGCATGATGCAAAAAATACAAACAAATCAAATGAAAAATGACAAGTGGGAAGAAACTATTTGCAACATATACCACAGGAAAATATAAATTCTCAAAATCTGAGGACAAGATATGAAGAAATCTTATAGAAAAATGTCCAAAGGGCATGAAAAGATAACTTGCTAAAATATAAAATCGCCAAAAACATTTAAAAATGTTCAATATTACTCATAACAGGAAAAATGCAAATTAGAACTATGTTGAGATACCATTTCTCACCTCAGTTCAAAGCAATGATATTTTAATACAGTTAGATCATGTTTTCTAAATATTATTTTTAATTAAAAGAACCAGGGAGAAAGTATGGATTCAAGGGCTGAGAAAAGGAAATTATGAGTGAGCCTGGAAAATCTTGTACAAGAAAGTAAGGACGTGCTCAAAAAAACATTGGAGGGCTTCCCTGGTGGCGCAGTGGTTGAGAATCTGCCTGCCGATGCAGGGGACACGGGTTCGTGCCCCGGTCCGGGAAGATCCCACATGTCGCAGAGCAGCTGGGCCTGTGAACCATGGCCACTGAACCTGTGCATCCGGAGCCTGTGCTCCGCAACGGGAGAGGCCACAACAGTGAGAGGCCCTCGTACCACACACACACACACACACACACACACACACACACACACACACACACAATACATTGGAGATATGCTAAAAGGAGTCAGGTGTCAGCTTGAAGAGGCCCCTACTGTCTAAATCTTGGATAACTTGAGAATAACAGTAAATAAGAACAGTAATGGACTAAAATGTATTAAGTAAGACAAAAAGTCATGAGTCCATACTAAAAATAGTAAGAGAGGAAGAGGGAAAGCGCTTCCTCACAATATAATACCAACTCATAAATGCAGAAGAAACAATCGAGTTAGCAAATCTCCATTTTACAACCAGCAGGCAAGAATCACCAATGAAAGCTAAAACTAAAATGGTTAAATATTCTTAAAGAGTTCCCTTTATATTTTAACAATATAAAACGAAAAAAAGCAACTTCACAGGGGAGAAGGCTGGCAGATACCAACTTAACCAAGGGATCAACATGACCCATAGTAGGACAAACCAGCATTATGTGCCCCCGATGTGATGCTCTGAGAAAAGCAACATTACTTACATCGTATCTCTGCCAAAAATACATAACCTGAATCTGATCAGGAGGAAACAGCAGATAGACTCAAACTGAGCTGCATTCTACAAAATCACTTGCTGCTATGCCGCTATGGAAATTGTCATAATGTTATGAAAGACCATGAAAGGCCAAGGAACTGCTCTAGATTAAAGGCACACTAAAAGGGCACAATAATTGTGTCATCTGAATAGGATCTTGGACTATGTGGGGGAAATATTAAAGATGTAATTGGAGAAATTAACAAAATTAGACTCTGGACTGTAGATTATACTATATGGAAATTTTTGTATTATTCTTATACATTTCTTTTTAAACTTGTGAATATTTCATATTAAGTAGTTTTTGAAGATTGGGGAAACTTTACAAGCTGACTTATATGGAAATGCAAAGAGCCTAGAACAGCCAAAAGAATAAATTCAGAGTACTAAGAAATAGATATTAAGAACAATTTTAAAGCTATAAAAATAAAAAAACATGGTAATGATGCAAGTTTAGACAAATAGATCAAGAGAACAGAGCTCAGAAGAAAATGCATTCATATATGGTCACCTGATTTATACAAGTTGAGTGGTAAAAAGATGGTGTTTTAAATAAATCATGCTAGAGAAATTGGTTATATCAGTATGGAAGTAAATAAACATTGACTCATAAATAAAGTCACACACCAAAATTAATTAGAAATGAAACTTAGACCTAAAAGGAGCTTTCTTATTAAAGCTTTTAGAAGAAAACATAGTAGACTATTTTTATAACCTCTGGGTAGGCAATGATTTGTTAAATAGGATGCAAAGCAATAATGTTAATTAAAGACACTATTTGCAGAAAGTAAAGGCAAACCATCAACTGAGAGAAGCTATTTATCACACACATTAAAGGACTTATATCAAGAATACAAGAAGCTTCTATAAACAAAAAGAAGACAAACAGCCTAGTTTAAAAATGGGGAAGAGACTTGAATGATACTTTGTAAAAGAAGATATTTTAATGGCTGGCAAGACTTTGAAAGGAGCTCAATGAAATTAAAACCAGAATGAAATATGAGAATGGCTATAATCAAGAAGAATGACAAGGCCACATTTCACGGCTATGTATGGAGCTCATACAGAGCCAATAGGTGGTAATGGATACAGCTACTTTGGAAATCTCTTTAGTAATGTTTATGATCACTAAACGTACACCTTGCCTGTGATCTAAAAATTTTTTTTAGTCAGATAACCAAGAGAAATCAGCACATATGCCCACAAAAAGACATGTACGAATATGTTCATGTCAGCTAAATATTGTGTGCTATACTGAATACCACAGTGAAATACCATGCGCAGAATAAGAAGAAATGGATGCCTGCTACCTGAAGCAACATGGATGCATCCAGAACACATTATGTAGGATGAGATCCAGAGGTTACATAGAACACACTACACGAGTCTATGTGAGATTCAAGAGCAGGCAAAACCAGTCTGTTGCGATGGAACATGGAGTAGTGGTTACCAGGGTCGGTGGTGGCAGTGAAGCTAGCTCAGCGCCCAGGAGGGGGCACTGGAAAAATGTTCTGTATCTTAATCTGGACAATAGACACATGTTATTCTTATACATGTGGTATATACATACGTAAAAATTCACTGAGCCATACTTTTAAGATGAGTGCATTTTGTTGTATGTGTATTATCCCTTGATAATAAAATTATTTAAAAGTTGAGAAGAGAAAGTTTTTTTTTTAACCACGAAACATCATTATACAATTCAGAAGTAAAGTTTTGAGAGTGGAAGAGATTTTATTCAAACAGAAAACCCAGAAGCAATAAAGAATAAGATGAGCTGATGCAGCAGTTCAGTTTTATTCAGCACCACAGCTCGCTAGTTCCTTCGCGCCTGTAGGAGGTGAAGTGAGGCCAGGCAAGGAATTCTGAGAGGTATTTCTTGAAGAAGCCTCAAGAGGATCCCTAGCCCAGGCAGTCAGTCTCGCCGCCCTCTCGGGATCCCTCCCTCCTCCTGCCAGAGGCAGCGGCCAGCCCAGGTCTTCCCGGGAAACCTTGAGTCTGAATCAGATGCCAGCACTCGAAACGAACAGCAAGCATAGCTAGAGGATGTTCGACATTCACAGAAGTGCCTGTGTTCCAACCCTTACATCTTTCTAAGGTTACTTTTTATTTACCCTTTCCAGAGAACTTGGGGAATGGAATGCAAATGTCGGGCGCCAAGTGGAACCGAACTGTCAGCTTCTCTACTGCTGAAGATGGAGAGGACAGAGGCAAAAAAAAAAAAAAAAAAAAAAGGAGAGTGAGCACTGCGCATGCTCCGTAAAGCATTTCTTCCCCCCCACTCCTTCCCTCCCTCCCTCTCTATTTGCTCCCCCCACCCTCCCTCGGTCAAGCTGGACCAGGCAGGAAAATAAGCCAGAAAGCTTTTCTTTTGAAGATTCTAGATTCTTGACCTTGAATTTTGCTTTCACACTTCTGCCCAGAAAGCTTGCTTTGAATTTGCCTTTCCTCAACTCATTTAGCTTTAAAAAAAAAAAAATCTTGTTCCAGGCAGCACCATGGGAAGGGGGGCTTTCTATGGTAAAACGTTCAACTCTATCAAGTTGACCCACTAAGTCTAATAAATGGGGCCAAATGCCAGAAGAGATCATGCTACACTCATTCATGATAACAACAGATTGAAAATATGCAAGAAAGGAAAAGACTAAACAACAAAGGGATGTAAAAAGAGCATCACATTTTCTTTCGCACTGTTTGTGTTGTAAAAACTTCATTAGACACTTCTCATTATACTGATATTTTTCAAAAACATTCAAGTATCAGTCTGTTCTATTACAAACAACTTGTAAGCATTTGTATGCACGCTCAAATAATAAAGAATACAGCAAGGAATCTGAAACTTTGCTCGAAGAACCAAACAACAAATGTTTACTGAGCTCCTATTCATCTGAGAAGTAGTTTGGCATAGTGATTAAGAGATGTTGGAGCCTGCTACCTGGGTGTTAACTCCCAGTCCTCAACCTCCTAGCTGTGTGATCTTAGGGAAATGACTTAACTTCTCTGTGTGTTTTCTCCATCTTTGAAATGGGAATAGTATTGTGAGAATTAAAATTAGTTCATTTATATAAAACTTTCACATTAGCCCTGGGCCCCTATTATGTTATCAATGTCTGTTATTTTACCCAAGTTCCTATTACTGTGTTTAAAATTGAGGCATAGATGAATTGTTTCTTTTTACATGCAGTTTTCTTGCAGCGCACATGAGAAGTATGTGGAGACTTGACATATTTCCATAAGCAATTAACAAATGATAAGTCATCATCTAACTGATATTTTTAAAATAAATTTATTTATTTATTTTTGGCTGCATTGGGTCTTCATTGCTGCACATGGGCTTTCTCTAGTGGCAGTGAGTGGGGGCCACTTTGTTGCAGTGCACGGGCTTCTCATTGCGGTGGCTTCTCTTGTTGCGGAGCATGGGCTCTAGGTGTGCGGGCTTCAGTAGTTGTGGCATGCGGTCTCAGTAGTTGTGGCACACAGGCTTAGTTGCTCTGCAGCATGTGGGATCTTCCCCGACCAGGGCTTGGAACCGGTGTCCCCTGCATTGGCAGGCGTATTCTTAACCACTGCACCACCAGGGAAGTCCCCATCTAACTGATTTTTAAAGTGCTCAATTGCAGTGTGGGATAAAGAAAATGAAAGATTAGGACAGAGTATGATAAAGGCTCATACTCCCCTGAAGCTGGGAGAAGTGTTAAAGCTGTTGAAAGTGGCAGAATGTAGGAATGTTGCAAGTCTTCTTAGTGTTAGGACCTGAGTGAGAGATATGTTGAAGGCAGGGGAGGATGTCAGAAGGAGTCCTGGGAAGGGATGAGCTGGAGCAAGCTCAAGGCGACACAGAGACAGATAGAGACAGGAAGATGGCAATGCAAAGAAGGCCACAGCTCCACTGTTAATGTGTATGTATATATATATATATATATATTATATATATATATATCTTCATCACTAACAACTTCACTCTACTTCATGACCACGTTCATGTTGGTGAACCCAGAAATAAGAGGGAAATAACAGGCAATTTTCAACTTACCCTTGCATATATCCTGCGAACAAAGCTGTTTGACAATATATTAAAGAAACATCACACCTTTATAATTCTATGAATAGTAGTTCAAAATAAAAAAATACTTTCTAAAAACTATCTTTTTTTCTCCAATATAAAAGCCAACCTCTTAGTGGATGTATTCTAAGGTACTCTGACACTAATTCTTATATGGTGAAAGACTAACATTCTTAATGATTATTACTAATGAAAACATAAATGCAATTTTCAGTCTGTGAGTCTTGGAAAAGCTATTGAATGAAGTGCACTTCATAGTTCAACCACATGGAACGTCTTTTGCTCTTTTATCTAGGTGGGGATCTTTGTCTCCTACCTTCAACACCCTTTTTCACCACTGCTGTTTATTGGTATGTATTAGTCTCTCTGTGTGCGAAAGGTACACATCTGGGGTGCTTTATTCCAAATACTCCCCAGCAAGCCACTTTTCCTCGCAGAATCTCAGCAGTGTGCGGAAGGGGTTCAGTCGATTTAGCACGACGTGTGCGAAGGAAGGGCTTCTCAGCAGACCGTCTCGCTCCTTCGCCAGGGCGCCTAGGTAGGGACGCTCTGGGAGGTCAGGGAGCGCGGAGAACCGCTACCTAGTGTTGAATTGCGGGGAGGAAGGCATCCCGTCGGGCTCGAGGGCTCTTTCTGGACTACCGGGTGCCTATCCCGGGGCCCTCCCTCAGGCTCCCGGCGGGATCCCTGAGCCTCCCCGCCCCCTCCCCCGCCGGGCCCCTCCCCCTTCCTGGATCAAACTACGGGTCCTTTCAAACCTAGCTTTCTTCGCCTCGCGCATTGTCAAACGTGTAATTGGGGGAACTCCACCCAGCCGGGGCCTCTTCAGAGTCGCTGTCGGAGTAGCGGCCGCCTCCCCGCCCCCACCCCGGAGCGCACGGCGGCCGCACAGCGAGCGCAGAGCCCACCGCCCTGGCAGCGGCGCACGGCGCGGCTCGCGGCTCAGGGCGGGGTGGGCTGCTGCGGGGCCGCGGGTCTTCTGGGCCAGGGACCGCCCGCGCCCACCTGCTCCCGCCTGCCGGCTGCGCGGACCCGGCGCCGGTGCGCGAGCGGGGGCTGTGCGCCGCGGGGACCGGGTGTCCCGCGTGAGCCAGGCGGAGCCGCGCGCTGACCCGCCGGCCGTCGGGGGCGCGGCCGGCCGCCAGAGCCCACACCTGTCCCGCCGCGGCGGCCTGGCACCCGAGTCGCGCCACGGTCGGCGACATCGGAGGCAGCGAGGGCGCGGAGAACCGGCGGAGGCGAGGCCTGCGCCCCAGAGGAAGCCGCGCGCGGCCCGAGGCCTCGGACCCTGCGCCCCACGTTCCGTGGCACCATGGCCCCGAAGCTGCTGTTGCTCCTCTGCCTGTTCTCGGGCTTGCACGCACGGTAAGTGGCGCCCGGGCTCCGCATCTCCGGAGGCTCCGAGACTGGAGGGAGGGCGGCGGGGGGCGCTGTCCCCCGACCCCGAGTCGCCGGCGCGCCCTGCTGTCCGTCGTCTGGGCTTCGGCATATCTTGCCAGGGCCGCGGGGAGGAGACGGGAAGTCGGCCGGCACCCTACCTGTCCCATCTACCCCGGACATGGCCACCTGCTTCTCCGGGCTGGGCGATTGCAGACTTCTTTGCAGCCTGAACCATGGGGACTCTGAGATTAATGGGCTCTTCTCCTGAAGCTTTTAGGATCTGGTGGTTTTAAGAGGTTTTGAAAACCAACATCATAGGGGAAAGCCTGTGTCTACCTCCTACCCCTCCCCCAAGTGTTTCAGCGCTGCGCGCGCGCGCGCGCACGCACGCACACACACACACACACACACACACACACACACACACACACACAGCAACATGCTGTATCATTTCCATCACTGAAATTTCCCAGGACCCAGGAATTACGGTTTCCTACCTGCCCAGTTTAAACCGGTCTTTGTGAGGAGCAGCTGGTCTGGAGGCAGGTGGAGGAGGACTGGGGCAAGGTGGACAGCTGAGAGCCCTGCTTCTCAGAAAGGATTTCCTTCCCAGGTCCTGCGAGCACACGCACAGTACACACATGCACCCCTTCTACATGAGCCACTTTCACACACGGGAGCATGCACAAACCTACCCCTATAAAGCAAGCATGTTGAAATTGATAATGTTTTCTACCTAGTAACTGTAAGAAATTACCTCACCATAGATACCCCAACCTTCCTCCCAGGACACCAACCACCTAATGGGAGCTTAGAAATGCTCCAGGAAAAGATGAAGATGGCTCATGAGGGTGGAAAGACAGTGGGACCAGAGGGGTTAAACACTGTTGCTGTGAATATAACTGGAGATTCTGGGTTTGGTTCCTTTAATTCTGTCTCGGGCTAGATCTCTGGCCCAGAACTTGAAGACTGCCCTGTGCTTTACAAACTAGAGCAGCTCCCTTCCTCCCATCCCACTCACCACCCCAAGAATCTCAGGGCATCCCTACCCCCAAAACACTTTTGTTTTGACACCGTCTTCGTTTCCTAGATCTGGGAGCTAGAAAACTAGAGAGCCTGCCTGTGGGCTATAAGCCCTGCAGTTGTTAGCAGGCAATACCTGGAGGTCTTGCATGTTCATTCACATTTGTGAAGTACCAAAGAACTAGGAAGGTACATTAACAAATCCTACAAGATGTGAATGTGAATGGGTCATAGTTCTCCCTCCCTACCTTTGACAGACCCTGAGGAAGAAAGTCCTGGCCCTCCCCACCGCACACTGCTGGTCTTTGCTAAGAGTTGAGTGAGAAAGGCAGATTGTGTGTGCTGGGGAAGGCAGACTCACGGCAGCTCTTCCAATCAGGCTGCACACTCCTTGGGCCTTCAACTGAAGTTTCTTCCTGTCTAAGGAGCTAGCTGGGAAGGGAGATGGAAGTTTTCTCTCTGAGGTTGATCATGCCTGGATGTATCTCTGTTTAGAAGCAGACAACACCAGGCACAATGTGGAGGTCCCAGGTCATATACAGATCTGAGGTTATATCTAATCGACCTTCCTGCTACCACCGACTGGATGAAGTGACCTGCAGTTCAGGGTTAGATAATCAGCTGTTTAGATCTATAGATACATGTTAGAAGGAAACCCGCTATTGTCTTCATTACTTTATGTGCTTAGTAGGAAGGTATCTGGGTGTCTAACTTGAAGCGCTCAGGTGTCTAGGGATTCCCAAACACACATACAATCTCTGGGGATTCTTCATCCTTTCATTTTGCCAAGGCAGGTGTAACAACTTTAATATGTTCTATGTCTGGGTTGATTCCATGGCCTTGATAATAGAGGTTGCATATCAGTTGAAAAAAATCCAAGTTTTAAACTAATTTTATTGCTGTATACCTCTCCTTTGAAAGTGTCTTTGCTCTTTGAATGGGTTTTTACAGACATGTAAAGTAATCTGATGTCCAGCATCACCTTTCAAAACTGTTATTAATTCTGAGAGGGTTCTCATTTGCACTCTGTCATGCCTTCCTGGTGTTGAAGAGCCCTAGAGAAGGCTCTGATAGTTGTGCTCCATGGTGATGGCTTGGCAGCTCTGTGGAGAGAAAATAACCCATTCTGACACCTATGGAGGAGCTTATTCTACATGAAAACACATTCATTAAGTCACACCTGGACCTTGGTGAGACCATAAGTGGATGGCTAACTGCCTTCTGAGGTTTAGGAGCTCCTTTTTATGTTTATAGATGCATCCAACTTTGTCTGTGCCCTTGTAGTTGAAGAGAATGTATAAGACATGAAAATACCATATGATGGCTGAGCTGTCAGTACATCACCAATTTGTTTTTAAGAAAAAGGTAATGATGGTGATTAGGACCCAACAATCCTGATAACAGAACACTGATGAAGATTATATATAACCCACTTAGAATTTAGAAAAATAGAACATTTTTGTTTTATTCACATTCTGGTGAGTCCCTGAGATTGGGTTTTCGTCAAAGGGAGGATTTTCCTTTGGGCTGGTGGTCCGGCACTAGCACTGGGAAGCTTCGATTTCGTTCTCTGAAGTCCTGCAGCAAACTGACATGGCATCAAGATTGGGAGGATCCCAGTGTCGGCCCAGAGCATTGCTGCCTGTGTGCTGCCCGCTGTCCACCCCAACCCAGCCACAGAGCCGTGAGTGTCCCATTTTTACCTCCCGAAGGGGAAGGGGCAGGAGAGGATGCTGCAGCTGTTCCTTTCTTTGTCTCCTCCCTCACCTACACTGAGCTAAGAAGCTTACGCAATTTCAGGAAAACCCTCTCATCACCACTTGACTGCTAGAGGGAGAATTAGTCTCATTATAATACCTGTTATTGACATAGCTCAAAGTATTTTTCAGAAACTAAGGCTGTGTATACAGAGAACTGATGAAGAGTTAGTGTGCTCCTTCTGTGAACGTATGAGTGTTGGGGCAAGAGAAGATACAGAGCAAGGAGAGCATGGTCTGGTCTGTGCTGGTGAGCTGTCTCTGGGGATGAGGGAGGGGAGGGGAGAGGAAGAGACAGACAGCAGAGGAAGAGAGGACCGCACTGTGGGTGAGTTGGAAGGAGTACTGAGGATGCTGTATGTGATCCTGCCCAGGTGATCTGTTCCTTTGTCCATAGTGTCCCAAGTGTTTTTGCTGTGGACTGAATTGCCAGGTCCTGTGGGCAATGGTTGGCTCCCAGCAATCCATGGCCTGCAGAACCTGCTTCCACCCACTTTTTTTTAAGATGATAAAATTAATATTCCTGACAATATTCCTGATAAAATAAAATATTCTACATTTAAAATTCTGTAGTGTTATTTTTAAAACATCAGGCTTACAAATAATGAAATGAAGTATATCAGTTCGTGAATACGTGTCCCAAATTTTGCAAGTTCCTATTGATGGTGAATATTCAGTGTGAAAAAAATCCACGGCAACTTATAGTTCCTATGGATGATTTATTCTAAACTTCCAGTCAAGAAATAGAATTATAGTTTAATATCAGCCAAGGAAAAAAATTAAAAGATGTTAATCTTTGAGACATATGCCATATACTTATTATCAAAACTTCATGTAAGTGTATATATTCATATAGGACTAGACTGGCACTGTTCTGATCTATGTTAAGGCTACTTAACACTCATAAGACTCATGTACATATGGCACATACATAAGATTATACAGATATTATATATTATAGTTACATGTTATAATATTATATTATGTAAGTATATATATATGATTCTGAGGCTTTAAACAAAGTAGAGATAATAAACTTTAAAAAGTTTATTTTTTTCATTTATTTCATGTTCATTACAGATAATTTAGACCATTCTAAAAACTAACTTAAAGACACACGTCCCAGAACACAACTGCCCTGAGATGTTGCCATTTTGGCTCCCATCTGGGAAGCTAAACAGAAATGAGCTCATACTCAGGACAAATAAACCTCAATGCAATTTCCTATTCTATATTTTGTTCTCTTTTTTGAAGAAAAAAAGTCATTACGGTGCACCCACTGACAAGCCATAAAGGAAGAAGGTTGCTTGTTTGTTTGTGTGTTGAGCTTTTTTGCCCCAGTAAATGGCAGGCCCCCTGGAAGTGCTACTTTGAAGAGAAGACTCTGCTCTTTTCAGGCCTGAATGGCTGTGTTGCTGAGATGGCCTCACTCACTAAGGAAGCTAGCTTGTTGTTTTGAGACCTCTCCATTCAAGTACTCCTGTGAGCATGTATCACCCAGGAAATGCACCTGTCAGGCTCAGCCCTGCTCAGGAGAGACTCAGATATGCTCAGCATTCATTTGGACACATTAATGGTAAAGACATATTAGAAAGGTTTTAATTTTTAATGTCTGTATTAGCCTGCTCTGTAAGAGATGAATCAGTTTGTGTGGTAGGAGGCATGTAAAATCACCAGAGGGTGTTTACCAACCAATATCCCTGTTCCTTGGCACCCCACATGGGTACTGGCCAAGCATACCACCTCCTCGTATCCCTGTGTCTGCCTAGACCAAAGGTGCTAGTCTCCATGAGAAGCACAGAGTCAGACTCAACAATTTTCAGTGAGTGCATTCTGAAGAAGCTGTTCTTACCTTTAACTAAAATGAGATCTTGGCAGTGGGGAGTGGAAACGGCAAGATGTTTGTGCCTTGACCTTCAGAGGTTCTCAAGGTTGATCCAAGGAAGGCTGACTGTCTGCTGGTTGGCCTTCATGCATTGAGTTATTGTGATGTCTATGGTTTAACATGGACATGGAATCATTTTGTGACATTTAATGAAAACATCATGCTATGTTAATAGTACTGTCATTCTTCTTTCTTATTTGTGTTTTGTTTTACTTTTTTAATTTTAGAGATAATCTATTGGTTGGGATGAGTGTACTAGGGCCTTTCTACCTATTTCAGTGGTGCTTGGGTGAGCCAAAGCTTGACACTTCCTGGAGACATTGCTACAACTTATATGTCATACTTTGTGCCATAATTACAGATCCAGAAAGGTGGAAGAGGATGAATATGAAGATTCTTCATCAAACCAAAAGTGGGTCTTGGCTCCAAAATCCCAAGATACAGATGTGACTCTTATTCTCAACAAGTTGCTAAGAGAGTATGATAAGAAGCTGAGGCCTGATATTGGAAGTGAGTGTTGATGTTTGTTATTCCAGTAGGAAACATACTGTAATATATTTTTTAAGTTTTTATTTTAAATAATTATAAAGTCACAGGAAGTTGCAAAGGTAGTGCAGAGTCACACAATTCGTGGGTATCAAACCAGGAGTTGACATTGGTACAGTGTGTGTACGTTGCTCCACATCATCTTGTCATGGGTGGATCTGTGTAATGACCACTATAATTGAGACAGAACTGTTTTATCACCATGCAGATTCCCCTCCTGCTATCCCTCCTCCAAAATTTCTAACCTGTCAGCCACTAATTTGGTCGCTATTTCTGTATTTTTGTCATTTTGAGAATGTTGCACATGTGTACTCATTCAGTATGTGACCTTTTGAGATTGGCTTTTCTTCCCTCAGCAAAATGATTTTGGGATCCATTCAAGTTGTTGCCTGTATCAATAGTTTGTTTTTCTTATTGCTAAGCAATATTCCATGGTATGGATAGACAAAAGTTTGATTAATGTTTATTGAGGAACATTTTGGTTGTTTCAGGGTTTTGACTATTACAAATAAATGACTATGTGCATTTGTATGCAGGTAATTTGCGTGGATGTAAGATTTTATTCTCTGGGATAAATGCCCAGGAGTACGATTGCTAGGTCCTATGATAAATGTTGGTTTAATTTTTTTTTAAGAAACTGTCAAACTCTTTTCCAAAGTTTCTGTACCATTTTCTATCCCACCATCACTACGTGAGAGATCTTCACCAGCAATTGGTATTGTCACTATTTTTTGTTTTAGCTCCTCTAATAGGTGTATGTCCAATAGGTTGATATCTCATTGTGGTCTTAATCTACATTTTCCTAATTGTTAGTGGTATTAAATTTTCTTTATGTGCTTATTTGCCAATAGTATATCCTCTTCATCAAAATGTCTCCTCATATTAGTTACCCCTTTAAAAATTGGATTATTTTGTTTTATTTATTTTTCTCCTGCTTTGTTAAGAGTTCTTCCTGTAGTCTAGATATGATTCCTTGGCCAGATGTAGTTTTCAAATTTTTTCCCTCATGTGGCTTTTCTTTTCATCCTTTTAACAAGATCTTTCAAAGAGGAAAAGTTTTTAACATTGAGGAAGTCCAAGTTACTGATTTTTAACTGTTTTATGGAACATACTTTTGGAGTAATGTCTAAGAACTCTTCATGAAGCCCTAGTTCCTGAAGATTTTCTGTTTTCTTCTAAAAGTTTTATAATTTTAGGTTTTACATTTAATTCATTATCAGTTTTGAGTTAATTGTTATAAAAAATCAAGGTGTGAGGTTTAGAGCTAAGTTTCTTTTTTTTTGCTCATGGATATCTGGTTACCTTATTACCATTTGTTGAAAAAACTATTATTCCTCTGTGAATTATGTTTGCACATTTGTCGAAAGTCAGTTGGCTCAACTTCTGTGGGTTGTTTCTGGGATCTCTATTTTCTTCCATTTATCTATGTGTCTATCACTGTGTCAGTACCCACAGTCTTGGTTGTTACAGCTACGTAATATGCCTTGGAATTGGGTGGAAGTAATTCAACCTCTTTATTTAAAAAATATATTTTATTTATTTATTTATTTATTTTTGTCTGCGTTGGGTCTTCGTTGCTTACATGCAGGCTTTCTCTAGTTGCGGTGAGCGGGGCCTGCTCTTCGTTGTGGTGCATGGGCTTCTTATTGTGGTGGCTTCTCTTGTTGCGGAGCATGGGCTCTAGGCACGCAGGCTTCAGTAGTTGCAGCATGTGGGCTCAGTAATTGTGGCTCGTGGGCTCTAGAGTTCAGGCTCAGTAGTTGTAGCTCACAGGCTTAGTTGCTCCGCAGCACGTGGGATCTTCCTGGACCAGGACTCGAAACCTTGTGCCCTGAATTGGCAGGTGGATTTTTTTTTTTTAATTTTTTTGTGTGTGTGGTACGCGGGCCTCTCACTGTTGTGGCTTCTCCCATTGACGTGCAGGCTCAGCGGCCATGGCTCACGGGCCCAGCCGCTCCGCGGCATGTGGGACCTTCCCGGACCAGGGCACGAACCCATGTCCCCTGCATCAGCAGGTGGACTCTCAACCACTGCGCCACCAGGGAAGCCCGGCAGGTGGATTCTTAACCACTGTACCACCAGGGAAGTCCTCAACCTCTTTATTTTTCAAAATTATTTTAGCTCTTATGATACATATTTTTCATATGAATTCTAGAATTATCTTGTCTGTATCTACAAAAAATCTTGTGTTAAATCTTTATATCAATTTGGGAAGAATTGACATCTTTACTATGTTGAGTATTTTGATCCATAGACAGGGTATGTCTTTTCATTTATGTAGATCTTCTTTAATACCTTACATTCAGTGTTTTACAGTTTTTAGTATACAAGTTCTGAATATATTTTGTTAGATTTGCACCTAAGTATTTCATGGTTTTGGAGTGCTTGTAAATGGTACTGTATTTTAAAATTTCCTTCTCCCTGTGTTCATTGCTAGTATACAGAAATATGGTTAATTTTTGTAAGTTAATGTTGTGTCCTCTGACTTAACAAGCTCAGTAGTTTTAGGAAGTTTTGTTTGTTTGTTTGTTTTTGATAGGTTCCTTGGGATTTTCTGTGTACACCATCAGGTCTCCTGCGATTGAGACTTTTATTTCTTGCTTTCCCATCTGTATACCTTTTATTATTATTTTTCTTACCTTGTTGCACTGGCTAGAACTTCCAATGTTACCTGAATAGTAGTAGTGTGAGTGGACGTCTTGCTTTGTTCTAGATCTTAGAGGAAAAGCATTCAGTCTTTCACAATTAAGTGTAATGTTAGCTAGAGATATTTTATATATATTTTCACCAAGTTGAGAAATTTCCCTCTATTTCTAGTTTTCTGAGAGAATATATTTTTTTGTCATGAATGGGTGTTGAACTTTGCCAAATACATTTTCTGGATCAGTTGATATGATCATGTGATTTATTTTTTTGACAGCTAATATGGTGAATTACATTGGTTGATTTTCAAATACTGAACCAGCTTTGCATCCCCAGGATAAACCACACCTACTTATGATTAATAATACTTTTTTGAAAACTTTTAATATATTGCTGAATTCTATTTGCTAATCCTTTATAAACCTTTTAATATCAGTGGGGCCTATAATAATATTCCTTACTTCATTTCTGATATTGGTAATTTGTGTCACCATTCTTTTTTTCTTTGTCATCTTGCTAGAGGTTGGTTCCATTGACCTTTTTGAGGAACCAACTTTTTGTTTCATTATTTTTCTGTATTGTTTTTCTATTTTCAATTTTATAATATTTTGCTTTTTATCTTAATTATTTACTTTCTTCTGTTTGCTTTGGGTTTATTTTGCTCTTCTTTTTTGAGGTAGCATTTAGAGTCTCGACTTGAGACTATTCCAATGTAAGCATTTGATGCTCTAAATTACCCTCTCTGCACTGTTTTAGCTGTATCTCACAGATTTTGATATTTTGTATTTACATTTTCATTCAGTTCAATGTATTTTTTACTTCCCCTGAGATTTTTTCCCCCTTTAACTCATGGATTATTTATTTATGTTTTTAAAAATATTTTTAAAAATTTATTCTTTTTTTTTTGGCTGTGCTGGTTCTTCATTGCCGCGTGCAGGCTTTCTCTAGTTGAGGTGAGCGGGGGCTACTCTTCATTGGGGTGCGCGGGCTTCTCACTGTGGTGGCTTCTCTTGTTGCAGAGCACGGGCTCTATGTGCATGGGCTTCAGTAGTTGTGGCATGCGGGCTCAGTAGTTGTGGCTCATGGACTCTAGAGCGTAGGCTCAGTAGTTGTGGCACACAGGCTTAGTTGCTCCATGGCATAAAGGATCTTCCTGGACCAGGGCTCGAACCCATGTCCCCTGCATTGGCAGGTGGATCCTTAACCACTGTGCCACCAGGAAAGGCCCCTCATGGATTATTTAGAAGTGTGTTTTTAGTTTCCAAATGTTTGGAAGTCTTCCTGTTATCTGTTGCTAATTTCTAGTTTGATTCCATTGTGATCAGAGAACATACTCTGTATGAGTTTAAAATTCTTTTAAATTTGTTACTATTTAATTTATGGCCCAGTATATGTTTTGTTTTGGTGAATGTTCCATGGATACTTGAAAAGAATGTGTATTCTGCTGTTACTGGATGAATTGGATCCTGTTGTTTGATGGTTTTGTTGAGTTCTTCTATATCTTTGCTGATTTTCTATCTAGTTTTTCTATCAACTGTTTTGATAGATTAACAATTGATAGATTAAAAAAGACCAAGACAAGGGTAGTGTTCTTGGCCAGGAGAGAAATGCATACCTATTCATGGTGATGGTCAGAGAACATGGGGGTTGTTTGTTGCAGACACATTTTTCATAGGATGCACCTAGTCTATGGCTTGTTTCCTCTTCTCCATGGGGCTCAGTTTCATTTAGAGCCCTGCAGCTTGCCAACCCTCACACTACCCCAGCTGCCCTGTCCCTCTGTTTTTCCAAGTTTGAGGCTCATTCTCCAATTTATCTGTATCAAGACAGATAATTACACTGGTCCCAGTAGGCATAGAATTTCAAAATCCTTGTGGTGTAGTGTACAGAGGGTTTGGAGGTGCATGTCCTGTGCAGTATTGGAGCAGTCTTATCATCTTTCTGTGTCTCAGTTGCCTCTTTCATACGATGAAGGAGGGGAACAAATTGCTCTTAAACTTCCTTCTTGCTTTAAGGTATTTATTCACTGAGCAATACATCTAAATTACCATTGCACAAGGTTCATAAATTCAATTGTCACCACAGTTTCCCCATCATAATTACATAAAAAGTCTACCCAGTATGAAAAGTGTGCAGCAATTCTGCATTTACATGGAAAGAGAAGATTGAGAAATGTTACTAATTTCTTCATTAATTGTCAGACATTGTGCTTGACCTTAGAGCAAAGATAAATAAGACTCGCTCTTTGCCCTTCTGGGTAAGTTTAGTCCAATTGGTCCTTTGTTTATCTTGTGCTAGAACACAGCAAAGCGCCTTCCATACATGGTGCCATTGGAAATATTATTCAGCACCACGTTCATCCTCTGAGGGGGAAAATTGGAAGAAAGTGGGTGAAAATGGGTAGAAAGTGGGTAAGCTTGGCTTCCAACCCAGATCTCTCTGACTCTAGCTAGATCACTGCACTATTTATAGAAAATGCAAGGCAAGTCCATTCAAAATCAGGGGACCCCTCTTACGTACTCACATGACACAACACTTGCGAGGGGCTGTTCTAAGGCTTTGTCGTGTGCAACAGGCAAGCAGAATTCACAATTCTAAAGATTTTATTTTTCCTTTAAGGAAAAATAAGGAATTGTGAATTTTCCAAATGAAACAGCATAATACAAAGAACAAATGCTTCTTTCTTAGAAGGCAGCTCTTTTAAAGCCTCATGTCATTTGGTCCTCAGAAGTCATTTTCATATATCAGAAGAACTCTGTGGTTTTTGAGTGAAAGAGATTTAAAAAACAACTAAATATAAAACCATATAGTAGTATGCTCCTCTTTGGTTTCATGACTTGAAAGTTCCACCATGCACATTGTCATGGTCCTGGGGCAGCAGAGTGACCTGATGAAGCGCCCCTGGGTCACTGGGTATCTTAGGACTCCTCTTCCTGACTCACTTAAATGCTAAGTAATGTCTGAGTGGCAGAATCCGGCAACTCACTGATGTTCAGAGTAACTGCCCAAGGACAGCTCTCCTGGTAAAAGATACTGAATTAGACACCATTTTTGTTCATGGTTTAGAGGGCTCTGCTTTAAGGGATACTTTACTATAAATATCTGAATTTCTTTTCTCACTACTTATTTTCACATGTAGCAATAGTTTATTTGTTGTAACCATCGTGCTTCCTCATCAAGGTGCAGTCAACTTATATTTACGTAATACAGTGCTGTGCATGGATTTATCAGTCGTTTGTTGTAATTACCAGTTTATTTGCTCCCCTCCATTATCAGTCCCATCCTCTCTCAGCCAGTTGGCCCATATTTACTGAGCATCCCCTCTGCATCCAGCCCTGGGCTGTGGACAGGTGGGGAGCTGCCTGACACTGCCTACGCTTGGGTTCTTCTGGCGGGGGGGAGGGTAAGGGTAAGGGGTCTGCAGGTAGCATCTAGGATTTGATAATGCTATTCCCACTTTGGAGTAAAGCAGGCCTGTTAAGGCTCTCCTTGGCTTAAACGCCTTGAAAACTCCACTTGCTTCTAGGATAAAGTCCAAGCCCCTTCAGATGACAAAGAGAGGTTAGCGCTTTCTGGCCCTTGCCTACTTTTTTTATGTGTCACACTGTCTAGGAACACCCAGTCTCCTGTCTTCTTCAACTGCATCCTGCTGTTATCTCTTTCCAGCCTGTGATCCTCTTAACCCCTCTCCCATTTACTGCATGGCGCTTATTCCTGCCTCCCTTCCAGCCTTGATGTTTTCTTCCATGGCCTGCACTCCCTCACCTCCCTGCTGGGCTGGATCAAGTGTCTCTCCCCTGATTTCTTCTAGCATCAATTTTTCATCTTTCCCATGGGATTAATAAATTCTGAAGGACTGTCTTGAGGATGGCATAATGTGGTGTAACCATGAAACAGTTTCTGCAACATTTTTGTATACTTTTTACAAGTTTTCAGCTGAGAACTGTCCACTAGGACACAGTTCCTAATTCCTAACTTTAGATGCATCGGTTTACGTTGGCATCTCCCAACATACGTAGTCTAACTGAATCCACAAAGATCCAACATGAGGAAATAAATTAAATGGCTCATCACTGTTATTGTCAACAGTAAATAGAATCGAACAGACTCATTTATGTTGCATAGAAGTAACATGTCCACACGTTACTCTAATTAGTTTTCAGAATACAAATTGTGATCATTGTGTTTTAAAAATACTCACTATTTTCCCAGCTATTGTCTCTCCTCAGCTAACTTCTGAATTATGGATGTATCTGTTTTAGTTTCCCATCTTTAACTATCTGTCATTCTAAGTAATACTTCAGCTGTGTCCCTTGCTATTTCAGGGCTATGCAGGGTGTCATTTATCTCGGCAACACATCTTGTCGTGTGGGCTCAAAAATGCTGGAGGAGGATAAACCTTTTAATAAGATAATTGTGAAAAGGAAGGGAAATGACCTGAGTGAGTTTTTCTCCCTTCGGGGTTTCAAGAAATTTGAAGCACTCTCCTGAAAATAGATTATTACAGAATACAAATTCCCTCCCTGTCCATAATCTATCCAGTCTACGCCAAATGCAATCAGTGTTGGGAAAAATAAAATTGGCTTTTAAAGGTGAATGAACATGGTGAAGACATGCACGATGCGTAGAGATGACCCATGGGCTCATTTAATTTAGGGAGAACATCTGAAAAGTCTCCTCTTGGCTGTGTCTGTAGCCAGAGGGATTAATTTTCTGTTCCTCTTCCTCAGGTGTTTGCATATCTGGATTTCTTTTCCTGGCTTTCCTAAAGCTTATTTTCCAAGTTTAATTAGAATTTCTTCTAAATGTGGAATTAGGAACATCCAGTGTGAGAGGAAGCTGATGATGTGGGTGGTGAGGAGGTGCCTCGGTGGCGGAAGACAGGCCCCCAGCTCCTCCCAGTAGGGGGTGCCCACCGGCCCCACCAGAGTCAGAGCCTGAGAGGAGATGCCACTGCCCCTTCTTCCCTTCAGGCTTGCGGAGAGGCCTTGGCAGGCCAGCACTGACTCAGGTACTGATGTGACCCAGACAGACCCTGTAGGGTACTGCAGGAGGAACTCCTGCCCTTGCCAGGGTCGTGTTTCCGATGAGGTAGGAAGAGGGAAAATGAGTAAATAGTGGGAATATGATCCCCAATGGGACAGGAGTTAGCTCTGTTGCAGAAAATAGATGTTAAAAAAGTAAAAGAAATAATAAGTGGGCCTTAAAGTATAATTTTTAAAGCAAGCCTTATCACACTGCTCTTTAATATCTTTCAGTGAAAAATTATGAGCATAATTGAGTTACCATAGAACTGTGAAATGAATGCTTACAGACTTTTGGTCACAGATGTGATATCTCTGAGATAGGCCTGGCTCAGCCCATGGAAAGCCAGAGGAAGTTCCCACATCTTCCTTACCTGGTTCCTGGGGTGTGTAAATGTGACAGCTCCTGCCAAACCCTGGTAGGGTTTTGAGAGTTCAGGTTGGATCACTGAATTTGAGAGAATTTTGAAATGTGTGAAGGGCTGTACAAAGAATTAAATATTTAGATATATTATGATTTATATTGGTTCTATAGCATTGTCCTTCATCCTGATGGGTTTCATATTTTAAGAAAAAATAAGAGACACGAGGTTTTAATTAAAAGGAATGAAGTATAAAGGTTGAAGTGCAGGTGCTTGTATGTCAGAGGAAGAGGGAGTTGGAGGTAGGATGGGGGATATTTTGGGGTCCCTAAAGCACACAATCTAGCTGCCTCATCTGGGCACAGATTTTTGGATGACTGCTCTGACTAACTCAAGTCAAACTATTTTTTCCATTCTTACTGCACAGCAGATGACTGTCTCAACTGAACATTTATGTTAGCCTGGCTAGTCCTCACCTAAAAAGCACAGCCTACCCTACAGACAGGTGAGTTGTCATTTCTGGGCAGTTACTGTATATCCAGATAATAATTCAAATGTATTCACTGCACTCTCAGAACAGATGTAGGAGGAGAGGAAACAGGCACTCTTAATTGCTGTGCTTGAAGTAAGAGCTATTACTGTAGACTTAGTTAGCTGTTTATCTCACAAAGTTAATTCAAATGCATAGGGGAGGTGGAGAACAAATTTTGTGGAGAAATTATACCTGTCATCTCCAGAAGAAACTAATTAGGTATCCAGAGGATTCTGAGTGAAGAGCCATTACCTCAGCTCAACACACGTTGGCAGGTGACCCTTCCCTGCGTATTACCCACCTTTCACACACATACCTTAGTCCCATGGCACACTTACCTAAGGCACCATTCTGTGTAAGACAAGGCCATATTATAGCTTATGCATGCAGTTCAGTTCATTAAAAATACTTTTTACTAGGCTATTATTTCTTGTAGAGAAAGAATATAATGGGGTTTCAATATATAAGTATTCTATTTTTTCTTATATGTAATTTGGTAAATAGGTAATGTGTCCCTAGGAATAATCTAATGACTGCACTTGATTTGAATATGGAGCTCAGTTTATAGAATAACAAATGATCTATTTCTTATGTTTATTCATTACTACTGTAGGAATTGAGCAAATTAGCTTCATGTGGATTAGAGAGTGTTTGAGTGAGAAAAAATCTGGACTCACATAATGGGTTCTTCTACCAGTTACCAGCAGATTCCCTGACCTCACTGATGGAGGTTTCCATCTCTAAATGGAATAATTAAAATGACATCCAAGTCCTGTTGTAAGATTTATAGACTATAACAGCTGGCCCATAGAGAGGACAGAAAGTGGCAGGTGCCTTGTGTCCCCTGTGTTCCCAAACTGGCACACTATTGTGGCTGTGGTTTCAGCTTGGTTTATGTGCAGTGGAATAGAACCCTCAGCTCCACTGTCATGAAAGCTGTGTCTTAAATTGAGACTTCTGTTGAGCTGTCAGCATTTCATCTGTCTGTAATTAATATCCTGATCTAAAATATCTCACAGATATTTTTATAAAGTTGTACTGAGCCCATGCTGATTAGGTTGTTATCCTACTAATTCACATTTGAGGGATGAATGCAGATGTAATATCATAGTTTTCAAGTTGATGACCTTTACCCATTTCACCCTCCTGTTGCCCTGCCCCTTCCCCTCTGGTAACCACTACTCTGTTCTCTGTATCTATGTGTTTGTTTTTGTGTTGTTTGGTTTGATGATTTATTTTGTTTGTTTTTTCTTTTCCATTATGGTTTATTACAGGATATTGAATATAGTTCCGTGTTCTATACCGTAGGACCTTGTTGTTTTTCTATTTTATATACAGTAGTATTTATCTGCTAATCTCAAACTCCCCACCCCCTTTCCCCTTTGGTGCCCATAAGTTTGTTTTCTATGTCTGTGAGTCTATTTCTGTTTTGTAAGTAAGTTCATTTGTATCATATTTTAGATTACACATATAAGTGATATCATATGATACTTGTCTTTCTCTGACTTAATTCCCTTAGTATGATCATCTCCATGTCCATTCATGTTGCTGCAAATGGCATTATTTCATTCTTTTTTATGGCTGAGTAATATTCCATTATATATATGTACCACATCTTCTTTATCCATTCATCTGTGGATGGACATTTAGGTTGCTTCCATGTCTTGGCTATTGTAAATAGTGCTGCTGTGAACATTGGTGTGCATGTATCTTTTTGAATTAGCGTTTTCTTCAGATATGTGCCCAGGATTGGGATTGCTGGGTCATGTGGCAACTCTATTTTTAGATTTTGAAGTTATCTCTATATTGTTGTTTTGGGTATTTTTTTGCGGTCCGCGGGCCTCTCACTGTTGTGGACTCTCTCATTGCGGAACACAGGCTACAGACGCGCAGGCTCAGTGGCCATGGCTCACGGGCCCAGCCACTCCGTGGCATGTGGGATCTTCCCTGACTGGGGCACGAACCTGTGTCCCCTGCATCGGCAGGTGGACTCTCAACCACTGCGCCACCAGGGAAGCCCTCTATATTGTTTTTCATAGTGGCTGTACCAATTTACATTCCCACCAACAGTGTAGGAGGATTCCCTTTTCTCCACACCCTCTCCAGCATTTATTATTTGTAGACTTTTTGATGATGGCCATTCTGACAGATGTGAGGGGATACACCATTGTAGTTTTGATTTACATTTTTCTAATAATTAGCAATGTTGAACATCTTTTCATGGGCCTGTTGGTCATCTGTATGTCTTTCTTGAGAAATATCTATTTAGGTGTTCTGCCCATTTTTTGATTGCATTGTTTGATTTTTTGTTATTGATTGTATGAGCTCTTTGTATATTTTGGAAATTAATCCCTTGGTGGTCATGTTGTTTGTACATTTCTTTTTCCCATTCTGGTTGTCTTATCATTTTCTTTATGGTTTCCTTTGCTGTGTAAAAGCTTATGAGTTTAATTAGGTTTCCATTTGTTTATTTTGCTTCTATTTCCATTGCCTTGGGAGACTGACCTAAGAAAACATTGCTATGATTTATGTCAGAGAATGTTTCGCCTATGTTCTCTTCCAGGAGTTTTATGGTGTCATGTCTTATATTTAAGTCTTTAAGCCATTTTGAGTTTATTTTTGTGTATTGTATGAGGGAGTGTTCTAACTTCATTGATTTACATGTGGCTTTCAAGCTTTCCTAACACCACTTCCTGAAGAGACTGTCTTTTTCTCCACTGTATATTCTTGCCTTCTTTGTCAAAGATTAATTGACTGTAGGTGTGGGTTTATTTCTGGTGTTTGTTTTTTTATATTGCACATATGAGTGAAAACATACAGTATTTGTCTTTCTGTCTGACTCATTTCACTAAGCAGAATACCCTCAAGGTCCATCCATGGTGTCACACATGGAAAGATTTCATGTCTTTTTTGGCTGCGCTATGCGGCTTGTGGGATTTTTAGTTCCCTGACCAGGGATTGAACCCGGGCCCTTGGCAGTGAGGGCACAGAGTCCTAACCACTGGACCACCAGGGAAGTCCCAGATTTCATCTTTTTTTATGGCTGAGTAGTATTCCATTGTGTATATGTATATATGTATATAAACATCTGTATATGCATATTATATCTTCTTTATCCATTCATCTGTTGATGGGCCCTTAAGTTGTTTCCGTATCTTCGCTATTATAAATAATGCTGCAATGAACATAGTGCATATATCTTTTTCAATTAGTGTTTTCTTGTATTCTTTGTATATGTACCTAGGAGTGGGATATCTGGATCATATGGTAGTTCTATTCTTTATTTTTTGAGGAATTTCCATACTGTTTTCCATAGTGGCTGCCCCAGTTTACATTCCCACCAACAGTGTATGAGGGCTTCCTTTTCTCCACATCCTTGCCAACATTTGTTACTTCTTGCCTAATGATAATAGTCCTTCTAACCAGCATGAGGTGGTATCTCTTTGTGGTTTTGATTTGCATTTTAGTGATGTTGAAAATCTTTTCATGTGCCTGTTGGCCACCTGTATGTCTTTTTTTGGAAAAATGTCTATTCAGTTCATCTGCTTATTTTTTTAATCAAGTTATTTTGTTGTTGATGTTGTTGAATTATATGAGTTCTTTATCTATTTTAGATATTAACCCCTTATTAGTTATATGATTTGGAAATATCTTCTCCCATTCAGTTGTCTTTTTGTTTTGTTGATGGTTTCCTGTGCTGTCCTTTTTAGTTTGGTGTAGTCCCATTTGTTTATTTTTGCCTTTGTTTCCTGTGTTGCTTGAGGAGACATATCTTGAAAGATATTGCTGTGACTGATGTCAAAGAGCATAATGCTTATGTTTTCTTCTAGTTTTATGGTTTCAGGTCTTCCTTTCAAGTCTTTAATTCATTTTGAGTTGATTTCTGTGTATGGTGTGAGATAGAGGTCAAGGTCCATTTTTTTGCGTATAGCTCTCCAGATTTCCCAACACCATTTATTGAAGAGACTATCCTTTCTCCAGTGTATGTTCTTTGCTACTGTGTCGTAAATTAGTTGTCCATATATGCATGGGTTATTTCTGGGCTCTCAATTCTGTTCTGTTGATCTATTTATCTGTATTCCTGCCAAAACCATGCTGTTTTGATTATGATAGCTTTGTAATATATTGAATATTTTGAAAACAGGTAGTGTGATACCTCCAGCTGTATTCTTTTTTTCTCAGAATTGCTTTGCTTATTCAGGGTTTCTTGTATTTCCATACAATTGTAGAGTTATTTGTTCTAGTTCTGAGAAAAATGCCATTGGTATTTTGATAGGAATTGCCTTACATCTGTAGATAACTTTAGATAGTATAGACATTTTAATAATGTTAATTCTTCCAATCCATGAGCATGAAATATCTCTCCATTTATTTGTGTTGTCTTCAATTTCATTAACTAGTGTCTTAGCTTTCAGTGTATAGGTCTTTCACCTCCTTGGTTAAATTTCTTCTTAGATATTTTATTCTTTTTGTTAGTGATTGTAAATGGGATTGTTTTCTTAATTTCTCCTTCTGTTAGCTCATTGTTAGACTATAGAAACAAAACAGATTTTGTACCCTGCAACTTTACTGTATTTGTTTATTATTTCTAAGAGTTTTTTGGTGGAGTCTTTAAGGTTTTCTATATATAAAATTGTGTCACCCACAAATAGTGACAGTTTTACTATTCCTTTCCAATTTGGATGCCTTTTTTTCTTTTCCTTACCTAGTTTCTGTGACTGTGACTTACATTATGTTGAAAAGAGTGGCAAGAGTGGAACATCTTTGTCTTGTTTCTGATTTCAGAGGGATAGCTTTCAGTTTTTCACCATTGAGTATGATGTTAGCTGTAGGTTTGTCATTGTATGGCTTTTACTATGTTGAGGCTGATTCCTTTTATACCCATTTTATTGAAAGTTTTTATCATAAATGGATGTCGAATTTTTTCAAATGCTTTTCTGCATCTATGGAGATGATCATCTGGTTTTTATCCTTCATTTTGTTAATGTGGCATATCACATTGATATATGGATATTGAACCATCCTTGCATTCCTGGAGTAAATTTCACTAGATCATGGTGTATGATCATTTTAATGCATTGTTGTATTCTGTCAATATTTTATTAAGGATTTTTGCATCTATGTTCATCAGAGATACTGACTTGTAATTTTCTTTTTTAGTTGTTGTTTGTATCTGGTTTTGGTATCAGGGTAATTTTGGCTTTGTAAAATGAATTAGCAAGTATTCCCTTCTCTTCAATTTTTGGGAAGAGTTTGAGAATGATAGGTATTAAATCTTCCTTGAATGTTTTTTAGAATTCACCTGTGAAGCCTATGGTTTTGCTTTTGGGGGAGGTTTTTGATAACTGTTTCAATCTCTTTGCTAGTGATCAGTCTATTCAGGTTTTCTGTTTCTTCATGATTCAGTCTTAGAAGGTTGTGTGATCCTAAGAATTTTTCCATTTCTTCTAGGTTGTTCAGTTTGTTGGATAAAGCTGTTCATAATATTCTTTTATAAACCTTTGTATTTCTGTGATATCCATTATTATCTCTCCTCTTTCATTTCTGGTTTTATTTATTAGAGCCTAGTCTCTTTTTTTGTCAGTGAGTTCAGCTAAAGGTTTGTCAATTTTGTTTATCTTTTCAAAGAATCAGCTCTTAGTTTCATAGATCTTTTCTATTGTCTTTTTAGTCTGTATTTCATTTATTTCTGCTCTGATCTTTATTATTTCCTTCCTTCTGCTCACTTTGGACTTCGTTTATTCTTATTTTTCTAGTTCCTTTAGGTGAAAGGTGAGATTATTTGAGGTTTTTCTTATTACTTGAGATAGGCCTGTATTGCCATAAACCTCCCTTTTAATACTCTTTTGTTGCATCCTATAGATTTTGGTATGTTGTGGTTTCATTTTCCTTTGTCTCCCAGTATTTTAAAATTTCTCCTTTGATTTCTTCATTGACCCAGTAGTTGTTCAGTAGTATGTTGTTCATTCTCCACATATTTGTGATTTTTCCAGCTTTCTTCTTGTAGTCGATTTCTAGTTTCATACCTCTGTGATTAGAAAAGATGTTTGAAATTATTTCATTCTTCTTAAATTTATTGAGACTTGTTTGGTGTCTCAACATATATGGTTTGTTCTTGAGAAAGTTCCATGTGAAGTTGAGAAGAATGTGTGTTCTTTTGCTTTTGGATGGAATGTTTTGTACAAATCTGTCAAATCCATCTGGCTATGTTTCCTTGTTGACTGTCTGGATGATCTATTCATTATTGTACATGGGCTGTTAAAGTTATTGTGTTGCTCTCATTTTCTCCCTTTAGGTCTATTAGTAACTGCTTTATGTATTTTGGTGCTCCTGTGTTAGTTGCATTTATATTAATAACTGTTATGTCTTCTTGATGAATTGTTCTCTTTATCATTATATTACTGTACATCTTTGTCTCTTGTTAGCTTTTTTGGCTTGCAGTCTATTTTGTCTGATATGAGTATGGCTATACCGCTTGCCTTTGGCTGTCATTTACTTGGAGTATCATTTTACATCCCTTCACTTTGAGGCTATATTTGTCTTCAGAGTTGAGATGATTCTCCTGGAGGCAGCATATAGTTGGGGCTTGTTTTTTGAATCCATCCAGCCACTCTGTGTCTTTTAATTGGTGAATTCAATCCATTTGCCTTTACAGTAATTATTGATAGATGCGAAGTTAGTATTACCATTTTTTCTTTTGTTTTGTGGTTGCTTTATATCTCTAGTTTCTTTTTCCTTGTACTTCTGCCTGTCATTTGGTGCCGTGGTTTTCTATGATGTTTTTCTCAGTTTCCTCTTTTTTATGTTTGTTGTCTCTGCTCTAGATTTATGTTTTGTGTTTACCATGAGGTTTTTATAAAACATCTCATAGATGAAATAGTCCATTGTCTGCTGATAGCATCTTATCTCCATTTACCTGTATGGGTTTTGTACTTTTCCTCTTCCCCAATTTTTTGTTGTCTCAATTTATTCCTTTTTATGTTGTGAGTTGGTTAACAAATTGAAATAGCTATCGTTATTTTTTCTCCCTTTTATTCTCTTTAAGCTTTATGCTATAATTAAATGTTTAAAAACCTATTCTGATATACAGTTGCAATTTTCTGATTCTCTCTATTTATCACCTTAGTCAAAGTTTTGTGTGCTTTTTGTCTTTTTGATTCTGGTAGAAGAGTTTCTTTCAACTTTTCTTATAAGTCAAGTCTAGTGTTGATGAACTTCCTCAACTTTTGTTTTTCTGGGAAAACCTTTACTTCCCCTTCATATCTGAGTGACAACTTTGCTGGATAGAGTGTTCTTGGATGAAAGGTTTTATCTTTTGGTATTTTGAGAATGTCATTCCCCTCCTGCCTGGCCTGTAGGATTTCTGCTGAGAAGTCTGCTGGTAGCCTAATGGGGGTACCTTTGTAGGTTACCATCCTTTTTTTCCTCTGGCTGCTGTTAAACTTATTTCTTTGTCACTGACTTTTGACAGTTTTAATATAGAGTGCCTTGGAGAAGGTCTTTTTGCATTCAGGTAGTTAGCTGTTCTCTTAGCTTCATAGACTTGTATATCCAGTTCCTTCTGCAGGGTATTGTTTCTTTCTTTCTTCCTTTCTTCCTTCCTTTCTTTCCTTCTTTCTTTCTTTCTTTCTTTCTTTCTTTCTTTCTTTCTTTCTTTCTTTCTCTCTCTCTCTCTCTCTTTCTTTCTTTCTCTCTCTCTCTCTCTCTCTCTCTTTCTCTCTTTCTCAAATCTTTATTGGAGTATAATTGCTTTACAATGTTGTGTTAGTTTCTGCTGTATAACAAAGTGAATCAGCTATATGTATACATATATCCCCCTATCCCCTCCCTCTTTTGTCTCCCTCCCGCCCTTCCTATTCCATCCCTCTAGGTGGTCACAAAACACTGAGCTGATCAGATAAGCTCTCTGCTCCCTTTTCACTCTCTTCTCCTTCTGGGTTGCTCGTTATCCTAATGTTGCCCTTCCTAAAAGAACTGAATAGCTCTCAGAATTTCCTCATTTTTTCAGATCTCAATTTTCTTTCTCTTCAACTTACAGCATTTCTAATTTCTACCTTTGAGTTCAGTATTTCTCTCTTCCATATGGTCTACTGTATTTCCAATGCTTTCTAATGCATTCTTCATTTTGTTTATTGAGTTTTTCAGCTACAGGATTTGTTTGGTTCTTTTCGAGTTTCAATCTCTTTGGTAGAGTTTTCCTTATGTTCATTAATTTTATTCTTGAGGTCATTGAACTGCTTTCTGAGTTTTCTTATAGCTCATTGAGTTTCTTCATGACAGCTGTTTTGAATTCTTGATCAGTTTGGTTGCAGTATTCCATGACTTTAAGTTTGGTTTCTGGAGAATTATTGTTTTCTTTTTGTAGTACAGTGTTACTATGATTCTTCACAGTCCTTCATGAGTTGTTTCTCTGCCAACGCATTTTAGCGAACACCTTTCTTTAGGTAAAGCTTTTTTTCCACTTTGTTCTGATGATTGAACAGGTTAGAAATTACAGGCCTTTCTTTTACTTTCCAGTAGGTGGCGCTATAGGACAAGTTTTTGGTTTTTCTTACCTGAGCCACCCCTGGTTGTATTTGAAACTTGGCACTTTTCACCCTTCACCGCCTTTGTCAGAGGTGTTACCCAGCACCCTTGTTATCCATTGCTCCTGCCTCTGGAGTCATTGGTGCCTTGCTGCTGGTGTCACTGGCCTCACTGCCTGGGGCACTGGAATGGTGGGCTTTTCTGCTGTATATGGGATCTCCTGAGTCACAGGCTTGTTGGGGGTGGGAGGAGCTGGGGTTGAACGTGCCTCTGCCACGTCTGGTGTTGTCAGGTTTATGGGCTCCCCCATTGCACTGGGGACAGGGTGCAGGGGCGGGAGTCTTTCACATCTCTGGTGGCTGGAGGGACAGGGTCCCAGGTCTTACTGCCACTTTGACCTTACTGCAGGTCATAGCTGCCCAGTGAACTATGGCCACAGGTGTCACTGTGGCTGGGAGATTGGAGTCATGTGAGCTGCCTCCTTTGCTGCTTCCAGGTTCTCTGGGGCTGGGGGACAAGGATTGCAGGCACCACCTCCATTGTTCCCCTGGTTCCACCTCCTCTGCGTGTTCCAGTCCACCCACCTTTAGATGTGCAGATGTGTGGAATTCTCTGGCGTCCCAGTGTGTTGGGACCTTTGCTAAAGTATGGGTGTTTTACTGGTTGTAGGTTGAAGGGCAGAGACAAAGAGGACATCTCACTATACTATGATGCTGATGTAACTCCTGATTTGCTCTGTTTTTAGTTTCTTAAAATGGAAGATGATGTCATTGATTTGAGATCCTCTTTTCAATTTTAATGTTTAGTGCTATAAATTTCCTCCTAAATATTACTACAGGAGCATCCCACAGATTTCAATATTTTTTAAAAAATATTTATTTATTTATTTGGCTGCACCAGGTCTTAGTTGCGGCATGCAGGATATTTTAGTTGTGGCATGCAGGCTCTTAGTTGCGGCATGCATGTGGGATCTAGTTCCCTGACCAGGGATCATACCCGGGCTCCTGCATTGGGAGCATGGACCACCAGGGAAGTCCCAGATTTAAGTATTTTGATTTCATTTACGTTCAATAAAAAAATACCTACTAATTTCCTTTTTTTCTTGACCTGTGTGTGCTTCATTTAGATGTGTGGTATTCATTTTCCAAACATTTGAGATTATTCCAGATACCTTTGGCTATTGATTTATAATGTATTTCCACTGTGGTCAGTGAACATACATTGTATAACTTGAATTCTTTTAAATTTGAGACTTGTTTTATGGCCTAGAATATGATTTATATTATATACACTTGGAAAGAATGTGTATTATGCTATTGTTATGTGGAGTGCTCTTTAAGTTAGTTCAATTAAGTGAAGCTGGTACATACTTTTGTAAAAGTCTACTTGCTGACTTTTGAAACCTATTTTTATCAATCATTGAGAGTAGAGGATTGAAATCTCTGGCAATAACTGTGGATGTGTTGATTTCTCTTTGTAGTTCTATAAGTGTTTGAATCAATAATTTTGAAACACTGTTATTAGGGGTAAAAGCATTTAGAATTTTTATGTCCTCTTGATTAATTGACCAGTTTATCATTAGAAAATGAAAATCTTTATACCTGGCAATATCGTTTGCTGTGAAATCTACTTTGATGTTAAAGTAGACATTCAGCTCTCTTTTGAGTAGTGTTAGTATAGTATAGGTCTTTCCACCGTTTTACTTTTAACCTGTATTTGTCATTAGGTTAAATGTGTGCTTCCTGTAGGCACCATATAGGTAGGTCTTGCTTTTTTAATCCAATCTGACAATATTTGCATTTTAATTGGAGTCTTTAGACCATTTACATTTAATGTGATTATTGATGTGGTTAGATTTGTCTGTCATCTTCTTGTTGGTTTTTTGTAGATTCTGTCTCTGTTGTTCCTTTTCTCCTCTTTTTATGATTCCATTTTATTTGCTTTATTATTAGCTATAACCCTTTATTTTGCTATTTTAGTAGTTGTGTTAAAGATTTGTAGTATACATCTTTAACTTAATCATAGTCTACCTTCAGGTGATAATAAACTATTTCACACATAATATAAAAACATTGTGGTAGTATATTTCTGTCTCTTTCCTCCCAGACTTTATGCTGTTGTGGTCATTCTTTCACTTAAACATATGTTATGAACCCTATAATACATTGTTATTATTTTTATTTAAATACATATTTATCTCTTAAATAGATTAAATTATATATTAATTACACACTCATGTCATTCCTGTTTCTGGTTCTTTTCCTTCCTGTGTGTAAATAGATATTTCTGTCTTTTATCATTTTCCTTCTACTTAAAGGACTTTCTTTAATTTTTCTATTAGTATGAGTCTGTTGGTGATGAGTTCTTTCAGTATTTGTATGCCTGAAAATATTTTTAGTTTACCTTCTTTTCTTAACATCTTATTGGGATATAGTCCTTATACCACAAAATTCATCCAATTAAAGTGTACAATTCAGTGGTCTTTAAATGTTCAAAAAGTTATGTAACCATGACTTTTTAATTACCCCTAAAAGGAGATAAGTACCTATTAGCAGTTACTCCCCATTGTTCCTACAACCACCCATTGTTCCTACAACCACCAGAATGGATTTGTCCATTCTGGACTTTACATATAAATGGAATCATAGAATATGTGGACTTCTGTCTCTGATTTCTCTTACTTAGAATAATGTTTTTAAGGTTCATTAAGAAAAAGATTAAGGTTCATTTTATTCTTTCTATGCTGAATAATATTCTGTTGTATGGCTATGCCATATTTTGTTCATCTCTTTATTAATTAATCATAATAAAGTTCAGTAAGGCATTTTGATTGTTTTCACTTTGGGCTAGTCTGAATAATATTGGTATAACTGTGTATTTTGTGTGGACATTTTTTTTTTTTTTTTTTTTTTTGTGGTATGCGGGCCTCCCTCTGCTGTGGCCTCTCCCGTTGCGGAGGACAGGCTCCGGACGCGCAGGCTCAGCGGCCATGGCTCACGGGCCCAGCCGCTCTGCGGCATGTGGGATCCTCCCAGACCGGGGCGCGAACCCGGTTCCCCTGCATCAGCAGGTGGACACGCAACCGCTGCGCCACCAGGGAAGCCCAAGGACATATATTTTGATTTCTCACAGATGATAAATGCAGGAGTGGAATTGCTGGATGATTTCTTTTTGGACCCATTGTTTTTTTAGAAGTGTGTTGTTTATTCTCCACATATTTGTATATTTATCAAGATTCCTTCTGTTATCTCTAATATATTTCCATTATGGTTGTAAAACATACTTTCAATGACTTCAGTCTTTTTACATTTGTCAAAGCTTGTTTTATGGTCTAGCTCATGCTGTATCATCTAGAATGTTCTTTGTGCACTTAAGAAAAATGTGTATTCTACTGTTGGGTAGAATGTTCTATAGAAGTGTGTTAAATCTTGTGATTTTATAGTGTTGTTCAAGTCCTCTACCTCCCTGTAGATCTAGTTCTGTTGTTGAAAGTAGAGACTTGAAGTCTTCAAGTATAGGTTGAATTATCTGTTACTTCTTTCAATTATATCAGATTTTTTCTTTATGTAATTTTGAGCTGTGTTAATATTTATATTTACTGTTATTTGCCAACATATTAACTTTTATCATTATGAAAGATTCCTCTTTATCTCTAATAGTGTTTTTAAAATTTAAAATATATTCTGTCTAATATTAATATAGTTATTTCAGTTTCTTTGGTTACTAGTTGCATCATACATCCTTTTCCATCTTTTTGATTTCAAACTATTTGTATCTTTGAATCTAGAGTGTGTCCTCTAAAAACAACAAAGTGTTTGATCTTGTTTTTATATTTATTTGGATTGTGTTTTTAGTTTACATTTAATGATGTTATTAACGTGGCTAGACTTATATCTGACATTTTCTTTCTGTTTTCTATGTCTCAAGTCTTCTTTTGTTTCTCTATTCCTCCTTTAATGCTTTATTTTATATTAAATGAATATTTCCTGTTACAACATTTTAGTTTCTTTAATGATTAAACAAAAATCTTTATTTTTTAGAACAGTTTTAGGTTTACAGTAAAATTGAGAGGAAGGTACGGAGATTTCCTGTATACCCCTGTCCCTACACATGCATAACCTTGCCTTTTATCAACATCACCACAAGAATAATGTATTTTTCCAAGGATAAACCTACATTGATGCATCATGATCTCACAAAGTCTGTAGTTTACCTTATGGATCACTCTTGGTGTTATACATTCTACGGGTTTGGACAAATGTATAATGACATGTATCCATCATTGTAATATCATACAGAGTATTTCACTGCCTTGAGAATCCCCTGTGCTCAGTGCTCTGTTTATTCATCTCCCCCACCCTGGCAACCACTGATCTTTTTACTGTGTCCATATTTTGCGTTTTCCGGAGTGTCATATAGCTGGAATGTAGCCTTTTCAGATTGGCTTCTTTCACTTAGTAATATGCATTTAAGACTACTCCACTTCTTTTCATGGCTTGATAGCTCATTTCTTTTTCATGCTAATAATATCTTATGGTCCAGATATTGCACAGTTTATTCATTCACCTACTGAAGGACATCTTGGTTGCTTCCAAGTTTTGGCACTTGTTAATAAAACTGCTATAAGTACCTCTGGCCAGGTTTTTTGTGTGGATTAATGATTTTTAAATTATATTTTTTGAATTATTTTTTCAGTATTTGTAAGCCTATCACAGTATACATCTTATCAAAATCTTTGCTACTGTTAACAATATCTACCTTAGATTATACTAACTTAATTTGAATTAAATATAGGAACTTGCTTTAATAGCCCCATTCACACACCCATTTTTGTGTTGTTATACATACTATATCTCTATATATTATAAATGGAATAATTTATTTTTATAATTATTATTTTAGATGATCTTAGGTTTTTTAAAAGTATATTTACCATTTAAATGCTATAGTTATTTATCATTTCTGATTCTTGTCATTTCTTCCTAGGGGTTAGAGTTGTCATGTGGGGTCATTACCTATTTCAATCAGCTGTGTTCCCACTACCTTCTCTGTGCTCTTATTGTTAAATATATTATTTGTCTTTTTGTTATTGTTAAATGTATTTTATTAAATATATTTGTTAACAAATATATTTGTTATGTATTTTATTTATAAATATGTTGCTTGTTATAGGCCTAACAATACAATTATATGCATATTGCTTTTTGCAATTGCTTTTTAACTTAGTTAAGAAGAAAAAGGAGAAGTTATATGCAATTATGCTTTTTTTTTTGTAATAACCTACTTAGTTATCTTTATCTGGGTTCTTTGATTTTTTGTTTAGATTTGAATTACTGTCTGGCGTCATTTGCTTTCCACCTGAAGAACTTCCTTAGTGTTTCTTGTAGGGCAGGTCTGCTAGCAACAGATTCTCTCATTTTTTTGTTTATCTGGGAATATCTGTATTTTGCCTTTACAGTTGACCCTTGAATGTCATGAGTTTGAACTGCAAAGGTCCATTTATATGTGGATTTTTTTCAGTTGTAAATACTACAGTACAGACAGTCTGTTGTTGGCTGAATCCGCAGATGTGGAACTGCAGATATGGAGGAGCCATGTAGTTATAGGCTGATTTTTTTACCTCGTGGAGGGTTGGTGCCCCCAAGTCCTGAGTGTTCAAGGGTCAACTGTGTTTTGAAAGACAGTTTTTTATATACAACACTTAGAATATGTCATCCCACTGCCTTCTGCCCTTCATTGTTTCTGATGATAAGTTGATTTTTAATCTAATTGAGCTTCCTTGTATGTGATGAGTTATTTTTCTCTTTCTGCTTTAAGGATTTTCTCTGTATTTTGAGGTTTCAACATCTTGACTGTGATGTATATAAATGGGGATTTCTTTGTGTTTATCTTTCTTGGGGTTAAGTTTCTTAGATGTGTAGATTATTGTTTCTCATCTAATTTGGGAAGATTTTAAATTGTATTTCTCTGACTGTATACTCTGCCCCTTCGCCTTTCTCCTTCTGATATTTCCAAGATGATTGATGTATTCAGTGTTATGCTGCATTTCTCTGAATCTCTGTTAATTTTTTTCACTCTTTTTCTCTTTTTGTTCTTCAAATTCATTCTATTAAGTTACCCTCAAGTATGGCAATTCTTTCTTCTACCAGTTCAAACCTACTGTTGAGTCTCTCCAGTGAATTTTTTTATTTTGGTTATTATACTTTTTTAGTTTGGAATTTTCATTTGGTTCTTTGCTACTATTTCTGTTTCTTTATTAATATTCTCTATTCCATGAGACTTGGTTATCATACTTTCCTTTGATTCTTTAGGTATGATTTTCTTGAATTCTTTGAATGTATTTAATGTGTAATAGCTCTTTGAAGTCTTTGTTAAGTCCAACCCCTGGAACCTCTCAAAAGTAGTTTCTATTATATGCTCCTCTCCACCCCCCACCCTGTGTATTAGTCACACTTTCTTGTTTATTTGAATGTATTATACATCTTTTGAAAACTTGACACTTTAAATACTGTATTGTAGCAACTCTGGATACTAATCCTCCATCACTTAGGCATTGATGTTGTTTTTGTTTGCTTGGTTAATTTGTTTAGTTATTTAGTTGTTTGTTTATTTGTTTAGTTATTTACCTGTACTAACACTGAGAAATCTATTTCCCCCAGAGTAGGCAACCTCTGATATCCCTGCTCATATTTTTTTCTGCCTTATTTTCATCTTTAACCTAGCTATTTAGTGGTTGCCTCTTGCCTGGGTTAGTGCATCTACTTATTGGCCAATTGTTGTCCTATGTCCCCTTAGCCAGTTAGATTTTTTTATCAACAGATGTTTATGCAACTTGGAGGCTGCTATCACAGTTTAGAAATTTTACATTTTACACCACGTTCAGTTAAGGACTAGTAACTTGGATATTCCTAACCCTAACCCTAACCACTACAGAGATGTTGCAGACTGTCATGCACAGTGTTCCAGACTTCCAGACATGCAAATTATTTTATTTAAAACCTGAGTTCCTTAGAAGTTGTGCATGGGTCATAGTAGTTTATTGTTCAGCCAGTGTTTGGCCAGTGGTTGTGTTTAAGCTTTTGTGCTCATAAGGCTTCCAGTCTTTATTGATGTATCTGTTTTTATGTCTTGAGAATGTTTTCAGTGTACTTCATATCTTGCTCTGATCGCTTCTGAGTGGATATAGTTTAGGGCATATATACAGAATTTCTGACACTCAGGATTGACTGTGATTCCAGGAACACTCTTTATAGATGTCTCTTTCTCTGGTTCTCTATGTTAAACTTCTGGTTGCTCTGCTGTTTTGCTTTTTTTTTTAAAACCAGTATTATAAAGCTAAGAGCACCCTTTTAATAGTTCTCTACCAAGATCTCCATTGTTTTCAACAACACCCTTAGGCATGGTATTTTCTCACTTTGTGTCAAATAATGTCATCCTCCTTATGCAGATCTGCAGAGTGCTTCATACTTGTGGCCTTCCTCTTCTCCTGGAAAGAATCTCTGTGCCACTGAAATTTGTTGGGGACTGGGACAGCAGCCTGCCAGAGTGACATCTTTGCTGTCCAGGCATGTGGGGTAGGAAGGTTGGTAACCCTGGTCTACTTGGCTTACTCTTTCCAGCATGTAACCTCCACCCTACAAGTGAACAAGGCATGGGCATCTGGAATAAGCTTCTGCCCCCATGAGGAAGGCCACAGTGGAGAAAGGGAGCATCAGTCCTCTGGACCATGCCTACCTGAAATAAAACTTCTTAAAAATGAGGCTGGGGCGAGTGAGATGACTTGCCTCTCCCAGGGTGAAACCGTAGCCCTAGACTCAGAGCCTGGAGGCGTGGAGCTGATGCTGTCTTAGTCAAACCCACTCAGCACAGAGTGCCAGAATAGAGTTTCTGTTGAATGGGTCTGGGGGTGGGGCAGAGGGAGCATTTCATGACTAAAATGCCTTAGACTCTCACTGTTCTTGCTGATACTTAGTAGAGTTTCTTAAGTGAATATTTCTGTATTTGCTGTATGCCCTTGGGACAATTTCCATGGTCTTTAAATTCTTCTTTTTCCAGCTTTTTTGAGGTATAATTGACAAATAAAATTGTAAGGTATTTAATATGTATATCATGATGAGTTGATGTACATATACATCTAGTTAATGAACACATTCATCATCCCACATATTTATATGTATATTTATTTGGGGGAGAACATTTAAATTCTACTGTCTTAGAAAATTTCAGTTATTCAATACTGTGTTATCAACTATAGTCACTATGTTATACATTTTGTCCTAATAATTTTAACCAGTTAAATGACTACTTTCTTTGGGAGTGGGTCTTCTAAGTGCTTCGTTCTGGCATTCTGGAAGTCCTGTCTCTTGCCTTCATTTTTGATACACGATTCTGGGTTAATAGACATTTTTATTTGTTTGTTTATTTATTCCCTTTTTAAAAGTACTCAAAAAGACACTTGCCTTTTTCTGATGACTAATGTGCTGTCATACTCATCGTTATTCCTCTGTATTTAGTATGTTTTCCCCTATAGTTTCTTTTAAGATTTTCTCTATATTACTACATCTGAGCAATTTGATTATAATTTGCCTTGTGGCATTTTCTCATGCTTGAGTCTCCTTGGGCTTCTTGGACTTGTGGACTTATACTTTTTATTAAATTTTGAAAATTTCAGGTATTATTTCTGCAAGAATGTATTTTTCTAGTTCCCCCATCTCCCTCCTCTTCAAAGACTCTAATTACACATATTTTAGGCTGCTTGAAGTTATTCCATAGCTCACTGATGCTCTTTCCATTAACATATTTTCTTTTTGTAAGTTTCATTTTAGATAGTTTCTATTGCTTCAAGTCCACTATTCCTTTCTACTGCCATGTCTAACCCACCATTAACCTTTTCTTGTGTATTTTTCATCTCATATATCATAATCATCACCTCTAGGAGTTTGATTTATGTCGTATTTATATCTTCCGTGTCTCTACTTAACTTTTTGAACATCCCTGCTTTTTGAATATTTGGAATACAATTAATAACTGTTTTAACATTTTTGCTTCTAATTCTAGCATTTGTATCTGTCTGGGTCAGTTCCTATTGACTGATTATTCTCATCTTCGTGGGTTGTGTTTTCTAGCTTCTTTGTGTGCCTGTTAATCTTGTTTGGCATTTCAGACATTGTGACTTTTACCTTGTTGACTGCTGGATATTTTTGTACTCCTATAAATATTCTTGATTGTCATCTGGGATGCAGTTAAGTTACTTGGAAACAGTTTGATCCTTTAAAATCTTGCTTTTTTGATTTGTTAGGCAGATCTGGAGAAATGCTCTGGCAGGTTTAGGGCTAGTTATTCTCCAGTATTGAGTCAGGACTTCGCTGAGTACTCTACCAAAAACCGATGAATTTCATATTTTTCCACTCTGGCTTTTGAGAACACGCACTGTTTCCAGTCATGTAGGAACACAGGAAATTGTTCTCTAATTCTTATGGCTGGTTCTTATACTGGTTCCAGGTGGTTTTCCTGACACACATGCACTGATAAGATAGATACTTTCTGCACAGCCCTTTCTTCTTCTGGGTTGTGTCCTGTGAACTCTAATTGCCTTGAGCTCCTGAGACTCTTAGGGTCATCTCAACTCAGGGAATCCATTGAGCTTTGCCTGGGGGCTTTGCCATGAGCCACAACCTGGGAACTCTTTCCTGGCACTAAGCTGAGGCAGTTGTAAGGTTAACTTGCTTGTTTCCAGTCTCATTGACCACTGGCCTTCATTGCCTGATGTTCAGTGTCTTGAAAACCATTGTTTCATATATTTTGTCTGATTTTTTTACGGTTTCAAGTAAAAGAGTAAATCCAGTTCCTATTACTCCATCTTGAGCGGAAACAGAAGTATATCTTATCTTCCTGGCTAAGTTTAATATTGCAAGCCTCATACTTCTCTGCACGCTAACATTTGTGGACCTTGAATTTCTTCTGGCTGCTTGATTTGAGGAGCCCCTGCTTATATTGGGCAAGGCAGGAGGGGTAATGTGCTTATTTTTAGCCAGTTTCTTACTGGGATGCTCCTATTTAAGTCAAGTTTGTCACAAGGCAGATATGTGCAGTAGTTAGTAGTTATACTTGTTGTCTGAAAAAAATGCACAACCTAAAAGTTGAAAGTTATGTTTTATTTGGTGGACATTTTGAGGACTTCAAGCCCAGGAGACAGGACCCTCAGATCGCTCTGAGGGATGGCTCTGAAGAGGTAAGGGAGGAGCCAGGATATACAGCAGTTTTTACAACAAAAGCGAGGTAGTTAGAACATCAAAAGATTGCTGTTAGTTGAAGTAAACCAGACATCTCCAATTAAGGAATCTACCTCTTTTCTATGTATAAGAAGATGCAAAAATCAGGGCTCATTGAAATCATTCCTTTGATATGTACCTCAGCTATCTGGGGCCAGTGTCCTGTGCTTTCTCATCCTGAGTCCCCTCAGGATACACTGTTGGAGGAGGAGGTGGCCACAGTGTCTGATGGCTTGATGTTAGGCATCCTGTTTCCGTCCTCAGTTCCCTCATGTCTCACCACTGGGGACGGCTGTAATGGCTGATGGCTGCAACATCCTTTGTTTACTGATATGGCAGGTGACATTCCTAGTTCACATATTCATACTGGTTTTATATACACCACACTCTTCCTATACTAGTCTATAGTAGGTCATGGGAAGAATGCGAAAGGTGAGGTCATATATCCATATCCCAGTGGTCTGTTTTCTCTGAGTCAGTCCCTGAATCTGGATGAATCAATTGACTTTTGCCTGGCTTAGGAACAGGTGGAAGAAGAGGGTTTCTTCTGAAGGGAGATGCCCATTTTCCAGCTTTTTAGACTTTGGTCAGGGACAAATGGACTCTTTAGGGAGTGTTTGTGTATTATTAGCTAATGGCAAATATTGTAGAATAACTACTGTGTCTGGGGTTTTATATATGTTTTTACAGTGATTACATAGGAAACCACTTACTTTTACCTATGTCAACCACAACAGTGGAAAAGTTGAAACTTTTAAAGTATTCTCACCAGTAAATTTATTCTTCTTCCAACAATAAACAAGTTTTAAAAGTAATCAGTCGTTTACTCAAATATTGAAAATCTCCCTGCTGTTACATCACTGAAACCATAACTGTGATGCAGTTTGCTGAAGGCGCTGCCTGGACTCACAGCCTGATGACACACTGTCGTGAGGGCTCACTGTACCCCGGGGAGAGTTTTCAGTGTCATCCAGCATAGAGCCTATTTAGTGTCTGAATCCATCTCCATCCCCCTGGCAGCAGGCCCGTCTTCATGGATAACAATTCCTCTCTAAGTAAATCATTCTGATTTAATAAACTTTAGAAAATTCACAACAAGATTATGGCAGTATTTGTTAAAATTGTTTAACATTTCCCTCAACATTGAAATTGCTAAGCATCTTAATGAAGTAGTTTACATTGGATGAAACGTTTCATTTTTCCTTTTGGTTATTATTTTTATTTTTAAGTTAAAAAGACATTGTTTTTTGAAAAGGGGATGTGTGAAATAATGTAAAAAATAAAAACAACTCACCGGGCTTCCCTGGTGGCGCAGTGGTTGAGAGTCCGCCTGCAGATGCAGGGGATGCGGGTTCGTGCCCCAGTCCACGAGGATCCCACATGCCGCGGAGCGACTGGGCCCCTGAGCCATGGCTGCTGGGCCTGCACGTCCGGAGCCTGTGCTTCGCAGTGGGAGAGGCCACAGCAGTGAGAGGCCTGCGTAGCGCAAAAAAAAAAAAACAAAAAAAACCAACTCACCTTCTTACTCAGAAGTTATCACATGTGAATATTTTGGCATACGTCTTTCCAGCTTCTATTAAAAGTTTAAATATAGTGAAGTTAGAGAGTTTAGTAGTCTCACTTTTTCCACATAACATTATATACTTGGTAATTGAGTGTCATGAAGCATTTTTAAACTGTAATTTGATAGGTTTCTATTTTTCTTTTGTTGGACATTTATTTGGTTTACATTTTTTCATATTGTAAATAACACCAGTACATCAATTTTTATCCACATTTGACATTAGTGTAAAATAAACCACTCTAGGTTTTAGTGTCATAAAACGTATTATTGTGTGATCTGGCAGTATGACAGGAATTAGCTGGGGTGGGCTTAGTTGGAGGGCCAGCCAGGGGCTGGCTGGTGCCTGGTGACCTCCTTGACCTGCCTGGGCTTCTGATGGGATGATTGGAATGGCTAGGATACCTGGGCCTCTTGCTCCATGTGGTCAGTCTCCATATCATCTCTCTTCCTCCAGGTGGCTAGCCTGGCCTTGTTTCCAAAGGAACAATTGGAATTTGGATGGGACAAGAATTGGGTTATGTAGTCAAAGTGAATCACAAGGTTAACCTCGATTAAGTAGGCTCTACCCTTGCTGGGAGAGTTTTTGGCTATTTTCTATCTACCGTGATAGCTTTTCCCTAATTTGAATTTATAGAATCAGAACTACTTGGCTGAAGGATACAAACTTTCCAGAAGAGTTGCCTTGATGCATACTTCTAACAGCAGGGCATGGAGGTGAGTAACCATCTCCAAAAAACTAACCATCATTTTTCCACTTCTAGATCAAAGCTTTGAGCAGCATTAATAAGAGAAATGGTGAAAGGGAATACCTTTATTTGATCTCCTAGTTATTGATTCCTGTTTGGACCAATGCTTTGGGCTTTATCTAGGCATACATTTTCCAAATGCAAAATTTTGGAAAAAGTTTCCTCAATAAATGTTATCCACTGTCCATCTTTCATTTCTAGAGAATAATACAAGCTATCACTAAACATATTACAGATACTGTTACATATGAAACTGGTAGTGAATTAAGATTAGCCACAATTTGCCCCAGATATGGGTCATTTAAAAGTAATTCAGTGAAATAATTATTTCAGATGCATTATTTTAAAATGTAACAGAATAATTCACATCTGGAATCAGTGTTGAAAACACGTATGTATTAACCTTCTAAAATCTATTAGAACATAGTCACTGAATATTTAACATTAGTGTTTACTGTTATTGTAGAATGTTGACAATAAACCTAAATGGATGAAAACAGTGACCAACTCTTTAATAGTCTCACATTCTGAACATTTGGTTTGCACTTCAGGTGACTGTGCACCTGCCCTTAATTTTAATTCTGAAATTATGGTGAACAATTGTTCTTCCAAGTATAGATGGGATAGGAACCTTTTGATCAATAATCACTCAAAGATTCAGTCAAGAATAGAATCTGGGGTACAGTGTCCTGAATTCTGCTCTCATAGAAGCTGACAGGCCTGTGTGGCCTCTGTAAATAAAACTACATACTTAGTCTGCCTGTTTTGATCAATTCTCAAATTGCTTGCTTAAACACTGGGTGCCAGCAACTTTTTCAAATAAAACATTCTTCCTTTACCGCTTCCTACTAACCCATTGCAAAGAGACACACGTAATTTTTTTAAGTTGTAAGCAAAGGAATGGGGACGATATTAGTGTGATAAATGGCACCAGCAGACCAGCCTCTTCCTTGCTTTCAGGAGTTGCCATGAGCTGAAACTTCTGCATTGCTGCTTGGGGGTGAAGCTCAGCTGGTGATATGAAGGAGTTTCCCTGGATAGAACACCCAGAGATAAACCCACACACATATTGGCATCTTATTTTCGATAAAGGAGGCAAGAATATACAATGGAGAAATGACAGCCTCTTCAATAAGTGGTGCTGGGAAAATTGGACAGCCACATGTAAAAGAATGAAATTAGAACACTTCCTAACACCATACATAAAAATAAACTCAAAATGGATTAAAGACCTACATGTAAGGCCAGACACTATAAAACTCTCAGAGGAAAACATAGGCAAAACACTCTATGATGTAAATCACAGCAAGATCCTTTTTGACCCACCTCCTAGAGAAATGGAAATAAAAACAAAAATAAACATATGGGACCTAATGAAAAAGCTTTTGCACAGCAAAGGAAACCATAAACAAGACAAAAAGTCAGCCCTCAGAATGGGAGAAAATATTTGCAAATGAAACAACGGACAAAGAAGTAATCTCCAAAATATACAAGCAGTTCACGCAGCTCAATATCAAAAAAACAAACAACCCAATCAAAAAATGAGTGGAAGACCTAAATTGACATTTCTCCAAACAAGATATACAGATTGCCAACAAACACATGAAAGGATGCTCAATATCACTAATCATTAGAGAAATGAAAATGAAAACCACAACGAGGTATCACCTCACAGCGGTCAGAATGGCCACCATCAAAAAATCTAGAAACAATAAGTGCTGGAGAGAGTGCAGAGAAAAGGGAAGCCTCCTGCACTGTTGGTGGGAATGTAAATTGATGCAGCCTCTATGGAGAGCAGTATGGGGGTTTCTTTTAAAAACTAAAAATAGAACTACCCAGCAATCCCACTACTGGGCATATACCCTGAGAAAACCATAATTGAAAAAGATACATGTACCCCAGTGTTCACTGCAGCACTATTTACAGTAGCCAGGACTTGGAAGCAAACTAAATGTCCATCGACAGATGAATGGATAAAGAATATGTGGCACATATATACAGTAGAATATTATTCAGCCATAAAAGGGAACGAAATGGAGTTATTTGTAATGAGGTGGATAGACCTAGAGTCTGTCATACAGAGTGAAGTAAGTCAGAAACAGAAAAACAAATACCGTATGCTGACACACATATGTGGAATCTAAAAAAATGGTATGATGAATCTAGTCGCATGGCAGGAATAAAGATGCAGACATAGAGAACCAACTTGAGGACATGGGGGAGAAAGGGAAGCTGGGATGAAGTGAGCTAGTAGGATTGACATATATACACTACCAAATGTAAAATGGATGGCTAGTGGGAGCTGCTGCATAGCACAGGCAGATCAGCTTGATGCTTTGTGAAGACCTGGGTGGGGCGGGATAGGGAGGGTGGGAGGGTGGCTCAAGAGGGAGGGGATATGAGGATATATGTATACATAAAGCTGATTCACTTTGTTGTACAGCAAAAACATACAACATTGTAAAGCAATTATAATCCAATAAAGATATTAAAAAAATAAAGTTACAGAGATCTATGATAAACTGATATGTTAACTTCCATTGCATATAAAACTCCACTTCTTTACATCTCTTTACCCCTTGTAAACTTTATGCTATTGATGACACAAATTATTCCTTTTTACATTGTGTATCCATTAACACAGATTTAAAATAACTTTTTATGCTTTTGATTTTTAAAAGATTTTGTACCATAATTAAGTGTTTTATGTACATACATTATGATTCTATAGAATTCTATATTTGTTTATATATTTTTACCTGGGAGTTTTACATTTTTTAAAGCATTTTAAACATTAATTAATTTTTTATTTTTGGCTGCATTGGGTCTTTGTTGCTGCACAGAATTTTCTCTAGTTGTGGTGAGCTGGTGCTACTTTTCTTTGCAGTGCGCAGGCTTCTCATCGTGGTGGCTTCTCTTGTTGCGGAACACAGGCTCTAGGCACGTGGGCTTCAGTAGTTGTGGTGTGTGGGCTCAGCAGTTGTGGCTCATGGGCTCTAGAGCACAGGCTCTGTAGTTGTGGCACACAAGCTTAGTTGCTCTACGGCATGTGGGATCTTCCCAGCCCAGGGCTCGAACCCGTGTCCCCTGCATTGGCAGGTGGATTCTTAACCACTGCGCCACCAGGGAAGTTCCAAGTTTTACATTTTTGTATGGTTTTGTGTTGCTTTTTATTGTTGTTCACTTCAATTTGAAGTATTTACTTCAGCATTGTAGGACAGGTCTAGTGTTCATGAACTCCCTCATCTTTTATTCAGCTGAGAAAGTCTTAATTTCTCCTTCATTTTCAAAGGACAGTTTTGCTGGATACAGTATTCTTCGTTGGCACTTTGCGTATATCATTTTATTTTTGTCTAGCCTTCAAAGTTTCTGCTGAGAGATCCAATGGTGAACTAATAGGAGCTCCCTTATATGTGATGAATCACATTTCTTTTTTGTTTTCAAGATCCTTTATTTGTCTTTGATTTTCCACAACCTGATTATGATGTACTTCTGTGTAGATATCTTTAGATTTATCCTACTTGTAATTTTTTGTACTTCCTGAATTTGTATCTCCATTTCTCTTCTCCAGATTGGACATTAGGGACCATTATTTCTTCAGATAGGCTTGCTGCCCTTTTCTCTCTTAGTTCGCTTCTGGATCTCCCATATGCATATGTTGTTCTTCTTGATGAACCTTATTCCATAGGTCCTTTAAGCTGTCTTCACTTTTCTTCATTCTTTTTTCTTTTAGCTCTTCTATCTTAGTAATTTCAAGTGTCTTACCTTTGAGTTCACTGATTCTTTCTTCTGCTCAATCAAGTCTGATGCTGAGTCCCTCTAGTTAATTTTTCAATTCAGTTATTGTATTCTTCAGCTCCAGAATTTCTGTTTGGTTCTTCTTTATAATTTCTGTCTCTCTCTCTCTTTTTGATATTCTTATTCTGCTCATGCATTGTTTTCTTGATTTCATTTAGTTGTCCATATGTGCTCTCTTTTAATTTATTGAGCATCCTTATGATGGTTATTTTGAATTCTTTGTCTGGTAATTCATATATTTCTGTTTTATCTCCCAGAGATTTAATGTGCTCCTTTGATTGCACCATGTTTCTCTGTTTCTTTGTATGCTTTGTTACCTTCTGTGGGATTTAGGCATTTAAAGAAATCAGCCACTTCTCCCAGTCTTTGCGATCTGGTTTTGTATATGAAGGACTTTCAGCAGTCTTCTGACTAGAAAGGCTGGTGATCTCTCAAGCCTTGTCTGGGAACACATCCTCCCTGGGCTTTTGTGTGTAATCTAATTGAAGAGGTTTGCCAGTTTCTACCCAGGATCTCCCCTTGCGGTCTGTCTGCTGTACTGCAGACTCTGCTGACAGTCCAACCCTATTGATGGCTTTTGTTCTCAGTAGTCCCCAACCTCGTGTCCCCTTCCTGTCAGTGCTTAAATTCAGGCAAGACAGAAACCAGTCTCTTGGGCATTCCTTCCAAAAATCAGAGCATTGGATGTATGTTCCACTTTTCTCTTTCCATATATGAGCTTTGGAGCATCTACCCACTGGAGCTCTGAAGAATTTGTGGTTCTGAACTTTAACCCCAGTGCTCTTTTCATTCTTCTAAGAATGTGAATTCTCAAGCTGTCTACTTTAGTAAAACATTTTATTTGAGTGTAAACAAATGTGGAATCTCACCATTTACCTTTTTCCATATTATTATGGAAAAGTAATATTCCATATTACTATCAGGTCTGACCCAGGTCTGAGGTGATGGCAATTTTATCTCGATCTTTGTAAACTCTTCTTGGCCCACTTGAGATCATATGCCTAAAGGATGATTGAAGAGAAGTGAGAACTTTAGAGTTGAATCCATAGTTCTGGGACTAGTGGAGATGGGATTAGCTCTAACACTATAATCAAAAGTCAGAAATGACCATATAGGAACCCTAAACCTGAAATGGGACCCATAACAGTGACTTCATAATCTAAATGATTTAGCACTAAGCTATGTCAAACATTTTTGCATGGACCTAGGATCTTGGCAGAACTGCAATATTAACTAAGTTTGCCCATTCTATGTACCTCTTACCCAAATCTCTTCATCCACCCACCCCAATAACCTAATATTCTCCAAGCTAGAGAAAAACTTTTGAAAACACATCTCCATTGAGATCATATAGAGGAAGTTAATATAAGCCTCAGAGACAGAGTATTTTCACTTTAAGAAGAGGCTGGAAAGTTTATTTGTGGTGGTGATGGTGGTGGTGGTGGTAAACTCCCACTGAAGTCATTGTTCCCCAGAATCCCTTTAAGCTTCATTGCCAAAGTTAAGTCTCTGGGGGGTTGAAGGTGGAACTCTGGGGGTTTGCTTCTGTGAGGCTGCAGAATCCTAGATAAGTCACCTCCTCAATCGTGTTTTAACTTCCTGTCCTTAAATGGAAATGAAAATGGTATTACATACTAATTAAATGCAACATGCTTATTACAATGCTATTTAATATACATTAACAATACTTTTGTCGGTGGGCATTAGCAGAAGGATGGGAAAAAGTACTTAAACGGAAGTTGGTGATGGAATAGGGGAGTTGGTCTACCTCATGCATCACCTTGCCCAGGGGCACTCTTAGATCAGGTAAAGTAAGGGAGCAATAAGCTGGAGAGGCCAACAGCAGATGAGCCCTCACTCCCTTTCAAAACTCAAAGGCAGGGAAGATTGGAAGGGAGGTTCCCAGTTATGGGAAGAACCCTTCTATTTAACCCTCATGAGAGTTGGTATTATTTATTTCTCTTTTTTCTATTCATTTTTTGCTATGTAAATATTTCTATCAGTATATTTAAACTTTTCATGAAAAAATAAAACTTTAAATGACCAGGATGACTTTTAGGCATAAATATTATTTGAAAGAATGACAAATGCAAGATTTTGGCTTTCTTTTCTGTGTCTAATTCTAGGGGCCTCAGAAGCCATAGCAAAAAAAGTTACTGAGTACCTACTATTTACTTCACAACAGTCCAACTAACCCCTCTCAGCCCCCATCGTGAATTAGGTTCTGTTATGAGCTCATCTTAGACATAGGGGGACTAAGGCACAGAGATGTTAAGAAACTTTTCAATATTACAGAACTGGTGAGGACAGAGCCACTCTTTGCAGCCCGGCGGCCAGGCGACATGCCCCCTTGGCTGTTGCCCACGTAGCACATCTACTCAGCATTCTTTGGGGTCTCCATTCCTCATCCCTACTGCTGCCAGTCTGGGGTAGCTTGTTAGGACTGCCTTCTGTGGACAACTACAGTCACTCCACTCCACAATTCTGTCCCTATCAACACTTACCAGCCCTATATTCCATTTATTCTAATCTGTGTGTCTGTCATTGTATATTTCTTGCTTACTTATGAGTGAATAGAAATGGTTTCATTTGTTCTCCTAATGTCATCTTCAGTTTTTTCTTCTCTCAGGGAGTTAGTATAATTTCTGTTGTAACAGATGCCTATTTTCAGGAGTACCCTTGTCTTGGACAATCTCTTATCTGCTCTTTGCCTATTTGACCACTTGAGTCAGCCTGTAGTCACCATCAGGTTCCAGGGAACCTTAAAAAATTATTCCTCCTGTTCCAGTATTTAATCTCATGTGAAAGTTTAACATGTAATGTCCTATAATAATGTCCTATAATAACTCAAAACCATAATTTTCTACATGTAGATTACATGATACAATATATAGAAAACCTTAAAGTCTCCACATAAAAACTACTAGAACTGGTAAGTGAATTCAGCAAGGTAGCAGGATATAAGATTAACATACAGAAACCTGTTGCATTTCTTTTACAACAAAATATCAGAAAGAGAAAGTAAAAAAATAATTCTGTTTAAAATTGCATCAAAAATGATAAAATACCTAGAATAAACCTAACCAAGGAGGTGAAAGACCTATATGCTCTAAACTATGAAACATTAATAAAGGAAATCAAAGATGATTCAAGGAAATGGAAAGATATCCCATGCTCTTGGATTGGAAGAATTAATATTGTTAAAATGGCCATACTGCACAAAGCAATCTACAGATTTAGTGCAATCCTTATCAAATTATCTATGACATTTTTCACAGAACTAGAACAAATAAAATCCTAAAATTTATATGGAGCCACAAAAGACCCAGAATTGCCAAAGCAATTCTGAAGAGAAAGAACAATTCTGGCGGCATAACCCTCCCAGACTTCAGACTATACTACAAAGCTACAGTAATCAAAACAATGTGGTATTGTCACAAAAACTGACATACGGATCAATGGAATAGAACAGAGAGCTCAGAAATAAACCCACACACCTTGGTCAATTAATCTTCGACAAAGGAGGCAAGAATATACAATGGGGAAAAGACAGTCTCTTTGGCAAGTGGTGTTGGGAAAGCTGGACAGCCACATGTAAATCAATGAAGTTAGAACACACCCTCACACCATACACAAAAATAAACTCAAAATGGCTTAAAGACTTAAGTGTAAGACATGACACCACAAAACATTCTCTGACATGAATCGAACCAATGTTTTCTTTGGTCAGTCTCTCGAAGCAAAAGAAGTAAAAGCAAAAATAAACAAAGAGGACCTAATCAAACTTCTAAGACATGTTTGTAGTACCTGTTTTATTCAGGGTTGGCATTTTAGACATGTGCTAGGAAGTACCCCTTTATGACACTCAAATGGGGCCCCTTACCAGGTAACTTGTTGGGCATTTTGGAAATAAAAATTGGGTTTTTTTTTCACAAGAGGGGCTGAAGTTTAAAAGGAATGTTGTACTATATTAAATGTGGTTTTGAATGTCTAGCCCCAAAGATATTGACATCAAGATTTTTTTCCATTAAAATATAATTTATTTACTTTTTACCATGATGAGGTTTCTATATATATTTAAATTTTTCTGTATATTATGATGTTTTGATATCTTAAAAACCCTTGCCGATTGGGCAGAAACTGCCTCTTCTAGGGTTAGCCAATTCTTAGAGATGGCAAGGGGCCCAGACCTGGAGCAGCCCTTTGAACATACAGACTATTCAATCCAGAGTCATACCTCCTCTATACAGCCCTTACACCCCAGCAGGCAATACTCTTCTGTTTTAATCATCCCAGGGCCTGGTACCAGGCCACTGGAGACCACCTGTATAGCTGAAAGCCCACAGGAATTATTCAAGCTAGCCAAACTAGCCAACCCGAGCTGTTTACCCTTCCCTGCTCTGCCTTTCCTTCAGAGACCCCAATTCAGATCATGGCCTAAACACCCCTCCCTTGCCCTGTCTTCTGCCTCCTGACCACCCTTATGTCTTTCCCATGTAGTCAGCAAAGCATGCCATACCGCCTGTCTTTAGGAACTGTGAGTAAATCAACTTTGTCTTCCTGAGCCTCTCCTCTTGTGGCTGCACCTGACTGACCATCACATAAACAAATACAAAAAGGCTGAGTAATATTCCATATGTATATACTATGTTTGGTTTACCCATTTATCCCTCCATGTGCACTTGGCTTGCTTCCTCCTTTTGGCTGTTGTGAATAATGCTGCTGTGAACATGTGTGTACAAATATATGTTTGAATCCCTGATTTTAATTCTTTTGGGTATATAACCAGAAGTGGAATTGCTGGGTTATAGGGTAGTTCTATTTTTTGAGGAACCACCATACTGTTTTCCATATTGCCTGCATTATTTTACATTCCCACCAGCAGTGTACAAGGTTTTCATTTTCTCCATGTCATTGCCAACACTTGGTTTTTTTTCTGTTGTTTTTTTTTAATAGTAGCCATCATAATGGATGTGAAGTGGTTTTGATTTGCATTTCCCTAATGACTAATAATGTTAAATGTCATTTCATGTGCTTATTAGTCATTTGTATGTCTCTTTAGAGAAATGTCTAAGTCCTTTACCCATTTTTAAATCAGGTTGTTTTGCTTATCTGTTGTTGAGTTGTGGGAGTTCTTTTTATTTTTTGGATATTAACCACTTATCAGACATATGATTTACAGATGTTTTCTCCCATAATGTGTGTTGCCTTTCCACTGTGTTAATTGTGTCCTTTGATGCACAGAAGTTTTTAATTTTGATGTAGTCCAGTTTATTTATTTTTTTCTTTTATTGCCTGTGCTTTTGGTGTCATATACAAGAAATCATTTCCAAATCCAGTGTCATGAAGCTTTTCTCCTATGTTTTCTTTTAAGAGTTTTGTAGTTTCAAATCTTACCTTTAGGTTTCTGATCCATTTTGAGTTAATTTTTGTATATTGTGTAAGGGTTCAACTTCAGTTTTTTGCTTGTGGGTATCCAGTTTACATAACACCATTTGTTGAAAATACTTTTTCCCCATTGAATGGTCTTGGCATCCTTATTGAAGATCATTTGTCCGGGCTAATCTGTAATCTTTGAACTGTAAACCTTGAGTCTCCTTGTGGCCAGTCTTTTTCCTGGGTACCACTGTCAGAGCCACTTTCCTAAAAGCTCTTTTTACTTTAGCATGACGCTGCTTAAACGAGAATTTACTTAAAACAGTTTATTTCCCCCAAGTTGTGTGTGTGTGTGTGTATGTGTGTGTGTATGTGTGTTTGTGTTTTCCAAACTCTTCTCTTAAAACCTTTACTATACTATTGCACTTAATACTCATTTGACACTTCCCACTTCAAGTTGTTAAGGCTTTACACCTGTAGGTCCTTTTAATTTAATGAGATTAAAAGCCCTGGAAGCCTAAAGTCTAATAAATACCATGAAACAACCAGAAAAATCTCTTGCAAAAAGTAGGTCCTCAACTGATTGACTTAACACAGCCTTTGTATAACATTACCAAAGGTTATGCAGCACAGCGTTTGGAGACAGAACACTTGCTGAACCCAATTAAGTTGAAGAAAGATGCTACTCACTGTTCAGAGTAGTTAGCAAAGCTCAGCCTAAAATGAAGAATAGTCCTTTTATGAAATTTAAGCACTAGATACATAGTACTTAGAATTGTATTGCAGTGTTTTCCAAAATGCCCAAAGCTCTTTGAAGCTAACGTGGCTTGGTTGCGCTGACAGATGTCAGAGTAGTTGGCTCCAGTTCATTGTCATTATTTTCATTTTCTTGGAGGTCCCGACAACATGGCTCAGGCTGCAGACTGCTGGTTACATAATTGAACAACAGACAACAGAACAACAGAACAACAGCTTCCAGGTGCCACTCATAGTTCCAAAAGTAGAGTGCAGAAGTCCATTTGTGAATGATTAGTTAGCAAAACTGGAGGAAGCTCGAAATAATTGCAGATACGAACACCCTTGTTTCCATAGAAACACTCTGTGTTTATGTGCAAAGGTTCAGGAGTCTTGTTCATGTTCCTCTGGGGAAGAAATATTCTGAAATTGGTGTTCTTCTCCCCTTTATTAGTTGCTGAGTGCTGGGGAAAGAGAGACGCCTCCTTTTCACTGGCACGGACCCCTGACTCAGAGGTGGCTGTCTCAGGAATCTCATTACTGGTCTCCCAAGTTCCATTTCTGCCAAGGAAAGGGAAATTTATTTTCTTTAAGGTTAAATGAGCCAATTTTACCTCTGATGCACGATGTTAGATATTACAGTTTCTTGTTATATGAATTTTACTCCTTTATAGTTGGAACGGTAATTCCTTGACTTACTAAAGTGTTATTCTTTTTTGAGTTGTATGATTTGAAGTCTGTGATATGTGTGTGTGTGTTTCTTTAGGTAATAATGACACCAATAATCAGTATTTCTTAATCTCCTTTGGTGTATGTACTCTACAGATCTTTGCTTTGAGTTGCAACCAGGTAATGGATAAATAACTTGAATTGTCCCTGATATTACTCATTACTTGGGTTTGATTTCTTAGCATAACTTTGACATTAAATTTCTTACGCAGTGTCTTATATTTTATCGTTTTATGTTTTCTTTGCCATATAATCAGCTAAACAAATGTTATAGAGTATCTTTATGGTCATCTACCACTGGCAACTTGCAGTGTTTAAATATCCTGGTTTTTTTAGAATTTATTAAATATGAGTAAGAATCTTTAATCCTTTGAGAATTGTAACTACCTGGCAAGTCCCAAAGAAAAATACACCCCTTTCCCACATGTTGTTGAGCTGTTAGTGTGTGACTCAGAGGAAGTTGAGTAGCGCTTTCCTCCATCTCTCTGGCACAGTGTATTAACACACATGTGTTTTCTCCACAGTAAAACCCACCGTAATTGATGTTGACATCTATGTTAACAGCATTGGTCCTGTGTCATCAATAAACATGGTAAGAAGCTATTATCTTTTCTGATCTCACAGTCTTTGCATCAGTTCTTGCTTACATTCTCGTTGTGGGTTTCTGCTCGAGATTTATCATGCAAGTTTAAACTCACAATTAACTTCTTAAATATGTAGTATTTATTGGAAGTTTAAGCACTGAAAATGGTAAAACTCAAGGAGTAGAGATTGTGACACCAGCAGTGAGATGTTGCTCTAATGATTAAAAAGTATGTCATCACCATCTTGTCCACAAGTGTGTTTACTGTGTGTAGATTTCCAGATGATGTTATTTGCAGTTGTGCAGTCATTGGCTATGTCTGACCTCATTTATACTAGGGATGAATATAAATGACAGCTTTTTTACTTTAGTTCATTTTTCAAGATCCAAAAGACCTGCCTTTCAACATTTCTCAGGAGAGGATCTGAGATTACCTAGTTTATACTTCTGTCTCCCTGAGGGTAAATATCCTGCCTTTTTTTTAAATAGGGGAGAAAGTATGGGATCAAGTATATGTGTGATTTCTCCTAATAGAGGAAGGTATTTTCACAGACTTAAAAGCAAAGTGAGCTCCAGTAGTAACTATTTCTAACGTAGAAGAAGGCCTTCCCTGTACAAAGTGCTTAGCTCTTAGGAAGGTGTTGGTATGTTGGCATCCACCAGTGTCAGGGTCTTCTCACAGGTGCCTCAGGCTGGGGTGGGCCTCCCTGAGCTGAATGTGGAGGATTCTAGGAGCAGGCACTTGCTTTGCGGGCCCAGTGATGCAGGAACCCCTAACGCTGGGGCCTTCTTTGTGCTTCCCTGCTGCACAACGGCTCCTGGATTTGGGGGATGCTTGAGGCTGAGTGGGGTTTGCAAAATGCCAACTTAAGAAGCCTTCCTTTCATTGCAAAGTTCTGTGGATGGAAATAATCCTGCCAAAATTAATAGCAAAATCCTTTCTTTTCATTGCCAGATATTAAAAGTGTTCATCTTTTCGTTGATGGTATAAAGGTTCCATGTGGGGCTAAAATTTATGGGTCACTCACTTTTAAAAAAATCCCCTATGTCTGGAGATGGGCCACTAGCAAAGAGGTGAAGTAAATAAAAGAGGATTCACCCCACACAACCTATGGGCTGCAGATTGTGAAATGTAGACCGTGACTGTAATACTTCCTTTCCCTGATAAATAATTATTCAGTTGACCACAGTGAGTAGTCATTTCTCAGTTTGTTTCTTATTTTGGAGTTTTATTTTCTTACACTAGTTCCACCACACTTTATTCAGACACTGATTTATGTCTAACACTAAAACAGAAGTGCCTCCATAGATACATAGTCACAAAATTGTTTTAGGAACAGTTGCTTGTATCTGCATATCTAGGGAATATCATGAACTCCTGTAACCTTGAGATCTCCTTTGTGCCCAGGATTAGGTTTTGCTGTTGGAATTGATAGACTTTTCTGCGTGAAAATCATAGGCTGCAGAGGAGGCTAAAAGTAAGTAACAGTCCCCACAGGGTGATAAGGACTCTGCTAATGGCTGGCACCCCCTCAGGAAAGCCCACTGCAGTTGGGATAGATTTCTCTGATAATGTCTTCTCAGTCTGGGATGAGGCCGATAGGCAGGGGTCTGCCAGGTGAGACAGGTAGGAAGGTCCCCAGTAAAAGGCAGGACAGCAGGTATGTGACACGACTGGGGACTGAGGGACTGATGTGCTGTTTGAAGGCCACGTGGGGTGGGTGGGCGAGGCTGGGGGCACTGTGGACCTGCAGAGACTGAGGCTCTAAGGCCATGTGTGGTGAAGAGTCAGCTTCACCCTCAGCTCTGCCCCAGACAGACCCTGCTCTGGGGAGTGTGCAGACCCTTCCATCTGAGTATGTGCAGGTCTGACTTCACGAGAGATTAGTTCAAATCCAGATTCATAAATAAACCATCATGGTGCCCAGAGAGCTAGAGCAAAGGTAGATTCATGTTCCCGGAGGAGGGAATGTGCAGCACTCCTGAGAGAGGTTTCAGAGGCCTCAGGGTGTCGGGGGCTTCCAAGTTGCTTTTTTTTTTAATTTAAATTTTTATTTGTAAAAACATTTTTTTTAGGTTCACAGCAAAAGTCAGAGGAAGGTACAGAGATTCTTCATATACTCCATGCCCTGACTCATGCATGACCTCCCCCACTATCAACACTGCCTCCAGTGGAGGACATTTGTTATAGTCAGTGAACCCATGTGGACATGTCATCATCACCCAAAGTCCACAGTTTGCACTAGAATTCATTCTTGGTGTTGTACATCTATGGATTTGGACAAATATGTAACGACGTGTTTCAACCATTACAGAATCATACAGAGTAGTTCCACTGCCCTAAAAATTCTCTCTGCGTCTGCTTCCTGAAGGATGAGTAGTTCCAGCCTTTGTGTTCCTAGCACTTTGCTTGGAAGTCAGAATGATAAAGGGCTTCTTCTCCCATTGCTGAGTACATCACAAATACCCACTATATCTATGAAACCAAATGAAAGTTTCAAAAGAATTGTAAAGTACTCGAAAGTGGACCGCGTGGAAAAAGAAGAGCAATTCAAAAGTAGAGAACTGAGTGTTTAAGTGGGAATTGGGGATTGAGTCAGCAATAATAATAAAAAAATATGAGAGAGACTAAAACAATCAAATTAAAAAACATTATGGGGCTTCCCTGGTGGCGCAGTGGTTGAGAATCCGCCTGCCGATGGAGGAGACACGGGTTCGTGCCCCGGTCCGGGAGGATCCCACATGCCGCAGAGCGGCTGGTTTCGGGAGACACGGGTTCGTGCCCCGGTCCGGGAGGATCCCACATGCCGCAGAGCGGCTGGTTTCGTGAGCCATGGCCGCTGAGCCCGTGCGTCCGGAGCCTGCGCGTCCGGACCCTGTGCTCCGCAACGGGAGAGGCCACAACAGTGAGAGGCCCGCGTACCGCAAAAAATAAAAATAAATAAAAATAAAATAAAAAACATATTATGGGAGAAAGGCACAATTTAGAGTTGTACAGGATTTAAGGATGTAAATTTTTATTGCGGTTTTGATGATAAGCTAAAGCCTGATAAAGTTATGTCTTTTCCCCCCTAAATATTCATTTAACAATCAAGGAAAGAGAGAAAACCACAATTTCCTCCTCCCCCTCCTCTCCTCCCTCCCACTTTTCTGCTTCTTTTATTGAGATTTTTCATACTGAAGTTTCAGTTTCAGACATTCTCCCTGCAAAATAAAATGAAGTTGCATTTTGATCTCTTGTTTAACAGATTGATTTTCATTGTCTTGTCTCTCTTGGAGTTGTTTATGCTCTTTCTAGTTATAGAGGAGATTAGAAATGGTTCAGATGGGTTGAAGAGAATCTTTTTTTACAAAGCCTCAATCACATACTCTGTCTTTGTCATTATAATATATCTAAATGCGCACAGTTCCTCATGGAAATTACCCATCATTTGTTTCAGGCCTTGTATGGAAGCTGCATACAAGGGAGCTTGAGAGTTTATTTTTGAGAATATTCACTATAAGAAACCTTTTAGTAATGGAACAAAGAAAACTAATGCTTTGATACCTATTCTCTATCAGTCTGTCTCATTTGATCTTCATGAGATCATGGTAGAGAAGATACTGCCTTTCCCACTTATTTGTGAGGAGTGAGCTGGAGCTGATGGGGTTGGAGACCCCAGAGCAGTGGTTCTGACTCTAGCCCACTGCGTTTCTGTGGTCATCAGGAGCGTGCAGCAGCAGCACCTATAGAGCTATAGCTCTGACTTGGAACTTGAGATGAAAAGGGCTCAAGGGTGAGTCTAATGCTAGGAGCATTTTCCTTTTATAAAAAAAATTAATAAACTTTATTTTTTAGAGCAGTTTAAAAATGTTTCCCAGCTTTGTTGAGATACAGTTGGCATATAACATTATATAAGTTTAAGGTGATTGGACATATATATCCAGTATACTGTGAAATGATTAAAACAATAGGGTTAGTTAACACTTTCATCGCCCTACATAGTCCTTTTTTGTGTGGGTGTTGAGAACTTTTAAGACCTACTCACTTAGCAACTATCAAGTATATAATACTGTATTGTTAACTATAGTCACCATGCTGTACATTATATCCCTGGAACTTATTTATCTTAATACTAGAAATTTGTACCCTTTGACTCACATTTATGCATAATTACCCCCGCCCCTCCCCCCCGGAAACCACCAATCTACTCTGTTCCTGTGATTTCTGGTATTTAAGATTCTACATGTAAGTAAGATTATACAGTATTTGTCTTACTCTTTCTGACTTATTTCATATAGCATAATTTTAAATTTACAGAAAAAGTGAGTAGAAATCACAGAGTTATCATATACCTCTAAACACACACACACACTCTCTCTCTCTCTCTCTCTCTCTCTCCTCATATTATTAACATCTTGCATTAGTGTACATTCGTTATGAGTGATGAACGGATATTGACACATTATTATTAGCTGAAGTTTATAGTTTACATTAGGGTTTACTTTTGGTGTTGTACATTCTATGGGTTTTCACAAATATATTATGACATGTATAATGTACTCGCCATTATTTTATCATACAGAGTATTTTCACTGCCCTAAAAATCCTCTGTGCTTTACCTCTTCATCCCTACCCTCCAAGCCCTGGCAACCACTGATCTTTTCACTGTCTTCATAGTTTTGTCTTTTCTAGAAAGTCATATTTGGAATCCTCAGTATGTAGCCTTCTAAGACTGGCTTCTTTGCCTTTGTTTTTAAAGAACTGATATAAGTCATTTGAGGATATCTAAGACTTGCAGTGATTGAGTCAACATGATGTGACTGTAACAGCTGGTTGTGACGGTGTGTTACCCAGAAATTAAGGGGGCAGCTGTGTAGATCATAGGGATGGGTTAAAAATCATTAGTATATTCTCCATTATATGATCCATAGCCAAAAGTATAAAACTTGTAGTATGGCATGCAGCCAGGAGGAGGATGGGGGAACATGGGGGCCCGTGAAGCTTGCTGTGACATCTGTGAACCTCATCCCTGCTCCTCTCACTTTTGGCTGCAGTTTTGAGACATGACGTCAACGACCATCTGGAATCACAGAAGGTCAGGAGGGAAGAAAGTAAATTCCACTCCAAGAAATCTATTACCACTGGAGGATGTCCATTGCTTTGTAAAACTTTTCTGAAGGCACCTCAGCTCAGGAAAGTCCAAAAGAAGTGAAGGCTGGAGCGCCGCAGTGCCACCCTTGTTTTGGTCTTCTTTGCATTTATGCTGCTTAAGATTCATCACAGTTTTTGCATCTACAGTTTGATATCCTTCATCAGTTTTGCAATAATATTGGCCATTATTTCTTTAAATATTGCTCTGCACCATTCTCTCTCTCTTTTCACATCCTACGACTCCAATCCTGTGAATGTTAAACACTTCTCCCAAGTCCCATTTGTCCCTTATGCTTGTGGTTTTATTTACATCCCTTTGCTCTCCATGCTTCAATCAGTGGAAACCTTCCAATCTACTTTGTAGCATCCTAAGTTGCTGCTCATGTGTCTGTTATCTGTTAAAGCCATCTGTTGAATTCTTTTTTAAAAGAAAATTTATTTTATTAATTTTTAAAATTATTTATTTATTTATTTGGCTGTGCTGGGTCTTAGTTGAGGCATGCAGGATCTTTTTTTAGTTGCGGCATGCAGGATCTTTTTAGTTGCAGCATATGGGATCTAGTTCCCTCACCAGGGATTGAACCCAGGCCCCCTGCATTGGGAGTGCAGAGTCTTAGCCACTGGACCACCTGGGAAGTCCCAGCCATCTGCTGAATTCTTCATTTCAGTTAATGTAGCATTTCTACAATTTTAATTTGACAGTTTCTAATAGATGTAGTGCTCTAGTGAAATTCTCCATCTTGCAGTCTTTTTTTTGAACACGTTAATCAATAATTTCTAGGCTGATAACTGCAGTATGTGGCCATCTGTGGTATCATTTCTATTGTCTCCTTTGTTGCTTGGCCCCATGTTTTGGTCTGCCTGGTATTTTTTTTTTTTTTTAGAACTATTTGGTCACATGGGTTTTTTTTTGGCTGCATCGGTTCTTAATTGCGGCATGCGGGATCTTCGTTGAGGCATGTGGGATCTTTCGTTGTGGCACGTGGTCTCTTCATCGCGGTGTGCAGGCTTCTCTGTTGTTGTGGCGTGCGAGTTTTCTCACTCTAGTTGTGGCACACAGGCTCCAGGGTGCGTGGGCTCTGTAGTTGTCTGCCTGGAAAATTTGATTATGTGCGAAAGTTGTAGAGACTTCACGCAACGTTCCCTCTCGTGTCTGGAGGTCAGAGCTGGTGTATGGGCTGCTCTGCTGTCTTGCTGAGGCTCAGCTGGCCTCTGGTCCCCACCGCCCCAGTCTTGAGGATAGCTCCACAGGAGTCCCACCTGAGGGCTTGAGATGCTTCCCAAGGCAACTCCAAAGTGGTCCAAAACTCTAATTTTTATATTTCGGACAGCATAAAATGGCTGAAAATTCTGCTCTTTTCAAGCCATTTTTATGACTGCTTTATCACCTCTTCCCTGTGCAGATTAGTCTGTAAACGTGTTGAGGGAAACACAGTGTGCTGTTTGGCTCATTTCCTTGTCATTCCGTCTCTCTAAAGCCTCACCCCTCCTGATAGGGCTCCTTGGCTGCCCCAGACTCTGGTTATGCCTGGCTCTGCTGGGTCCGGCACTCCTAGCAGCCACTCTCCACCAGCTCGTACACATGGAGGCCAACAGGAGGTAAGTTCTGGGGAGAGAGGGCATGTGCGAAGTGCAGTCTACCTGCTGACTCTGCCTTCTTGGTGTTGGGCCTCTTAAATCAGTTTTTAAATGTTTATCTTATCCAGGTTTTCTATTTGTTCTTAGTGAGAGTGTTCATCTAGGACAAGCTTTCCCATCATAGCCACACACCTTTGATTTAAAATTTTAAGTTTAGGCGGAATAAGTTTGATTTCTAACAGTTGGCAAGGAAATAATTTGGAGCCAAGAGTTAAGCCCTATGAAACTTTACTGTGCAATTTTCTTCTTGCTTCAGTAACCTTCCCAGATGTCTTCAGATTAGTGAGAAGGGGGGCTTTCTGAAGTCCATTCTGTCCAGGTTTTCATATAAATATTGACTCTTTGAGGGAAATTAAAGGGAATTAATGATGTATTTCTTCTGGCAGCATTAGCTTTAGAGGAACGGAGCCATGGTCTGTTTGCTGTTGGTTGTTTAAGAGGATGGTCTTGTACGAAGTTTTAATATCCTTTTTAGAAATGAAAAACAATATTTATATATATTTATAAAGTGTGTGTTTGACATTTGGTTCATCACTAGACATAAAGCCCTTTCCAGTGTAACAGCAGTAGAAATAATGATGGTATCTAAAATATACATATTATTAAATAAGTCAATAGAATATTGGAAGAGCCACATGGCATAAATGGCAAAGATTTCTGGAACTTAAAAAAAATCTCCAAGAATGAGAAAGAAGATGGCATTTAAAGGCTTTAAAAACTAGTGAAGTCTTTTTAAACCAGAGATCCAGTGAGCCTCAGTCTGTGTAGCAGGTACCCATTTGACTGTGAGCCCTTGAGGCCAGCACCCACATCTCTTTTTGGTCCCCTGGGACTCAGTCGAGAGGCCCTGTTGAGTGTTTGTCGAATGAATGAATAAAAATCATTTTCAGCCTCTGCCTCTCCACTTATGTACCCATCGTGCAGCTCTGTGTGTGAGTGTGCACATCCTGCATACCCATACACTTCCCATGTCTTTAGGTTACATTTTCATCAGTGAATAGATCCACTTACCTTGCTCTAATTGTATTAGCTATTACACTGCTGCAAAAATTTAATCCTGACAAACCTGTGGAGTCTGTTGTTATCATCAGCCAAGTTATGGCTAATAGAGCTTAGGTGTAGGACCCTCAGGTCGTATCTCAAAGTCTGTGCATCTGGAAAGATGATAGAACCAACACCCACACTTTAAAGGAAATCAGTGGGAGCTATGCTAATGGGCATGTCTTAGATAAAACCAGTGCATTTAATTAATTTATTTATTTATACTTCTGCCATTTATTTTATTTTTTTAACATCTTTATTTGAGTATAATTGCTTTAAAATGGTGTGTTAGTTTCTGCTTTATAACAAAGTGAATCTGCTATACATAAACATATATCCCCATATGCCCTCTCTCTTCAGTCTCCCTCCCACCCTCCCTATCCCACCACTCTAGGCGGTCACAAAGCACCAAGCTGATCACCCTGTGCTATGAAGCTGCTTCCCACGAGCTATGTATTTTACATTTGGTAGTGTATATATGTCCATGCCACTCTCTCACTTCATCCCAGCTTACCCTTCCTCCTCTCCGTGTCCTGAAGTCCATTCTCTACATCTGCGTCTTTATTCCTGTCCTGCCCCAATGTTCATCAGAACCATTTTTCTTTTTTTAGATTCCATACATGTGTGTTAGCATATGGTATTTGTTTTTCTCTTTCTGACTTACTTCACTCTGTATGACAGACTCTAGGTCCATCCACCTCACTACAAATAACTCAATTTTGTTTCTTTCTATGGCTGATTAATATTCCATTGTATATATGTGCCACATCTTCTTTATCCATTCCTCTGTCGATGGACACTGAGGTTGCTTCCATGTCCTGGCTACTGTAAATAGAGCTGCAATGAACATTGTGGTACATGACTCTTTTTGAATTATGGTTTTCTCAGGGTATATGACTAGTAGTGGGATTGCTGGTTCATGTGGTAGTTCTCTTTTTAGTTTTTTAGGGAACCTCCATACTGTTCTCCATAGTGGCTGTATCAATTTACATTCCCACCAACAGTGCAAGAGGGTTCCCTTTTCTCCACACCCTCTCCAGCATTTATTGTTTGTAGATTTTTTGATGTTGGCCATTCTGACCGGTGTGAGGTGATACCTCATTGTAGTTTTGATTTGCATTTCTCTAATGATTAGTGATGTTCAGCATCCTTTTATGTGTTTGTTGGCAATCTGTATATGTTCTTCAGAGAAATGTCTATTTAGGTCTTGTGCCCATTTTTGGATTGCTTTGTTTTTTTTTTAAATATTGAGCTGCTTGTAAATTTTGGATATTAATCCTTTGGCAGTTGCTTCGTTTGCAACTATTTTCTCCCATTCTGAGGGTTGTCTTTTCGTCTTGCTTATGTTTTCCTTTGCTGTGCAAAACGTTTTAAGTCTCATTAGGTCCCATTTGTTTATTTTTGTTTTTATTTCCATTTCTCTA
>NC_041224.1:74029502-74033627 GCF_002837175.3 Physeter macrocephalus
TCTGGGAGCCTGATTCCTCCAGCTCCATTTTTCTTTCTCAACATTGCTTCGGCTATAAGGGGCCTTTTGTGTTTCCATACAAATTGTGAAATTTTTTGTTCTAGTTCTGTGAAAAATTCCATTGGTAGTTTGATAGGGATTGCACTGAATCTATAGATTGCTTTGAGTCGTACAGTCATTTTCACAATGTTGATTCTTCCAATCCAAGAACATGGTATATCTCTTCATCTATTTGTATCATCTTTAATGTCTTTCATCAGTGACTTATAGTTTTCTGCATATAGGTCTTTATTCTCCTTAGGTAGGTTTATTCCTAGGTATTTTATTCTTTTGGTAGCAGTGGTAAATGGGAGTGTTTCCTTAGTTTCTCTTTCAGATTTTTCATCATTAGTGTATAGGAATGCAAGAGATTTCTGTGCATTTATTTTCTATCCTGGTACTTTACCAAATTCATTGATTAGCTCTAGTAGTGGTCTTGTAGCATCTTTAGGATTCTCTATGTATAGTATCATGTAATCTACAAACAGTGACAGCTTTACTTTTTCTTTTCCTATTTGGATTCCTTTATTTCTTTTTCTTCTCTGATTGCTGTGGCTAAAACTTCCAAAACTGTTGAATAAGAGTGGTGAGAGTGGACAACATTGTCTTCTTCCTGATCTTAGAGGAAATGGTGTCAGGTTTTCACGATTGAGAATTATGTTGACTGTGGATTTCTCAAATATGGCCTTTATTATGTTGAGGTAAGTTTTCTCTATGCCTATTTTCTGTAGGGTTTTTATCATAAATCGGTGTTGAATGGTGTCAAAAGCTTTTTCTGCATCTACTGAGATGATCATATGGTTTTTCTCCTTCAACTTGTTAATATGGCTTATCACATTGATTGATTTGCATATATTGAAGAATCCTTGCATTCCTGGGATAAACCCCACTTGATCATGGTGTATGATCCTTTTAATGTGTTTTTGGATTCTGTTTGCTAGTATTTTTGAGGATTTTTGCATCTATGTTCATCAGTGATGTTGGCCTGTAGTTTTCTTTCTTTGTGACATCTTTGTCTGGTTTTAGTATCAGGTTGGTGGTTGCCTCATAGAATGAGTTAGGGAGTGTTCCTCTCTCTACTATATTTTGGAAGAGTTTGAGAAGGATAGGTGTTATCTCACCTCTAAATGTTTGTTAGAATTCACCTGTGAAGCCATCTGGTCCTGGGCTTTTGTTTGTTGGAAGATTTTTAATCACAGTTTCAATTTCAGTGCATGTGTTGTGTCTGTGTATATTTTCTATTTCTTCCTGGTTCAGTCTCAGAAGGTTGAGCTTTTCTAATTATTTGTCCATTTCTTCCAAGTTGTGCATTTTACTGGCATGTAGTTGCTTGTAGTAATCTCTCATGATCCTTTGTATTTCTGCAGTGTCAGTTGTTACTTTTCCTTTTTCATTTCCAGTTCTATTGATTTGAGTCTTCTCTCTTTTTTTCTAATGAGTCTGGATAATGGTTTATCAATTTTGTTTATCTTCTCAAAGAACCAACTTTTAGTTTTATTGACCTTTGCTATCATTTCCTTCATTTCTTTTTCATTTATTTCTGATCTGATCTTTATGATTTCTTTCCTTCTGCTAACTTTCGGGTTTTATTGTTCTTCTTTCTCTAATTGATTTAGGTATAAATTTAGGTTGTTTATTTGAGGTGTTTCTTGTTTCTTGAGGTAGGATTGTATTGGTATAAACTTCCCTCTTAGAACTACTTTTGCTGCATGCCATACGTTTTGGGTCATCATGTTTTCATTGTCATTTGATTCTAGGTATTTTTTGATTTCCTCTTTGATTTCTTCAGTGATCTCTTGGTTATTTAGTAGTGTACTGTTTAGCCTCCATGTGTTTGTATCTTTTACAGTTTTTATCCTGTAATTGATATTTAGTCTCATAGTGTTGTGGTCAGAAAGGATACTTGATACAATTTCAATTTTCTTAAATTCACTGAGGCTTCATTTTTGACCCAAGATATGATCTCTGCTGGAGAATGTTCCATGAGCACATGAGAAGAAAGTGTATTCTGTTGTTTTGGGATGGAATGTCCTATAAATATTAATTATTCCATCTTGTTTAATGTATCATTTAAAGTTTGTGTTTCCTTATTTATTTTCATTTTGGATGATCTGTCCTTTGGTGAAAGTGGGGTGTTAAAGTCCCCTACTATGATTGTGTTACTGTTAATTTCCCCTTTTATGGCTGTTAGCATATGTGCTTGCCGTATGTGCTGAGATGCTCCTATGTTGGGTGCATAAATATTTACTATTTTTATTTCTTCTTCTTGGATTGATCCCATGATCATTATGGAGTGTCCTTCTTTGTCTGTTGTAATAGTCTTTATTTTAAAGTCTATTTTGTCTGATATGAGAATTGCTACTCCAGCTTTCTTTTGATTTCCTTTTGCATGGAATAACTTCTTCTTTGCCCTCACTTTCAGTCTGTATGTGTCCCTAGGTGTGAAGTGCATCTCTTGTAGACAGCATATATATGGGTCTTGTTTTTGTATCCATTCAGCCAGTTTGTGTCTTTTGGTTGGAACATTTAATCCATTTACATTTAAGGTAGTTATCGATATGTAGCTTCCTATTACCATATTCTTAATTGTTTTGGGTTTCTTATTGTAGGTCTTTTCCTTGTGTTATCTGCCTAGAGAAGTTCTTTTAGCCTTTGTTGTAAAGCTGGTTTGGTGGTGCTGAATTCTCTTAGCTTTTGCTTGTCTGTAAAGATTTTAATTTCTGCATCAAATCTGAATGAATTCCTTGCTGGGTGGAGTAATCTTGATTGTAGGATTTTCCCTTTCATCACTTTAAATGTGTCCTGCCATGCCCTTCTGGCTTGCAGAGTTTTTGCTGAAAAATCAGCTGTTAACCTTATGGGTATTCCCTTGGATGTTATTTGTTGTTTTTCCCTTGCTGCTTTTAATATTTTTTCTTTGTATTTAATTTTTGATAGTTTGATTAATATGTTTCTTGGCGTGTTTCTCCTTGGATTTATCATGTATGGGACTCTCTGCACTTCCTGGACTTGATTGACTATTTCCTTTCCCATATTAGGGAAGTTTTCAAATAAAATATCTTCAAATATTTTCTCAGTCCCTGTCTTTTTCTCTTTTTCTTCTGGGACCCCTAAAATTCGAATGTTGGTGTGTTTAATGTTGTCCCAGAGGTCTCGAGACCGTCCTCAATTATTTTCATTCTTTTTTCTTTATTCTGTTCTGCAGTAGCTATTTCCACTATATTATCTTCTAGGTCAGTTATCCATTCTTCTGCCTTAGTTATTCTGCTATTGATTCCTTCTAGAGAATTTTAAATTTCATTTATTGTGTTGTTCATCATTGTTTTCTCTTTAGTTCTTTTCGGTCCTTTTTAAATGTTTCTTGTATTTTCTCCATTCTATTTCCAAGATTTTGGATCATCTTTACTATCATTACTCTGAATTATTTTTCAGATAGACTGCCTATTTCCTCTTCATTTGTTAGGTCAGGTGGGTTTTTACCTTGCTCCTTCATCTGCTGTGTGTTTCTCTGTTTTCTCATTTTTCTTATCTTACTGTGTTTGGGGTCTCCATTTCACCCGCTGCAGGTTTGTAGTTCCCATTGTTTTTGGGGTCAGCCCCCAGTGGCTAAGGTTGATTCAGTGGGTTGTTTATGCGTCCTGGTGGAGGGGACTGGTGCCTCTGTTCTGGTAGATGAGGCTGGATCTTGTCTTTCTGGTGGGCAGGACTGCGTCCGGTGGTGTGTTTTGCGCTGTCTGTGACCTTATTATGATTTTAGGCAGCCTCTCTTCTAATGGGTGGGGTTATGTTCCTGTCTTGCTAGTTGTTTGGTCTATAGTGTCTAGCAGTGTAGCTTGCTGGTCATTGAGTGGGCCTGGGTCTTAGCGTTGAGATGGAGATGTCTGGGAGAGCTTTCACTGTTTGATATTACATGGAGCCAGGAGGTCTCTGGTGACCAATGTCCCGAACTCAGCTCTCCCACCTCAGAGGCACAGGCCTGATGCCCGGCCGGAGTGCCAAGACCCTCTCAGCCACAAGGCTCAGAAGAAAAGGGAGGGAGGGAGGGAGGGAGGGAGGGAGGGAGGAAGGAAGGGAGGAAGGAAGGAG
>NC_041224.1:74033800-74039702 GCF_002837175.3 Physeter macrocephalus
GGAAGGAAGGAAGGAAGGAAGGAAGGAAGGAAGGAAGGAAGGGAGGGAGGAAGGAGAAAAAAATAATGAAATAAAATAAGTTATTAAAATAGGAAATTAAAAAAAAATTAAAAATTTTAAAGTAATAAAAAATTTTAAAAAAGAAAGAAGGAAGAGAGCAACCAAACCTAAAACCAAATCCACCAGTGATAACAAGCACTAAAAACTATACTTAATAAAAGAAAAAAAAAGAACAGACAGAACCCTAGGATAAATGGTAAAAGCAAAGCTATACAGAGAAAATCACACAACGACGCATACACATACACACAAAAAGAGAAAAAGGAAAATAATATACATATATATCTATATATTTTTAAAAAAGGAAGAGAGCAACCAAATCAATAAACAAACCTACCAGTGATAAACTCTAAATACTCAACTAAGATAAACATAAAAGCAGAAATAAATTAGATGCAGAAAGCAAACCCCAACTCTACAATTGCTCCCAAAGTCCACTGCCTCAATTTTGGGATGATTCTTTGTCTATTCAAGTATTCCAGAGATGCAGGGTACATGAAGTTGATTATGGAGTTTTATTCCACTGCTTCTGAGGCTGCTGGGAGAGATTTCCCTTTCTCTTCTTTGTTCACACAGCTCCCGGGGTTCAGCTTTGGATTTGGCCCTGCTTCTGTGTGTAGGTCACCTGAAGGTGTCTGTTCTTCACTTAGCCAGGACTGGGATAAAGTAGCAGTTGATTAGGGGGCTCTGGCTCGCTCAGGCCAAGGGGAGGGAGGGGTATGGAATGTGGGGCGAGCCTGCGGCAGCAGAGGCCAACATAACATTGGAATGGCCTGAGGTGCATCATGTGTTCTCCCGGGTAATTTGTTCCTGGATCACGGGAACCTGGCAGTGGCAGGCTGCACAGGCTCCCAGGAGGGGAGGTGTGGATAGTGACATGTGCTTGCACACAAGCTTCTTGATGGCTGCAGTAGCAGCCTTAGAATTTCATGCCTGTCTTTGGGATCTGTGCTGATAGCCATGGCTCATGCCCATCTCTGGAGCTCATTTAGGTGGTGCTCTGAATCCCCTCTCCTTGCACACCCCAAAACGATGGTCTCTTGCCTCTTAGGCAGTCCCAGACTTTTTCCTGGACTGCCTCCCAGCTAGCTGTGGCGCACTAGCCCCCTTCAGGCTGTGTTCACGCAACCAACCCCATTCCTCTCCCTGGGATCTGACCTCCGAAGCCCGAGCCTCAGCTCCCAGCCCCCACCCGCCCTAGCTGCTCAACTGACAAGCCTCTCAGGCTGGTGATTGCTGGTGGGCACTGATTCTCTGTGCGGGAATCTCTCTGCTTTGCCCTCTGCACCCCTTTTGCTGCACTGTCCTCCGTGGCTCTGAAGTTTCCCCCCACCCACCCCCCGTCTCTGCCACTGAAGGGGCTTCCTAGTGTGTGGAAACTTTTTCTCCTTCACAGCTCCCTCCCAGAGGTGCAGGCGTGGGGAGTTTCTTGCCTTTTGGGAAGTCTGAGGTCTTCTGCCAGCGTTCAGTAGGTGTTCTGTAGGAGTTGTTCCACATGTAGATGTATTTCTGATGTATTTGTGGGGAGGAAGGTGACCTCCATGTCTTACTCCTCTGCCATCTTGAAGATCTCTTCCAAAACCAGTGCATTTTAACTTACACCATATGTCCTCTTTTCTTTGTCCTCCTGTATCTTGAAGCTTTTCACTACTTTATACAAAATGTCATTAGATATGCTGACTGGTAGGATGGGGCATTCATGTCCCTGTGCGAATGGATGTGAACTTTTCAGGAATTTAAGAACAGTGAGTCAGCTCTAGTAATAATAAAACTTCTCTCCTTTGTCAGCTATGATCTTGCACACCAACTCCTTCAAATGTATGAGTACCTTATTTTTCTTTTCATTTTAAACTTTTCCATTTCTGCTGGTTATTTCCCAATTGATATCCCTCATTCTTCAGAGTATGGGCTACATTATGGACCTCTGAAAAGAGCACTGTCTTTAAGGTTAGTGTAAAAACAATTTTCTGAAAGGGAGGGCTCCCTGCCCCTGCCAACTCAAATTCATATGTTGAAGTCTTTTCCCCAGTACATTAGAATGTGAACTTATTTGGAAATAGAGTCACTGCAGTGTAATTAGTTAAGATGAGGTCATACTGGAGAGGGTGGCCCTAATCCGATATGACTGGTGCCTTTATGAAAATGGGAAGTTTGGAGGCAGACATGTACACAAGGAGAACACCATGTGAAAATGAAGGCAGAGATCTACAAGCCAAGAAATGCCAAAGATGGCCAGCAAACCAGCAGCAGTTGGGAGAGAGGCCAGGACTAGATTCTCCCTCATGGCCCTCAGATGGAGCCAACCCTGCTGACACCTTGATGTTGGGCTTCCTGCCTCCAGGCTGTGAGATAATACATTTCTGTTGTTTGCACCACCCTTTTTGGGGTACTTCATTATGATAGCCTTAGCAACCTAACATAGGGCCTGTCCCCTATTTTGCAGGTTCTGGTCATTTATTTATTGTCACTTTTCATGTAACCCTGACCTGATGCTGGAAGCAATTCACCCTATCACGCTTGCTTTTTCTCAGGACTCAGTGGCATAGCAGGCTCTGCATGCAGGTTGGGGACTCACTCCCTCTTCGTCCAGCTGCTCTGCTAGTTAGGTTGTGTTTCACACTGTCTCACTAGTATCAGAACAGCCCAACAACTGAGGGATTCCTGTTGTGCTTGAAAGCGAGAACATGAAACCCACTCACAGAGGGTGAATGGAAGCAGAATTTGAATCCAAGTCTGATTCCCAGGGGTGTGAGTGCTGCTTTAGGAATTTCCCCCACTATCTACTTGTTCTGAAAGGGCCAAGCTGGATCCTGTAACCAGGCTGGCAGCTGTTCTCAGCTCCTGGACAGTGAGGCTCCCTAAGTGGGTATGGGAGGGTGTCGAGGGGGGACAGTGGACAGGACCCAGGGCTGGGAAGGCCTAATGCAGAAGAGAAAGGGGTGCTCCCTCCCAGCAGGCACCCACTGGGTCAGGTCCTTCTGACCAATGCACTTCATGTCATGTCAAATATATTCAATATCCCAAAGCAAGATGAGCGCCATGTGCATAAAAAGATGCTCATCATCAGTAATTATTAGAGAAATTTAAATCAAAACTACGATGAGGTATCACCTCATACCAGTCAGAATGGCCATCATTAAAAAGTCTACAAATAACAAATGCTGGAGAGGGTGTGGAGAAAAGGGAACACTCCTACACTGTTGGTAGGAATGTATATTGGTATAGCCACTATGGAGAACAGTATGGAGGTTCCTCAGAAAACTAAAAGTAGAGTTGCCATATGATCCAGAAATCTCACTCTTGGGCATATATCCAGACAAAACTCTAGTTCAAAAAAATACATGCACCCCTGTGTTCATTGCAGCCCTATTTACAATAGCCAAGACATGGAAGCAACAGATGTCTGTTGACAGTTGAGTGGATAAAGAAGATGTGGTACATATATACAATGGAATATTACTCAGCCATAAAAAAGAATGAAGTAATGCCATTTGCAGCAACATGGGTGGACCGAGAGATTATCATACTAAGTGAAGTCAGAAAGAGACAGATACCATATGATATCATTTACATGTGGAATCTAAAATATGACAGAAAAGAACTTATCTATGAAACAGAAATAGACTCACAGACATAAAGAACAGACTTGTGGTTGCCAAGGCAGAGGGGGATGGGGAGGGTTGGATTGGGAGTTTGGGGTTAGCAGATGCAAATTATTATATATAGAATGGATAAACAACAGGGTCCTACTGTGTAGCACAGGGAAATATATTCATTATTCTGTAATAAACCATAATGAAAAAGAATATGAAAAAGAATATATATATGAATCATTTTGCTATACAGCAGAAATTAACACAATGTAAATCAACTATACCTCAATAAAACAAATTTTTAAAAAATGAGCGCCATGTATTATGGCATCCCTGTAACTGCTGTGGCTGGGACACCTCCTCATGAGTGATAACCACTTGTTTTCAGGTCTGTCTCTCCAGTGAGACTCGTAAGTCCCTGAGGGCACAGATCTGTGTTCTCTCATCCCCCGACCTACGACAGATGTATGACTCAGAGCAGGCTTCCAGTCAAGGCCCAGGGTGGTGAGGACAAATGGGGAGGGAATGGAGAAATCTGAGAAGCAGCTTAACAGAATTGGGTGGGGAATATTTAGGGATGGGGATCCTGGGGGGCAGGGCCTTTAATATCTTGTTCTCTATCACATCCTAGTGACTGAACAGTGCTAGGCACAGAACATTACATGATCGTGTTGACTGGACATGCACACTTTTATTCTTTGATTCAGGTTTGAGAGGCCCAGAGTCATAGGATGCTTTCTCACTTTTGTGCCTATTTTTCCCTTCCAGTTTTGTTGAGACATAATTGACATACAGCACTGTATAAGTGTAAGGTGTACAACATAATGATTTGACTTATGTACATCATGGAATGTTTATGACAGTAAGTTTAGTGAACATCCATCTTCTCACACACATACAACATTAAAGGAAAAGAAACAAAAAGGTTTTCCTGTGAAGAGAACTCTTAGAATGTAGTTTCTCAGCAACTTTCATATATAACTTACAGCAGTGTTAATTTTATTAATCATGTTGTACATTACATCGCTAATACTTACTTATAACTGGAAGTTTGTACCTTTGATCCAATTCTCCATTTCCCCACCCTGCACCTGTAGTAACCAGAGATCTGATCTCTTTTCTATGAGTTGGTTTGTTTCTTTTTGAAGTATAATTGACTTACAATACTATGTTAGTTCCTATTATACAACCTAGTGATTTGATATTTCTATACGTTATAAAATGATCACCACAATAAGTCTAGTTACTGTCACAATACATAAGTATTAAATTATTATTGACTATATTCCCCACACTGTACATTTCATCCCTGTGATTCATTTATCTTGTAAGTGGAAGTTTGTACCTCTTAATCTCCCTCACCTAATTCCCTCATGACCCCAACCCCCTCCCCTCTGGTAACCACCTGTTTGCTCTCTGTGTCTATGACTCTGTTTCTGTTTTGTTATGTTAGTTCATTTCCTTTGCTTTTTGAATTCCACATATAAGTGAAATCATATTTGTCCTTCTCTATTTGACTTATTTCATCTAGCATAATATCTTCTAACTCCATCCATGCTGTCACAAATGCCAAGATTTCATTCTTTTTAGAATAAGAGAAGTAAGGTTATTTGGGGTTTTGTGTTTCCATACAAATTATAGAATAATTTGTTCTAGTTCTGTAAACAATGCCATTGGTATTTTATTTTATTTATTTATTTATTTATTTATTTTTTAAATTTATTTTTTAACATCTTTATTGGGGTATATTTGCTTTACAATGGTGTGTTAGTTTCTGCTTTATAACAAAGTGAATCAGTTATACATATACACATGTTCCCATATCTCTTTCCTCTTGCATCTCCCTCCCTCCCACCCTCCCTATCCCACCCCTCTAGGTGGTCACAAAGCACCGAGCTGATCACCCTGTGCTATGGGCTGCTTTCCACTAGCTATCTGTTCTACGTTTGGTAGTGTATATATGTCCATGCCACTCTCTCACTTTGTCACAGCCTACTCTTCCCCCTCCCCACATCCTCAAGTCCATTCTCTAGTAGGTCTGTGTCTCCATTCCCGTCTTACCCCTAGGTTCTTCATGACCTTTTTTTTCCCTTAGATTCCATAGATATGTGTTAGCATACGGTATTTGTTTTTCTCTTTCTGACTTACTTCACTCTGTATGACAGACTCTAGGTCCATCCACCTCACTACAAATAACTCAATTTCATTTCTTTTTATGGCTGAGTAATATTCCATTGTATATATGTGCT
>NC_041224.1:74039859-74040202 GCF_002837175.3 Physeter macrocephalus
TCCAGGATTTATTGTTTCTAGACTTTTTGATGATGGCCATTCTGACTGGTGTGAGATGATATCTTATTGTAGTTTTGATCTGCATTTCTCTAATGATTAATGATGTTGAGCATTCTTTCATGTGGTTGTTGCAATCTGTATATCTTCTTGTAGAAATGTCTATTTAGGTCTGCTGCCCATTTTTGGATTGGGTTGTTGGTTTATTGATACTGAGCTGCATAAGCTGCTTGTATATTTTGGATATTAATCCTTTGTCATTTGCTTCATTTGCAACTATTTTCTCCCACTCTGAGGGTTGTCTTTTTGTCTTGTTTATGGTATCCTTTGCTGTGCAAAAGCTTTT
>NC_041224.1:74041425-74043119 GCF_002837175.3 Physeter macrocephalus
TCTGCATCGATTGAGATGATCATATGGTTTTTCTCCTTCAATTTGTTAACATGGTGTATCACATTGACTGATTTGTGTATACTAAAGAATCCTTGCATTCCAGGGATAAACCACACTTGATCATGGTGTATGATCCTTTTAATGTGCTGTTGGATTCTGTTTGCTAGTATTTTGTTGAGGATTTTTGCATCTATGTTCATCAGTGATATTGGCCTGTAGTTTTCTTTCTTTGTGACATCTTTGTCTGGTTTTGGTATCAGGGTGATGGTGGCCTCATAGAATGAGTTTGGGAGTGTTCCTCCCTCTACTATATTTTGGAAGAGTTTGAGAAGGATAGGTGTCAGCTCTTCTCTAAATGTTTGATAGAATTCACCTGTGAAGCCATCTGGTCCTGGACTTTGGTTTGTTGGAAGATTTTTAATCACAGTTTCAATTTCAGTGCTTGTGATTGGTCTGTTCACATTTTCTATTTCTTCCTGATTCAGTCTTGACAGGTTGTACATTTCTAAGAATATGTCCATTTCTTCCAGGTTTTCCATTTTATTGGCATAGAGTTGCTTGTAGTAATATGTCTCATGATCTTTTGTATTTCTGCAGTGTCAGTTGTTACTTCTCCTTTTTTATTTCTAATTCTATTGATTTGAGTCTTCTCCCTTTTTTTCTTGATGAGTCTGGCTAATGGTTTATCAATTTTGTTTATCATCTCAATGAACCAGCTTTTCGTTTTATTGATCTTTGCTATCGTTTCCTTCATTTCTTTTTGATCTTTATGATTTCTTTCCTTCTTGTAACTTTGGGGGTTTTTTTTCTTTCCTAATTCTTTTAGGTGCAAGGTTAGGTTGTTTATTTGAGATGTTTCCTGTTTCTTAAGGTAGGATTGTATTGCTATAAACTTCCCTCTTAAAACTGCTTTTGCTTCATTCCATAGGTTTTGGGTCGTCGTGTCTCTATTGTCATTTGTTTCTAGGTATTTTTTGATTTCCTCTTTGATTTCTTCAGTGATCACTTTGTTATTAAATAGTGTATTGTTTAGCCTACATGTGTTTGTATTTTTTACAGATCTTTTCCTGTAATTGATATCTAGTCTCATAGCATTGTGGTCGGAAAAGATACTTGATACAATTTCAATTTTCTTAAATTTACCAAGGCTTTATTTGTCACCCAAGATATGATCTATCCTGGAGAATGTTCTATGAGCACTTGAGAGGAATGTGTATTCTGTTGTTTTTGGTTGGAATGTCCTATAGATATCAATTAACTCCATCTTGTTTAATGTATCATTTAAATCTTGTGTCCTTATTTATTTTCGTTTTGGATGATCTGTCCATTGGTGAAAGTGAAGTGTTAAAGTCCCCTACTATGATTGTGTTATTGTCTGTTTCCCCTTTTATGGCTGTTAGTATTTGCCTTATATATTGAGGTGCTCCTATGTTGGGTGCATAAATATTTACAATTGGTATATCTTCTTCCTGGATCGACTCCTTGATCATCATGTAGTGTCCTTCTTTGTCTCTTGTAATAGTCTTTATTTTAAAGTTTATTTTCTCTGATATGAGAATTGCTACTCCAGCTGTCTTTTGATTTCCATTTGCATGGAATATCTTTTTCTATCCCCTCACTTTCAGTCTGTATGTGTCTCTAGGTCTGAAGTGGGTCTCTTATAGACAGCATATATATGGGTCTTTTTTTGTATC
>NC_041224.1:74043451-74107195 GCF_002837175.3 Physeter macrocephalus
TCTAGAGTATTTTTAATTTCATTTATTGTGTTGTTCATCATTGCTTGTTTCCTCTTTAGTTCTTCTAGGTCCTTGTTAAATGTTTCTTGCATTTTCTCTATTCTATTTCCAAGATTTTGGATCATCTTTACTATCATTATTCTGAGTTCTTTTTCAGGTAGACTCCCTATTTCCTCTTCATTTGTTAGGTCAGGTGGGTTTTTATCTTGCTCCTTCATCTGCTGTGTGTTTTTCTGTCTTCTCATTTTGCTTATCTTATTGTGTTTGGCGTCTCCTTTTTGCAGGCTGCAGGTTCGTAGTTCCCATTTTTTTCGTTGTCTGTCCCCAGTGGCTAAAGTTGGTTCAGTGGGTTATGTAGGTTTCCTGGTGGAGGGGACTAGTGCCTGTGTTCTGGTGGATGAGGCTGGATCTTGTCTTTCTGGTGGGCAGGTCCACATCTGGTGGTGTGTTTTGGGGTGTCTGTGGCCTTATTATGTTTTTAGGCAGCCTGTCTGCTAGTGGGTGGGGTTGTGTTCCTGTCTTGCTAGTTGTTTGGCCTATAGTGTCCAGCACTGTAGCTTGCTGGTCGTTGAGTGAAGCTGGATGTTGGTGTTGAGATGGAGATCTCTGGGAGATTTTTGCCATTTGATATTACGTGGAGCTGGGAGGTCTCTTGTGGACCAGTGTCCTGAAGTTGGCTCTCCCACCTCAGAGGCACAGCACTGACTCCTGGCTGTAGCACCAAGAGCCTTTCATCCACACGGCTCAGAATAAAATGGAGGAAAAGTCGAACGAAAGAGAGAAAGAGAGAAAGGGAGGATGGGAGGAAGGGAAAGAAAGAAAGAAAGAAAGAAAGAAAGAAAGAAAGAAAGAAAGAAAGAAAGAAAGAAAGAAAGAAAGAAAGAAAGAAAGAAAGAAAGAGGATAAATAAAATAAAGTAAGATAAAATAAAAAGTTATTAAAATAAAAAATAATTAAGAAAAAGAACTTTTTTAGTAAAAAAAAAAATACAGACAGAACCCTAGGACAAATGGTGAAAGCAAAGCTATACAGATGAAATCTCACACAGAAGCATACACATACACACTCACAAAAAGAGGAAAATGGGAAAAAATAATATATCTTGCCCTCAAAGTCCACCTCCTCAATTTGGGATGATTCATTGTCTATTCAGGTTTTCCACAGATGCAGGGTACATCAAGTTGATTGTGGAGATTTAATCCGCTGCTCCTGAGGCTGCTGGGAGAGATTTCCCTTTCTCTCCTTTGTTTGCACAGCTCCCGGGGTTCAGCTTTGGATTTGGCCCCGCCTCTCTGTGTAGGTCGCTGGAGGGCATCTGTTCTTCGCTCAGACAGGACGGGGTTAAAGGAGCAGCTGATTCAGGGGCTCTGGCTCACTCAGGCAGGGGGGAGGGAGGGGCACGGAGTGCGGGGCGAGCCTGCAGTGGCAGAGGCTAGCGGGATGTTGCACCAGCCTGAGGCGTGCCATGCGTTCTCCCGAGAAAGTTGTCCCTGGATCACAGGACTCTGGCAGTGGCGGGCTGCACAAGCTCCTGGGAGGGGAGGTGTTGATAGTGACCTGTGCTCGCACACAGGCTTTTTGATGGCGGCAGCAGTGGCCTTAGCGTCTCATGCCCGTCTCTGGGGTCTGTGCTGATAGCCGCAGGTCACGCCCGTCTCTGGAGCTCCCTTAAGCAGCACTCTTAATCCCCTCTCCTCACGCACCAGGAAACAAAGAGGGAAGAAAAAGTCTCTTGCCTCTTCAGCAGGTCCAGACTTTTTCCCGAACTCCCTCCTGGCTAGCCATGTTGCACTAATCCCTTCAGGCTGTGTTCAAACCACCAGTCCTCTCCCTGGGATCCGACCGAAACCCGAGCCTCAGCTCCCAGCCCCCGCCCATCCTGGTGGGCGAGCAGACAAGCCTCTCAGGCTGGTGAGTGCCGGTCGGCACTGATCCTCTGTGCGGGAATCTCTCCACTTTGCCCTCTGCACCTCTGTTGCTGTGCTCTCCTCCACGGCTCCAAAACTTCCCCCACTCCGCCACCTGCAGTCTCTGCCCAAGAAGAGGCTTCTAGTGTGTGGAAACTTTTCCTCCTTCACAGCTCCCTCCCACTGGTGCAGGTCCCATCCCTATTCTTTTGTCTCTGTTTATTCTTTTTTCTTTTGCCCTACCCAGGTACGTGGGGAGTTTCTTGCCTTTGGGGAGGTCTGAGCTCTTCTGCCAGCGTTCAGTGGGTGTTCTGTAGGAGTTGTTCCACATGTAGGTGTATTTCTGATGTATCTGTGGGGAGGAAGGTGATCTCCGCATCTTACCCTTCCATCATCTTCCCTTCCAGTATCGCCATTGGTATTTTAATAGTGCTTGCATTGAATCTGTAAATTGCCTTGGGTAGTATAGTCATTTTAGAAATACTAATTCTTACAATCCATGAACATGGTATATCTTTTTATTATTTTGTGTCATCTTCAGTTTTTTAAAACAGTGTCTCATAATTTTCCAAGTACAAGTCTTTTACCTCCTTGGTTAGATTTTTTTTTCCTAGATACTTTATTCTTTTTGATGCAATTGTAAATGGGATTGTTTTCTTAATTTCTCTTTCTGATATATTGTTGTTAGTGTATAAAAACATGACAGATTTCTGTATACTGTCATTTACTGAATTCATTGTTGAATTTTAATAGTTTTTTGGTGATGTCTTTAGGATTTTCAGTATATAGTATCTTGTCATCTTTAAACAGTGACAGTTTTCCTTTTCCTTTCCAATTTGGATTCCTTTCATTTCTTTTTCATGTCTGATTGTTGTGGCTAGGACTTCCAGTACTACATTGAATAGAAGTGTGATACTGGGCATCCTCATCTTGTTCCTAATCTTAGAGAAAATACTTTCAGCTTCTCACTCTTGAGTACAATGTTGGCTGTAGTTTTGTTATATAGACCTTTATTATGTTGAGGTATGTTCCCTCTATACCCACATTGTTGGGAGTTTTATGGTGAATCAGTGTTGAATTTTGTCAAATGCTTTTCCTGCATCTATTAAGATGATCATATGATTTTTATTCTTCAGTTTATTAGTGCGGTGTGTTACATTGTTTGATTTAAGGATGTTGTCTCCAGGGGGTTATTCCCACTTGATCATGGTCTGTGATCCCTTTAATGTAATGCTGAATTGGGTTTGCTAATATTTTGTTGAGGATTTTTGTGTATGTTCATCAGCGATATTGGCCTGTAATTTTCTTTTTTGTGGTTCTTTGTCTGTTTTGGTATCATGGTGATGGCTTGCCTCATAGAAGGAGTTTGGAAGTGTTCCTTCCTCTTAAATTTTGTGGAATAGTTTGAGAAAGCTGTTAACTCTTCTTGAAATATTTGGTAGAATTTACCTGTGAAGCCATCTGGGCCTGGACATTATTTTGTTGGGAATGTTTTTAATTACTGATTCAATATCATTACTGGTAATTTGTCTGTTTATATTTTCTATTTCTTGCTATTCAGTCTTGGGTGACTGTACATTTCTGGGAATTTATCCAATTTTTCCTAGGTTGTCCATTTTATTGGCATATAATTGTACTAGTTGTAGTAATTATACTAATTGTAGTAATTTCTTATGATCCTTTGTATTTCTGTGGTGTCAGGTTTAACTTCTTTTTTATTTTGATTTTATTGATTTGGACCGCTTTTTTTCTTGATGAGTCTAGCTAATATCAATTTTGTTTATCAAAATTATCAATTTTGGTCATCTTTTCAAAAGTCAGCTCTTAATTTCATTGATCTGTATTGCTTTTTAGTCTCTGTTTCATTTATTTCTGCTCTGATATTTATGATTTCTTTCCTTTTACTAACTTTGGATTTTCTTTGTTCTTCTTTTCCTAGTTTCTTTAGGTGTAAGTTTAGATTGTTTGTTTGAGACTTTTCTTATTTTCTGACGTGCTCATATCGCTGTAAGCTTCCCTCTTAGAACTGCTTTTGCTGCATCCCATAGATGGTGTTTCTGTTTTCATTAAATTCCAAGTATTTTTAAATTTCCTCTTGATTTCTTCAGTGACCCATGGTTGTTTAGTAGCATATTTTTTTGCCTCCTGTGTTTATTTTTTTGCAGTTTTTTCCTTTTAGTTGGTTTCTAATCTTATACTATTGTGGTCAGAAAAAATGCTTGATATGGTTCAGTCTTTTTCAATTTATTGAGACTTGTTTTGTGGGCTGGCATGTGATCTATCCTGTAGAATGTTCCATGTGTGCTTGAAAAGAATGTGTATTTTGCTGTTTTTGGATGGAATGCTCTATTTATATCTATTAAATCTATCTGATCTAATGTGTTGTTTAAGGCCAGTGTTTCCTTATTGACTTTTTGTCTGGATGATCTGCCAATTGATGTAAGTGGGGTGTTAAATTCCCCTGCTATGATTGTGTTACTGTGAATTTCTTCCTTTATGTCTTTTAATATTTGCTTTTATGTATTTAGGTGTTCCTATGTTAGGTAGGGTTGTACATATATATATTTACATTATTATATCTTCTTGTTGGATCAATCCCTTTATTATTATGTAATGACCTTCTTTGTCTCTTGTGACAGTCTTTATTTTAAGGTCTATTTGGTCTGATATGTCTGTTTTAAAGTCTATGTGGTCTTATATAGCTACCCCAACTTTCTTTTCATTTCCGTTTGCATGGAATAATTTTTTCCATCTCTTCACGTTCAGTCTATGTGTGTCTTTAGATCTGAGGTGAGTCTTTTATAGGTAGCATATATATGGGTGTTGTTTTTTTTTTAATCTGTTCAGCCTCTCCATGATTTTATTTGGAACATTTAGTCCATTTACATTTCAAGTAATTATTAATAGAGATATACTTATTGCTGTTTTGTGAAATTTTTTCAGGCTGTTTTTGTATTCCTTTTTTGTTCATTTCTTTTTCTTTTGATCTCTTCCCTTGTGATTTTGATGCTTATCTTTAGTGTTATGTTTGGATTCCTTTTTCATTTGTATGTGTATGTATAAATTTTTGGTTTCTGGTTACCATGAAGTTCATACATGGCAATTATATATATACATCATCATTTCAAGTTGATGATCCCTTAAGTTAAAATGCATTCTAACAACCCTGCATTTTTACTACCCCCATTTACTGTTTTTGACATCATATTTTATATCTTTTTGTTTTGCATAACCCTTAACTACTTATTGTGGATATAGATGATTTTACTACGTTGGTCTCTTACCTCTCCTAGTAGCTGTACAAGTGGTTGATTAACTACCTTTACTGTGTATTTGTCCTTACCAATAGATTTTTTTCCTTTGATAAGTTTTTCCTATCATATTTCTAGTTGTGTTCTTAAACAAATTGTAAAATGTTTTGTTCAATTCTGTGAAGAATACCATTCGTAGTTTGATAGGGATTGCATTGAATGTAGTTGGCTTTCGGTAGTATAGCCATTTTCACAATATAGATTCTTCCAATCCAAGAACATGGTATATTTCTCCATCTGTTTATGTCATCTTTGATTTCTCTCATCAGTGTTTTATAGTTTTTTGAGTACAAGTCTTTCACCTCCTGAGGTAGATTTATTTCTATGTATTTTATTCTTTTTGTTGTGATGGTAAATGGGATTGTTTCCTCAATTTCTATTTCTGATTTTTTGTTTTTAGTGTATTGGAATGACAGAGATTTCTGTGCATTAATTTGTTACCCTGCAACCTTACCAAATTCATCAATTAGTTCTAGTAGTTTTCTGGTGGCATCGTTAGGATTTTCTATGTAGAGTATCATGTCATTTGCAAACAGTGACAGTTTTACTTCTTCTTTTCCAATTTGTATTCCTTTTATTTCTTTTTGTTCTCTGATTGCTGTGAGTAGGACTTCCAAAACTATGTTGAATAAGAGTGGCAAGAGTGGACATTCTTGTCTTGTTCCTGATCTTAGTGGAAATGTCTTCAGTTTTTCACCATTGAGTATGATGTTTGCTGTGGGTTTGTCATATGTGGCCTTTGATGTTGAGGTAGGTTCCCTCTATGTCCATTTTCTGGAGAGTTTTTGTCATAAATGATGTTGAATTTTGTCAAAAGCTTTTTCTTTGTCTATTGAGATGATAATTTGATTTTTTTCCCCTTAATTTGTTAATATGGTGTATCATGTTGATTGATTTGCCTATATTGAAGAATCCTTGCATTCTGGGACAAATCCCACTTGATCATGGTGTATGATCCTTTTAATATGTTGTTGGATTCTTTTTGCTAGTATTTTCTTCAGGATTTTTGCATCTATTTCTATCAGTGATATTGGTCTATTATTTTCTTTTTTTGTAGTATCTTTGTCTGGTTTTGGTACCAGGATGATGATGGACTCATAGAACAAATTAGGGAGTGTTCTTCCCTCTACAATTTTTTGGAAGAGTTTGAAAAGTATCGGTGTTAGCGTAGCTCTTCTCTAAATGTTTGAAAGAATTCACCTCTGAAGCCATCTGGTCCTGGACTTTTGTTTGTTGGAAGATTTTTAATTACAGTTTCAATTCATTACTTGTGATAGGTCTGTTTATACTTTCTAATTCTTCCTGTTTCAGTCTGGGAAAATTGTACCTTTCCATGCATTTGTCGATTTCTTCGTGGTTGTCTATTTTTTTGGCATACAGTTGTTTGTAGTAGTCTCTTATAATCCTTTGTATTTCTGCAGTGTCTGTTGTCATTTCTCCTTTTACATTTCTAATTTTATTGATTTGCATCCTCTCCTTTTTTTTTCTTGATGAGTCTGGCTAAGGGTTTATCACTGTTGTTTATCTTCTCAAACAACCGACTTTTAATTTTATTGAGCTTTGCTATTGTTTTCTTCATTTCTATTTCATTTATTTCTCCTCTGATCTTTATTCTTTCCTTTACTGACTTTGGGTTTTCTTTGTTTTTCTTTCTCTAGTTACTTTAGGTGTAGGGTTGGATTGTTTCTTTGAGACTTTTCTTGTCTTGAGGTGAGATTGAATTGCTATAAACTTCCCTCTTAGAACTGCTTTTGCTGCATCCCATAGGTTTTAGGTCGTTGTGTTTTCATTGTCATTTGTTTCTATGTATATTTTTTATTTCTTTGATTCCTTCAGTTATGTCTTGGTTATTTAGTAGTGCACTGTTTAGCCTCCATGTATTTGTGATTTTTACAGTTGTTTTCTTGTAATTGATTTCCAGTCTCATAGAGTTGTGATCAGAAAAGATACTTGATAGATTTCAATTTTCTTAAATTTTCCAAGGTTTGATTTGTGACCCAAGATGTGATCTATCCTGGAGAATGTTCCGCGTGCACTTGAGAAGAAAGTGTATTCTGCCACTTTCGGGTTGAATGTTCTATAAATATCAATCAAATCTATCTGGTCTACCGGGCCATTTAAAGCTTGTGTTTCCTTATTTAGTTTCTGTTTGGATGATCTGTCCATTGGTGTAATTGGGGTGTTAAAGTTCCCTACTATTGTGTTACTGTCAATTTCCCCTTTCATGGTTGTTAGCATTTGCCTTATGTATTGAGGTGCTCCTATGTTCGGTGTATAAACATTTATAATTTTTATATTTTCTCAGATTGATCCCTTGATCATTATGTTGTGTCCTTCCATATCTCTTGTAACAGTCTTTATTTTAAAGTCTATTTTATCTGATACAAGTATTGCTACTGCAGCTTTCTTTTGATTTCCATTTGCATGGAATATCTTTTTCCATCCTTCACTTTCGGTCTGTATGTGTCCCTAGGTCTGAAGTGGGTCTCTTGTTGACAGCATATATATGGGTCTTGTTTTTGTATCCACTCAGCCAGTCTGTGTCTTTTGGTTGTGGCATTTTATTCATTTACATGCAAGGTTTTTGTTGATATGTATTTTCCTATTACCATTTTCTAATTTGTTTTGGGTTTGTTTATGTGGGTGTTTTCCTTCTTTTTTTTTCCCCACCTAGAAAAGTTCCTTTAGCATTTGTTGTAAAGCTGGTTTGGTGGTATTGAATTCTCTTAGCTTTTGCTTGCCTGCAAAGCTTTTGATTTCTCCATTGAATCTGAATGAGATCCTTGCTGGGTAGAGTAATCTTGGTTGTAGGTTTTTTTCTTCCGTCGCTTTAAATATATTGTGCCATTCCCTTCTTGCCTGCAGAGTTGCTGCTGAAAGATCAGCTGATAACCTTATGGGGACTCCTTTGTATGTTATTTGTTGCTTTTCACTTGCTGCTTTTAATATTTTTTCTTTGAATTTAATTTTTGTTAGTTTGCTTAATATATGTCTTGGTGTGTTTCTCCTAGGGTTTATCCTGTATGGGACTCTGAGCTTCCTGGACTTGGGTGACTATTTGCTTTCCTATGTTAGGGAAGTTTTCCACTATAATCTCTTCAAATATTTTCTCAGACCCTTTCTTTTTCTCTTCTTCTTTTGGGACCCCTATAATTTGAATGTTGTTGCATTTAGTGTTGTCCCAGAGGTCTCTGAGATTGTCTTCAATTCTTTTCATTCTTTTTTTTCTTTATTCTGCTCCTATTCTGCAGTTATTTCCACCATTCTGTCTTCCAGCTCACTTATTTCTTCTTCTGCCTCAGTTATCCTGTTATTGATTCCTTCTAGTGTATTTTCTATTTCAGTTATTGTGTTGTTCATCTCTGTTTGTTTGTTCTTTAGTTCTTCTAGATCTTTGTTAATCATTTCTTGTATTTTCTCGATCCGTGTCTCCATTCTATTTCCGAGATTCTGGATCATCTTTACTATCATTACTCTGAATTCTTTTTCAGGTAGATTGCCTATTTCCTCTTCATGTATTTGGTCTTATATGTTTTTACCTTGCTCCTTCATCTGAGACATATTTGTTTGCTGTCTCACTTTTTTTACTGTTATTTTTTTTGACGGCTGGGATTGTGTTCTGTCTTACTTGTTGTTTGGCCTGAGGCTTCCAGCACTGGAGTTTGTAGGCTGTTGGGTAGAGCTGTGTCTTGGTGTCGAGATGAGGACCTCTGGGAGACCTCACTCCAATGAATATTCCCTGGGGTGTGAGGTTCTCTGTTAGTCCAGTGGTTCAGACTTGGAGCTCCGACCAGAGGAGATTTGGCCTGATGCCTGGCTCATGAACCAAGATCCCACAAGCCACACAGGGTGGCACACACACACACACAAAAGTAAAAAGGAGCAGAACAACAACAAAGAGTAAAAAATAAAATTAGACTACAAAACTAACAGATATCTTGGAAAGAATACAAAAATAAAAATATAGATGAAACAATAACCAGAAGGTAAAATAGAACCACAATAGTAAGAAACAGGAGTAGGAAAAACAAAAAAAGGTGGAAAAGGCCTCAGCTGCATGTATGTGGCTTAGGCAGGGGTGAGGTTTAGGTGGTGGCTGGGACCTATGCTTAGGACCCACAGGGCTGGAAAAGACCCTCGGGGTGTGGGGCTTAGGCTCAATGCAACAGAAAGGCCAAGGCATGCCTCTGGTCTTCGAGGGTGGGCAACCCAGCCTGGGAGCCCAGCAGACTTCCTGGACCCAAGTAGTCCGGGCAAATGCCCTCTGCTCCTCTCCTGCTCCTGCGGTCCTAGAGGACCTGTCCTGCCTGCCTCTCCGGTTCTCCTCTGGCCTCCCTCCTGTGCCCCTAGGGCCATTGCAGCCCGAATGGGGCTTTGGAGGGTGGGGGACTGGCCTGGGAGCTCAGCAGGCTCCTCGGGGCTGAGTGGCGGGAGAAATGCCCACCACACCTTCCCCAGTCATGTGGTCCTGGAGGGCTCCCCTCCTGTTCTTCCCCCCTCCTCCCTTCCTCCTACAACCCTAGGACCAGCAGGGCCCGGAGGGGGCCTCTGAGGGCATCGGACCCAGCCTGGGAGCTGGGCAGGCTTCCCGGGCCGACTGGGCAGGGGAAATGCTAGGTGCGTTCCCGCCTGATCCAAGCCCCCGAGGGTCCCCCCAAGGTGTGGGAACCCCTCCCCCTTCCCAGCCACCCCTCAGGTGCTCTGGTACTGTCCAACCTCCACTTCTCCTCCCCCCTCAGTCCCCCCATGTCCTACCCAGTCGCTTGGGGTTTCCTCCCATCTCCTTGGGCGTCAAGTCCCCCACCAGCATCTGGCAGGTGCCCTAATTGTGGGGAGACGCAAATGCCACATCTTCCCATGCCGCCATATTGACTCTGCCTGACAGAGTATTTTTGGTTGTAGGTTTTTTTCCTTTCATCAGTTTAAATATATTGTGGTACTCTCTTCTGGCCTGTAGAGTTTCTACTGAAAAGTCAGCTGACAGTCTTATGGGAGTTCTCTGTTGCTTTTCCCTTGCTGATTTTAATTTTTTCTCCTTATCTTTAATTTTTGCCATTTTAATTTCATTGTGTCTTGGTGTGTTCCTCTTTGGCTTAATCCTGTATGGGACTCTCTGCACATCCTGGTCTTGGGTGACTGTTTTTTTTTTCCAGGTTAGGGAAGTTTTCAGCTATTATGTCTTCAAATATGTTCTCTTCCCCTTTCTCTCTTGTTCTTTTTGGTCCTCTGTAATGTAATGTTAGTACACTTGATGTTGTCCCAGAGGTCTCTTAAACTGTCTTAAGTTTATAAATTCTTTTTTCTGTTCAGCATTAGTGATTTCTCACTGATATGTTCCTCTATGTCATCCAAGGAACTCTTGATTCCTTCTAGTGTATTTTTATTGCAATTATTGTATTCTTTCACTCTGTTTGGTTTTCTTTGTATTTTCTAACTCTGTTAAATGTCTCATTGTGTTCATCCATTCTTCTCCCAAATTCATTGAGTATCTTTATGATTATTACCTTGAACTCTTTATCCGGTGGATTGCTTATCTCTATTTCACTTAGTTCTTCTGGGGTTTTATCTTGTTTCTTTGTTTTGAACATATTCCTTTGTTGCCTCATTTTGCCTAATTCTGTGTCTTTATTTGTGTGTGTTAGGTATGTCAGTTACATTTCCCAATCTGGTAAAAGTGGCCTTATGTAGGAGATAGCCTGTAGGGCCCAGCAGCACACTCCCCTCTGGTTCTAAGAGCTGTGTGATCTAAGGATACCCTGTATGTGGGCTGCATGGGCCCTTCTTGGTGGCAGGGCCGACTTCTCTGGCTGTGGCTGTAGGTGGTGCTGGCCCCTGGCCTGGTTGGCTGCCAGGCCTTGCCTTGTGTGGAAGCTGCCAGCCACTGATAGGTGGGGCTGGGTCTTGGCATGGCTGGCTGTAGGGCCTGGGGCCCCAAGGGTGGTGTCGACTTGCTGGTGGGCAAGGCTGGGTCCTGCGATTCACTGTTGGATGGGTTCAGATCCTGAGGCAGCTTGGGGGGTTATTGAAGGGTCCCATGGCTAGTGCCAGCCCCCTGGTGGGTGGGACTGGGTCCCTGCACAGCTGACTGCTTGACTCTGGGGTCTCAGGACTGGTGCCAGCCTGCTGTTGTGTGGGTAAGCCCCCAGTGTTAATAAGCTAGAGGGAGGATTCCAAGAGGGCATTTGCCAGCACCAGTGTCCACGTGGTGAAGTGAGCTCCCCAAATGGCTGCCGCCAGTGTCTGTGTCCCCAGGATAAGCTCCAGTTGCCTTCTGCCTCTCCAGGAGACTCTCCAAGATCAGCAGGTGGGTCTGACCCAATCTCCTTTCAAATTACTGCTTCTGCCCTGGGTCCCAGAGCATGTGAGATTCTATGCGCACCCTTTAAGAGTGAGTCTTTATTTCCCACAGCCCTTCTGAAGTTAAGCCCCGCTGGTCTTCAAAGCCAAACGTTCTAAGGGTTTGTCTTCCTAGTGCAGGACCCTGGATGTGGGGCTTGGTCCCCTTGCTCCTTGGGGAAAAACTCTGCAATGTAATTATTCTCCTGTGTGGGTTGCCCACCTGGTGGTGTGGGTCTCGACTCTACCACATCTCTGTCTCTCCTACCTATCTCATTGTGGTTCCTTCTTTACAGCTTTAGTTCTAACAAATCTTTTCTGCTAGTCTTCAGGTCATTCTCATAGACAGTTGCTCTGTAAATAGTTGTAATTTTGGTGTGCCCATGGGAGGAGGTGAGCTCAGGGTCTTCCTACTCCTCCATCTAGGCTACTCCAGTCTGTATTAGGTCTTTAAAAAGACCTGGTTAAAACCAGGAAGATATGTGTGTGCCTTGCCTCACTGAACAAGTTAGAAGGGGTGAATCAACAACATGCATAATATAGAAGAGAATGAAAAGAAATGTGTTAATCTGTAGTTCTGTGCAGTTGCTATTCAGTCAGTTCATACTGCTTGAATGACTTAGGTTTTTGGAAAAGATACAGCAATTCAAAAGCATGTTAGTTAAACATTGTTTTCTTTAGAGCTGCAACACTGTAAGTGGGGATTATTTACCTATCTCTGAATGTCTGATCTTTTGACAATTTATTTTCATAGAAATGATCGCAAACATCATTTCAAATCAACTACAATGGAAGTAACTTAGGCTGCAGTGTCTGAGATTTCCCAGGTCAGAGAAACCGTGAGGCACGGTTTCAGTAGCACAGCACTTGTTCAGGGCATCCCTCCGTCATGGAGTTCTTCACCAAGGCCTCATCACTCCCCAAATCGAGACAAGGTTTGCGAGGAAGGAGTACCAGGAGTAAGAGCCCTCCTTCTCGGCGGTCCCATGGTTCGGCATCACCACTCTCCCTCTTTCCTTGAGCTTTTGACACCGCCAGCTTCCCCTGGTCCCTGTGGTAAGGTAGGTGGAATGGCCGGGATCACAGAAGCTGCATGAAACCTGCCTGTTACTTTCCCATTTTGGGAATGGAACACTGTGCTTTCCCCATTTCGGGGTGTAAGCAATGCAGCTGACCATTCAGGCGTGTGTGGGGCCTTGCCCTCTAAAGGGCTGAGCACAGGTGCAGAAGGGGGACTAAAAATGTCAGAGTGACCTCAGGAAGGCTGGAGGCTGGCACAGGGATGTTGGCAAGGAATGAGAAAGGGAAACAATGATCATTCAAGAGCGAGAGTGACAGACACATGTATCCTCTGGCCCTCATCTGTGAACAGTGAGGAGGCAGGCCTTCAGAGGAGATGCACGCTTTCCCTCTATGCTTCCAGGACCATGGGTGGCACTGGAGAGCACCTTGTTCTCGTGGGGGCTGTTGGCAACTCATACTCCCAGGCGCATCCCAGACTCCACAGCCTCTGTGTGCTCTGCCTCTGTCTTCCAGCCCTCCTCCTTCCAACCAGCCTGCCCTGGTGGAGGGGTCTCATGGGTCCCTCAGCTACCCCCTGTTCTTTTCCCTTCTGCACTGATGCCTGTCCTCTGCTCCCTGGGAACTTTGCTCCAGGAGCTATTTTCTTTGTTTTTATGTTTAGTTTTTTCTGCCCTCTCTTCAGGCTTGCACAGTATTTTGCCTGATCTGCTTCATAATTTCCTAATTGGCTTTCTTGTGTAAAATATTCTCTCTCTCATATCGCCTTCACACAGGTACCACAGCTGTGTTCCTGGAAGTGGGTCTGAGTTCATTGATCTTCTACTCAAAAACCTTGTGTGGGTCCCAGGTGCCTGTAGAACAAGGCTCCCCAGCTAGCACTATGGGTCTTCCTAGGCTTGTCTCCAGCCTCTTTCAGCCTCGCATACCCACTGTGCTCTCAGAAACGTGATGCTTTGGGTATGCTGGACTAACAGCCCTGCCCCTACGTTCCCTTATATTCCATGCCTCTGTTCTTCCTGATCCTCTCTTGGGATGACTGTCCAGGTTTTCTTTCTGTAAAGATTATACTCAATCTTCAAGGCTCACATTGACACCTTCCCTCACTCCATAGCACACCACCACCATTCAGTTGATGCCTTTTTTCAGCTACTGTTGCGATAAAAACAGACATGACAAATAAAATCCCTCAGTGGTGGCACACACTTCATATTCTCCACATTCCTATTAGTTTAAAGTATGTCAGACCCCAAACATTTTAAACTGCTCCTGGAGGTCACTGCTCAGGAGCTGTGCTCTTTTTTATTTAAAGTTGTACTTTTTTTTTATTTCCAAAAAAAAGATAAAACATTTGAAGGGATGAGAAGATACAATTCTGTAAAACCCTAAAAGCATTTCTGAGATCCTCCTGAGACAGACTTCTGTCCTCCTATGGATAGAAGGAAAAGTAGAGAAAACCAAGGACTAAGGTTTTCTTTTTTGGGGGGACGGGGTTGGGATGGAGAGGGATGGTGTGCCGATTTAGAAGAAGAATGTGGGATGGAAACAGAAGGCTCCAGAGATAAGAAAACCAGGCAGTTTTCTGAGGGGGGAAATGGGCTGAAGTCCAGCTCCTGAGGAGCTGTGCTCTTTTTGCTTCCTGCCATGATTTCCAGGGGTTCTGTGCACATAGAAGAAGTTGGTGAAATTCAGTTGAAAGAAAATAATTTTCAAACTGGAAAGGATGTAATAAATATTAAGAATTAATTCAACTCTGGAGTTGTTTATTTTTAAATATGAGTCCTACTTCAGACCAGTCATGATTCTAGGGTCCTGAAAAAGTTTGTCAGTGTGAGCACAAAGCCAGTATCCATGATGTTTGATAAATTATGGAAAATCTGGAGGAGGATAAGTAAATATCGCCTTGCTTTTCAAAAAGGAGAGAGAAGTCAGTAAGAGAAATTAAGGTTTGCCGATTCTCACTGATGCTTCTTATATAATTTGGTAGCTGCTTCATGATCCATAGATTGGAAGGGGGTGGTCTTGGAAGTCAGCATGGACTCTGCAATGCTCCTCTTGTTGGAGAGGAGATGCACGCTTTCCCTCTATGCTTCCAGGACCATGGGTGGCACTGGAGAGCACCTTGTTCTCGTGGGGGCTGTTGGCAACTCATACTCCCAGGCGCATCCCAGACTCCACAGCCTCTGTGTGCTCTGCCTCTGTCTTCCAGCCCTCCTCCTTCCAACCAGCCTGCCCTGGTGGAGGGGTCTCATGGGTCCCTCAGCTGCCCCCTGTTCTTTTCCCTTCTGCACTGATGCCTGTCCTCTGCTCCCTGGGAACTTTGCTCCAGGAGCTCCGAGGACAGGAGCTTGACCAAAGGGCTTACCTGTTACAGAAATGTTGAAGTTCTTGTGTTGAATAACAGAGGAAGGTGCAGGAGGGCAGATGACCCTCAGTGTAAAGATGCACTTGACAGTCCAGCCACTCCTTGCCAACCAGCACCATGGAGGGGCCCCAGGTGCTTCTTGCTGCTCAGCAGTTAACTGTGAGGGACCACTGCACCAGGTGGGAACCTGATCCCAGCCCACAGGGATGACCGTGGTATGAAGATGTCAAAAGGAGCCCTTCATAGCACTGAGTTTGGTTCTTCCACCCCCAAATCAATTTTATAGCTCAACTGTAAACAAGACCCAACATTTAATAGTTCATTGCATTTGTCAGGAAATAACAGATTTTTCTTTTGTCAGAACCATATTCCTGAGGCCTGTTTCAAAATAATTATCAGACCTCATGGGTGTAAAGGAGCGCCAACCTTCACACACATCTCCCAGGGGCCACCACTGATGATGCGTGGTGGTCCAGTGACGCTGCCACTGCAGCTTAAGCCAGCCATGAAATCTGGCTGTGGGGTTCCCTTGCACTTAGCCACTCACCTGTGATATTCTGCTTCTTGTTTTATCTCCCTGGGAAGTACCTCCTCATTAGACACCGTCCTCTCTGCTTCTCCTCTGCATCCTCACTTTGTCCAGCTTGGTTCTCCTTCGCTTGCTTCTGCCACGTCCTTGCCTTTGGTTTGGCGGGTCAGCTGCCCCACTCACATCCCTGCACTTGTGTTGTCCCGTTGTTCACAAAAGCAGAGTAGGGCTGGGTGTGTGTCCTCGTGGGATGCAAGTCCCGCTGATCCACCACTGTCTGCTGGTCTGCTGTGTTTACTCCTCAGGCTTTCAGGCACCCAGCCTGGGAGGTCCCGAGACACACTTCAGTCTGCACAAACCGCACTGCCCACTGCTTTGTCCGCTAAAGAGCAGGTGAAGTTCTGCAAGAGGACAGGACTGGAACAAAACAAATGGCTGGGCCTTGGAGGCAGGCAGGTTTCACCTTTGCTTCTGTAGGGCAGACTCTCCTGCTCCCAGGTTACTGAGGTGCCCCACGGACACCAAGGTTCTGGGGGCGTGGGACGTTCTCGGGGAGAAAAAACCTGCACACAGTGGCCTCTCTGGTCTCTTCCAGAGCAAATGTCCTATAATTTTAGGACACAACAGGGAAATTTGTTTTTATAAAACTGAAGAAACTCTTTTAAAATTTCCTATGAACAATTAATTTTGCCAATGATTTGCAAGATTTGCTATCACTCACCTTTTGTTTCTAGACTCTCTAATCTGCCCATCCTTCTCTTTCATTATACTGAAGTCTAAAGATAAACTTGTCCTTGAGCTATGCAAAGAAATGAAAATGAACTGGAATCAAAGAAAACAGTAAAACACTGTTTTCCTTTTTTTTCTTCTTTTTTTTGGCTTCAAAGTTACAAGTTAGATATTTCAAGAAAGACATTGAGTGAGAAAAGCAATTCAGTTTTAAGCATTTGAAAGGAATTTACATGAGATAAAAAAATGTGACCCTGTGAATTCAGTTCCCCTTTCTTCTTCTGAAATTGTCCAGCTTTCTCTGAGTCACTCTGTCTTGTTGAAAATGACCAGCCAAACCCCTTCTCTGTGAGGAGCTGGCCTTTCTGTGAGGTGCCCTGGTGGGTGAAAACTCTTCCCAGTAGGCAGCATTCAAACAGCGTTTATAGACTACTGAAAATCTTTCTCTCCCTTGCTCTCTAGCAGTGTTGGACAGACTAAAAGCCACTGAAGAGAGAACTTTACATGTTATATGCACCATACATGATGTTTCTTATTTGAAAATTCTGTAATTTGAGCCTCTTCTGAGTTTTTTACCCTAAGCTGAAGACATGATTTCTGATGTTTTCCTAGGTCTTGTGTAGGCTATCCAGTTCCTACTCCTCACTTGGCTAGTTCTTAACTGAACATCCTAACTTGGCCATCCAAACCTCCCCTTTTTGGTTTCCATAAAGTTAGCAACATATTCATTGTCAAAATAAGCCAATCAAAACAACCCTACAGACAGTCAGAATCATCTTTGATCTGTGTCTTTTACTTGATCTGTGTCTTGTCACGAGGTATGCTGGCCAGCTGATTCTAGCACAGTGGAGTTTGAGCTCCACGCTTACCTCTGCACCTGCAGGAGGACATGGCAGGAGGAGCAGTGCTGTCTGCCCCAGGACTTGCCTGCCACAGTCCCTCAGGTAGACTGTCCTGCACCCTGAAGTGGTACAGGAACTCTTCCGATAGGTCTTCATATGGATGGTAGAAGGAATACCTGCAAGGCAGGTCTCCTGTTTGGGGTCTCAATTTGTGGTGTTTGATTTCTTTAGAGGAAACTAAGGCAGAGCACAAAAGCTGACCTCAGTGAATGAGATTCTTGAAGACCAGATCTGTGTATGAGGACATAGCACCCTAATGGCCTCACTTGATGCAAAGGACTTCCCTTCTGGGTCCCCTCGGTGTCCCAACTCTCACCTGCTGATGGAAGACCTCATTGTTCATTGATTTTCACCTGGCAAAGTGAGCCAGCCAGCCCTCTGCTGAAATTTTTTTTTCCTCTGAGTCTATTTCTGTTTTGTAAATAAGTTTATTTGTGTTATTTTTTATCCACATATAAGTGATATCATATGATTTTTGTCTTACTCTGTCTGACTTACTTCACTTATTATGATAATCTATAGGTTCATCCATGTTGCTGCAAGTGGCATTATTTCATTCGTTTTATGTCTGAGTAGTATTCCATTGTTATATATATATATATAGATATATATATATACCACATCTTCTTTATCCATTCATCTGTTGATGGACATTTAGGTTACTTCCATGTCTTGGCTATTGTGAATAGTGCTGCTATGAACATTTGGGTGTGCGTATCTTTTCAAATTAGAGTTTTTGTCTTTTCCAGATATATGCCCAGGAGTGGGATTGCTGGGTCATATATGGCAGCTCTATTTTTTAGTTTTTTTGAGGAGGCTCCATATTGTTTTCCATAGTGGCTGCACCAGTTAACATTACCATCAACAGTGTATAAGGGTTCCCTTTTCTCCACACCCTCTCCAACATTTATTATTTGTAGACTTTTTAACGATGGCCATTCTGACGGGTGTGAAGTGATACCTCATTGCAGTTTTGATTTTCAGCGTTGTGGATCTTTTCATGTGCTTTTTGGCCATGTATGTCTTCTTTGGAGAAATGTCTATTTAGGTCTCCTGGCTATTTCTTGATTGGGTTGTGTTTTTTTTTTTTATATTGAGCTGTATGAGCTGGTTGTATAGTTTGGAGATAAATCCCTTGTCAGTTACATTGTTTGTAAATATTTTCTCCCAGTCCATAGGTTGTCTTTTTGTTTATGGTTTCCTTTGCTGTTCAAGAGCTTTTAAGCTTAATTGGGGACCATTTGTTTATTTTTCCTTTTGTTTTCATTACTCTAGGAGACGATCCAAAAAATATTGCTACAGTTTATGTCAAAGAGTGTTCTGCCTATGTTTTCCTCTAAGAATTTTATCTGGTCTTACATTTAGGTCTTCAGTCTACTTCAAGTTTATTTTTATATATGCTGTTAGAGAATGTTCTAACTTCATTCTTTTACATAATTATATCTTTTACATGTTCAGTTTCCCGAGCACCACTTATTGAAGAGGCTGTCTTTTCTCCATTGTATATTATTGCCTTCTTTGTTGTAGATTAATTGACCATAGGTGTGTGGGTTTATTTCTGGGTTTTCTATCCTGTTCCATTGATCTATAAGACTGTCTTTGTGCCAGTACCATACTGTTTTGATTACTGTAGCTCTGTAGTATAGTCTGAAGTCAGGGAGTGTGATTCCTCCAGCTGCGTTATTTTTTCCTCAAGCTTGTTTTGGCTATTCTAGGTCTTTTATGTTTCCATAAAAATTTTAAATTTTTTTGTTTCAGTTCTATGAAAAATGCCTTGGTAATTTGATAGGGATTGCATTGAATCTGTAGATTACCTTGGGTAGTATGGTCATTTTATCAATATTGATTCTTCCAATCCAAGAACACTCTATATCCTTCCATCTGTTTGTGTCGTCTTTGATTTCTTTCATCAGCATCTTATAGTTTTTGGAGTACAGGTCTTTTGCCTCCTTAGGTAGGTTTATTCCTAGGTATTTTATTCCCTTTTTTGTGTTGTTTAATGAGACTGTTTCCTTAATTTCTCTTTCTGATATTTCATTGTTAATGTATAGAAATGCAACAGATTTCTGTATATTAATTTTGTATCCTGTGACTTTACCAAATTCATTGATGAGCTCTAGTTTTCTGGTGGCATCTTCAGGATTTTCTCAGTATCAAGTCATTTGCAAACAGTGACAGTTTTACTTCTTCCATCTTAATTTGGATTTCTTTTATTCGTTTTTCTTCTCTGATTTCTGTGGCTAGAACTTCCAAACTATGTTGAATGAGAGTGGTGAGAGTGGGCATCCTTGTTTCGTTCCTCATCTTAGAGGGAATGTTTTCAGTTTTTCACCATTGAGTATGATGTTAGTTGTGGGTTTTTCATATATGGCCTTTATTATGTTGAGGTATTTTCCCTCTAGCCCATTGTCTGGTGAGTTTTTATCATAAATGGATGTTGAATTTTGTCAAAGGCATTTTCTGCATCTATGGAAATGATCATATGGTTTTTATTCTTTGATTTGTTAATATGATGTATCACACTGGTTGATTTGTGAATATTGAAAAATCCTTGCATTCCTGGGATAAATCCCATTAGAACATGGTGTATAATCCTTTTAATGTGTTGTTAGATTCAGTTTGCTAGGATTTTGTTGAGGATTTTTATGTCTATGTTCATCAATGACGCAGCCTGTAATTTTGGTTTTTTGTGGTATCTTTGTCTGGTTTTGGTATCAGGGTGATGGTGGCCTCATGGAATGAATTTGGAAGTGTTCCTTCCTCTGAAGTTTTTTGGAATAGCTTCAAAAAGATAGGTTTTTGAACAACTTTTGAGAAAGCCCCCTTGTCTCTTTCATGTGGCTGTGTGATGATGCAGCTCCCCTTCCTTGGCACTGTCCCTGCCCCTCCCCTTCCCTTCCTCCAGGCCCACTATATCACCACTTATTGCTGGCGTGGTGCTGTGGAAGTTTCCTCGGCATGGGGGATCCCAGGCCCTCTTCTTGGCTGCTTGTCCACACACTGCCAATGCTTCTCACAGCTCCCGGGCTCAGATCCAGACTTCTTGCCATGGATATCAGGCTGTCCACAAGGTATTTGGGACTTTTTCCCTTGGCTGGCGCCATTGCCTCTTCTGGGAATGCTCAGCTTCTTTTGTCTGTGTAATTTTTACTGTCCTTCTACTCCTGAGAAGTTTCCTGCCCTCACTGCAGGCTGGGAAGAGGCCTTTTCCTGGTGTGTTAGACACTTATCAGATATCATTGTTGATTTTCTCTCTGTAGGTCTATGTGTCGTTCTCAGTCACAGCCATCCGGTGGGGAGGGGGTGTGTGGTGGTCGTGATTTGTGCCTGACCCTTGCTCGGTAACTGTCTCTTGCTCCATCTGCATCTGATTAGCTTCTGCATGCTCCTCCCCACTGGGTGGACTTTCTGTCCCCAACTCTGATATCTGCTGCCTCTTCAGTAAAGCTTTCTGTAGCAAAGCCCAGGCAGAATTGCTGATTGAATTGAATTTGGTGGGACATTTCTCTTTCTACAACTCAGAAAATTGTCCCATCTTTTTTCCTGTTGTTTGGATGTAAAATATGTGTTTTTCCATCAGGTTAGGAGTGTGCAGTGAAGTATAGGTTAGTTATCTATTATCCCGACACTCAGTGGCTTGAAGTGACACACTTCTTTTTTAAAAATATTTTATTTTACTTTATTTTTAACCATTAAAATAATTGATGTATATTCAATTTACAATGTTGTGTTAGTTTTAGTTATACAGCACAGTGATTCAGTTGTGTGTGTATATATATATTTTTTTTCTTTTCCAGATTCTTTTCCATTATAGGTTATTATAGGATATTGAATATAGTTCCCTGTGCTATACAGTAAATCCTTGTTGTTTATTTTATACATAGTAGTGTGTATCTGTTAATCCCAAACTCCTAATTTGCCCCCGCCCACTGCTTTCCCCTTTATTAACCATAAAATTGTTTTCTATATCTGTGAGTCTATTTCTGTTTTGTAAATAAGTTCATTTTTATCATTTTACATACAAGTGTAAAGTGACATATTTCTTATCTCCCAGTTTGCATGGTCAGAAATCTGGGTGTGGCTGAACTGGCACCTCTGCTCCAAGGACTCTCACAGGCTACAAATGAGGATGGGTCTGCAGTCATCTCACAGCTTGACTGGGGAGAGTCCGATTCCAGGATCCTCGTGTGATATTGGCAGGACTCATTTCCTCACTGGCTGTTGGGCTGAGGATCTTGGTTCCTTGCTGGCCTTTGCCTGGAGCCTCTCTCAGTTCCTGCCACACAGGCCTCTCCAGAGGGCAACTGGTTGTATTAGAGAGAGGCCAGAGACAGACAGACAGACAGACAGACAGACGGAGGGAGAAGGGAGGGGAGGGGAGGCCTAAGGGGCAAGGTTTTATAATGTAACCTGGAAGAGATGCCTTGTCACTTCTGCTGTGTTCTGCTTGTCAGGAGCACATCACTGGGTCCAACCCACAGGAAAGAGAATCTCCTCAAGGGCTGGAATCCCAGGTGGGAGACATATTTGGCAGCCATTTAGAAGTTTACGACCATATACCTTCTTTATGCCAAATAAGACGTAGTTTCTGAAATCAAGGTGATAAAGCCTGGAAGATCAAATTGTCATTAATTCACATAACCACCAAAATGTATTACTATACAAGCTGAGATGAATTATTTGAAGAAATGGAATGAGCAGCTTTGGAGTGATGTTATGACAGAACTCGGCCTGGATCAGAGATCATCAGAGGATTCCTTCGGGCACTTGTGAAGCTAAGGGGGTGAGTTGAAGCTAACCCAGCAGGGGATGGCAGAAGGCTTGGGGTGGCGTTGGGGCATCCTGAATAGGAGGGAACGACAAGTGCAAAGACCTCGTGTTGAGTGCTGCACAGCACGTATATTATATAGTCCTAGACATGCAGGAGAGGGCAAATCCCAGCAGCTCTGACCAGGAAACAAACTTTAGAAGGTCAGTGCCTTATGCTCTATCCTTATTGATTTGCCCATAGTCTCTTCATCTGTTTCCTCTTTCTGGATGTACCTAGTGTCTCCTACAAGATAAACTATCTAAAATGAATGAAATGATACATGTTTGGCAGCAATTAATTTAAGCAGCTTTCAGCTAGAGCACAAAACTACAAATCTGCTGAAATTACTGGATATCAAGGGACATTAGCAACTGCACTACTTTGCTCTCTCAGAAGCATGTGTGGGACTTCCCTGATGGCACAGTGGTTAAGAATCCGCCTGCCAATGCAGGGGACATGGGTTCAAGCCCTGGTCCAGGAAGATCCCACATGTTGCAGAGCAACTAAGCCCATGCACCACAACTGCTGAGCCTGCGCTCTAGAGCCTGCAAGCCACAACTACTGAGCCCACGTGCCACAACTACTGAAGCCTGCGCACCTAGAGCCCATGCTCCGCAACAAGAGAAGCCACTGTAATGAGAAGCCCGTACACTGCAATGAAGGGTAGCCCCCACTCGCAGCAACTAGAGAAAGCCCATGAGCAGAAACGAAGCCAAAAATAAATAGGTAAATAAATTTATCTTTTTTAAAAAAAAGCGTGTGTGCATTCAGTGAAGGAGAAAAAAAGGAATTGTTACTGAGTCCAAGCTTGCTCTCTGCTCACCGCACGACAGGCCAATAAATTGGAGACAAGGTGTTGAGGCAAGGAATATGACTTTATTCGGAAAGCCAGCAGACCAAGAAGATGGTAGACTAAAGTCTCAAAATAACCATCTTATTGGGGTTTGGATGCCAGTTTCTTTTATAGCACAGAGAGGGGGAGGAGATGAGGAAGTAAAAAGGCCATAAGTTTTGCAAATACCGCCTGGAATGGCCAGCCTCGGGGAGGGGATGTGTTAATTTCTTCTTTCTTGTAGCCATCCACAGGTGGACAGGGTCCAGATGTTTGCCTGAACAAAGGTACTTTGGTTTAACATTCAGGCAGAGAGGCAGGCTTCCCCGAGGTAGGCCATTATGTATAGATAGTATCCTTTTAGTGAACAAAAGCAATGGAAAGCAAAGGTTAAAGTAAAAGAAACAGATCCAACATGTGGTCAGATTTGGCTCTTCCCTGTTACAGAATTAGCTTCTACTGAGTTCCCAGCACCCGCCAAACAATTTACCCATATTATCTCATTTAGTCCTTACAGAACCTTATGAATTCAGTATTCCCAGTGTCTTTACGGACAAGGAGCTAAGTGTAGTTAGGCATGGCCTGAGACCCGTGCCCAGGGCAGTCCATCCCAGAGGCACCATGTGCTCTGCAGGGTGGCCTCCTCTTCACTTTACAGCAAAACCGAATTCCCACCAACTGGCCAATTAATTCTAGATCCACAGAGAAACTCTGGCTGACTTTGGAGCAGAGTTTCTGTCTCTCCATCTGCAAATGATGGTGTTAATTACATTTGCTGTGTCAGAGCAGGTGGTGGATGTTAGCTTGACTTGAGAACTGCAGAGTTCAGCGGTCAGAGTAATGAGAGGGAGCAGGCAGGCCCTTACACATTTCTTTAAATAATTTCTTCTTCCTCAGTGTTCCTGGCTCATTCCTGTGTTCTCCAGCAGCATGAAAGCTGCTGTGTTTCAGGTCTCCACGTGCTCTGTGTGGTCCTGTAGTTTTATGCATGCCCTAGTTCCTCTTTGTTCTTTCATCTGCAGCTCCGTGTTATGGGAAGAACTGGTCCTTCATACTTATTTTGCTCTTTAAAATAGTGATAAGAAGTTCTTTGAACTCCAGTTTCAAAGTCATCTCATGTTCATGTTTCATTGCTCTTGCATATGGGAGGCGTGTTTTTTGGAGGTCTCAAAATAGGCACATGCTTTTAAAATATCCCAGCCTGGGAGTGGAAGAGAACACTCATTACAGTTTTGTCTTCCAGCTTTTCTCCTTTGGGGTTTACAGTATAATCAGGCACATCTGCAACTCACAGACACTTAGAATAATTTGATGTCTTTGGGCAAAACTGTAGCCAAATGCAACTGCTCTCATGGCTACACCTCTTGTCTTTCTTGTTTTACATATATTGTTATTTATTTAAAATCTTTCCTTAGTGTTTCTTCCCTTTGATACTCTGAGGTTGTGAGAGATGACATAAGATACTGTCTGCAGTGGGACATATGGTGTCAGTTGCTTACTCAGCTATTCGTTGCATAATTTTTCATCCTTGCTTCCTTTCCAGAGATAAACCACCATATTAAAATCCAACATGTTGGGCATCATTAGGTCGTTGTGCTCTGAAGGAACACTCTGGTCAAGTGGTCTTGTCCTCAGTGGGACCTTCCAATCTTGTGGTTTTTACATCATTGGCATTATTGAGGAATAAAAAGTCCAGGAGTGCACATCATCCTGAGTTGGGTAAGGGGTCCATACCTCTCATAGGTCATTACAGTTGTGTGTAGACTTACTGGAGAACAGTGGGGCCCAGCACTGACACTGTAAGTCTTAGGCACAACTGTCACACCCGTGGCCCGGAGCCCTAAAAGCCTATCATAATTAACTGTACAAATCAGATGTTGTTACTGAACCAAGCTTGGGTCTGCTCACCTGTGCACAGTAAAGCAAATCTACTGAGACCAGGATTGTGGTGAAGCAAAGTATAGACTTTAGTGTAGGGCACCAAGCAAGGAGAACAGCCAGCTCATGCTCAGAAGACCCAAACTCCCCCATGGCTTTCAGGGAAGGGGTTTTAAAGGCAATGTGAAGGAGGGGAGTTGTGGGGTGTGTGACCAGCTTGTGTTCAATTCTCGGATGGCTGGCATCAAGGTGAGGTTTTAATCATCATCAACATTTTGGTTTCAACCAGTCTAGGGTCTACGTGCTTGCAGTTAGCAGTTTCATCTGGTGGAGGTCTGCTTCCTATAAAAACAACTTAGGAATGTGTGTCAGGCCTTTATCTGTAGCTTTCAGGGAACTGGGAGTTGAATGATTCTGCCATGTGTGGTCTGAATTGTTACCAGATTCCAGCCCAACAGCTATTCTTAGTTTCTACATCTTCACATTTCCTAATCATTAACTCCTGAACCAGTCTTTTGAGACTCAGGAGAGGCCTAGGAGACTAAAGCAAAAGCCTTTTACTTCAAAGGACAGGGACACAGGGGCTTGTATGCGGCTTCAGTATGCATTCACAATTCTCAGTTCTCATATATCTGTTGCATGTGAAAAAGTTCAGCTAAAAGACAAGGGTAGTTCCCTTTGTATCAATGTTCCATTTATTGAATAAGGAAAAAGGAATTTTCAATACCTGAGACGTGTTTGGCAATGCACAGTTCAAAATTTATACTTTGCAGACATCCTTGTTTTTAGCTTCTGAGAATCTCGGTCAGGCTCTGTTTTAAAAGAAACAATTGGAAATAATATATTTGCTGTCAAGCTGCTGCTACCTACTTTGGTGATCTGGGAGAGGCAGTGTGAATCTGTGGGCTAAAAATGGAGGCAAGATGGATGAGATCAGTCTAGGAGACAATATTTAATTGTACACTTTATCTTTATTTGGATCTATTAGGTTTTAATCAAGGTCATTTTGCTAAATGTTTTGAACCCAAATAAGAATTTAATTTGTGAAATAACTGAATTACAGAAAAAAGGAGAATCATATGAACAGGGGTTCAAGCAAAGAAATTGAGAATAGCCCATTTATATTTAGTAAACTGAGGGAGGGGCAAGGCGACACCTGGAAGGGCTTCTGTGCCTCAGGGAGGGGATGGACAGAGGGCCTGCATCTGGGGACAAAGCGGGGGGTCCTGCTTCAGCCTGGGAGGCTCTGGCAAAGGGCCCTGCAGGGGACAGGGCAGAAGGGCCGCATGCTCCCCTCATGAGCGCTGCATCCCCACTGCCCCTGGAAGTCGGGTTGTGCCTCTCATGTGCTTATTGCTCTCCTGAGGGCCTGGAGGCCCAGTCTCTCTCTCTGTTCCTGAGAAGGGCTGTGGACACTGTTTCTGGGCCAGGCCACCCTCTGATCCAGAGCTTTTGGACTTGGACCAGGAAAATGTTGGAATCTCCAGGAAAACCCTTGTACATTCCAGGTGCCAGGCCCACAGATGATGTCATAAGCAGACACCTAGACAGGGTGTGTTTAGAAAGGCCACAGGGAGTTGATCTGGCCCTTGGCATCGGGGCCCTGGGGATGTACACAGGAGAGTGAGGAGCACAGCCCCTCCACAGGGACAGCAGGCAGGGTGCCCAGGGCCTGGGCTGCACCCAACCTGCTCCTGCACCCAATCACAGTGGTAGTAACACCTGAATTTTAGCTGTTTGAGAAAAATATGCAGATTTCAGTATCCTGGGACTGCCATTTATGCTAACAGCATAAAATCATAAAATCATACCATCAGTCAGCTCCCTCAGAGCTGGCATAATTCTCCTTTAAAAAGAAAGATGTCTTCCTATTAAACAACCATCTGAAAGTCACCTTTGAAATCTTTCCCCAGAGATGTGAGGGGTTGAATACTGTCACCATGATGTGACTTGTGTGCTCAGCCAGGTTGTGGTTCCTGTGGGCTCAGAATCCTCTAGCTAGGTGGAATCTTGAGGCCTGAGATCGGCCCACGGTGTTCTTTCTGTCCTCCAATGCCTGCCTTCGTTGATTGTAAACCTGCCCCGTCCCCTCCCCAGGCTCTGCTCTGCCACAGCCAGGCACCTCAGGACTTGTTCCTGTCCCTCTGCCTGGGTTGGTCCTCCAGAATATGTACAAAGTTTGTATCATCACCTTCTGAAGATCTTTGCTGAAATGGCCCCTAATGCAAGGCCTTCCCTGACCCCCATCTCCCTCCCTATTTTACTTTAAGATACTTGAGATGTTTCCTTCCGTTGCAGACAGTCCAGTCCCTGGCTCTCCTCCAGGAGCCCCTGGGCCACCTGCATGCCCTGCTGACCACCGCAGGGGCTGTGCATGTGTGCCTCCTCAGGGCACAAGACCTGGTGGAGGAAGTCTTCACTCAGACACCATAGAAAGGGAGCAGCTCTGAGGTCAGAGACTGATGAGGAAATGCACAGCTGCCTTCAGCAGCGTGGCTGCAAGGGCAAACGTCCAGGCAGCCACGTGGGGCCCCACAGTCACAAGGCCCCCATGGGTTTAATGCTCTGATGCCATTGTTTGGGGACTCTTTAGTTGTTTCAGAATATTCAAGGAGCATATAGAGAGCCTTGGGTGAATATAGAGAGTCTTAAATTGGTAATTAATGAGCTCAAAAGTCACACTTATGATTCTACAGTCTGTACTATTACCTCCAGGAGAACATGATGAAGAAATATTTATAAAAGTTTATGAATTTGTATTTTAAACAGTTTGCTTTTACTTTATTCTTTATAGGATATGTTTTTTATTGAGATACAATTGACATATAATATTAGTTTCAGGCATACAACATGATTTGATGTTTCTGTATATTTTGAAATGATCACCACGATTATGTCTAGTTAACATCAATCTCCATACAGAGTTAAATATTTTTCCTTATGATGAGAGCTTTTAAGACCTACTCTCTTAGCAACTTTCAAATACGCAATATGGTATTGTTAACTATAGTCACCATGCTGTGCATTACATCCCCAAGACATTTATTTTATAACTAGAAGTGGTACCTTTTAACCACCTTTACTCATTTCTACTGGTGTCTGTGGCTTGATATTCTTTTTTATTTAATTTTTTAATTTTTTTGTGATTCTTCCTAGTGTCTACATATTTTATTTTTAATTGAAGTGTAATTGACCTACAACACTACATTGGTTCCAGGTGCACAACATAGTGATTCGATATTTCTATACATTACAAAATGATCAACATGATATGTCTCATTAGCATCTGTCACCATACAAAGATATTGTAATATAAATGTCATCCCTCTGATAGCACCTTAATAAATCATCCCAATGGCCATGAAGTCTCCATGATGGCAGACCACTTCCCTTTCACTTCTTCTGGAAGACAAGAAATCCAATGTTGACTAACAAAATGAATGGGCACAAAGATTTAACAGACTAGCCAATAATTTCAAAATATTTAATGTACAGTCTTTAAAAAATCTAGATAAAATGAAAAACTTGCAGAAAAGATAAATTGTAAAGTGTGGACCAAAGAAGGAAATAAATAGCATTGAAAAAAATTGTAAAAATTGTCAAAGAATTTCCTCCAAACAAGATGTCAGGGCCAAATTCTTGTTTTTCAGATTTTCTCAGAATCAGTATTCCACAAACTATAAAACTTGACTGGGCAGTATAAAGAAGGTGAAAATGCACCCTCCTTGTAATAAAATGTTCATTTTGTGGTGCTTCCTTGACTCTAATCCAGAAAACTAGTAAGGATAAAAGAGTGCTGCAGATCCGTTGAATATAATGAATCTAGCTGAATCTTAATGCAAACAGCAATGCTTGCAAAGGAAACTCCATATTATATTGAAAGGATTTTCTGTGGATCCCAGGGACTTCTTTTTTTATTGAAGTATAGTTGCTAAACAATATTAGTTTCAGGTGTACAACATAGTGATGCAGTATTTTTATAGATTATCCTTCATATAAAGTTATTATAAAATATCATATTATAAAATATTGGCAATATTTCCCTGTGCTGTATCCTTGTATCTTATTTTATTATACCTAGTAGTTTGTACATCTTAATCCCCTACCCCTATCTTGCCCCTCCCTTTTCCCTCTCCCCACTGGTAACCACTAGTTTGTTCTCCGTATCTGTGAGTCTGTTTCTGTTTTGTTATGTGTATTTATTTGTTTTACTTTTTAGATTCCACAAGAAGTGGAAACATACAGTGTCTTTCTTTGTCTGACTTATTTCACAAAGCATAATACCCTCTAAGTCCATGTATGTTGTGCAAATTGCAGTATTTCATTCTTTTTTATGGCTGAGTAGTATTCCATTGTATATATGTACCACACCTTTATCCTTTCAACTGTTGATGGACCCTTCTGTTGCTTCGGTATCTTGGCTGTTGTAAATAATGCTGCAGTGAACATTAGAGTGCAGGTATCTTTTGAAATTAGTGTTTTGTTTGCTTTAGATATATATCCAGGAGTGAAATTGCTGGATCATATGGTAGTTCTCCTTTTAGTTTTTTTAAGAACCTCCATACTGTTTTCCATAGTGGCTGCACCAATTTTCATTCCCACCAAAAGAGCACAAGGGTTCTCTTTTCTCCACATCCTCACCAATATTTGTTTTTTATGGTCTTTTTGATGATAGCTATTCTGACAGCTATCTCGTGGTTTTGATGATTAGCCATGATGAGCATCTTTTCATGTGCCTGTTAGCCATCTGCATGTCCTCTTTGAAAAAACTGTCTACTCAGGCCTTCTGCCCATTTTTTGATTTGGTTCAATTTTTTTTGATACTGAATTGTATGAGCTATTTTTATGTTTTGGATATTAACTCCTTATATGTCACATCATTTACAAGTATTTTCTCCCATTCCATAGGTTGTCTTTCCATTTTGTTAATGGTTTCCTTTGCTGTGCAAAACTTTTAAGTTTAATTAGGACCCATTTGTTTATTTTTGCTTTTATTTCCTTTGCCTTAGGAGACAGATCCAAAAACTATTGCTAAGATTTATGTCAAAGAGTGTTCTGCCTATGTTTTCTTCTTGGAGTTTTATGGTTTCTGTTCTTAAACATGTAGGTCTTTAATACATTTTGAGTTTATTTTTGTAAATGTTGTGAGATGTTTAATTTCATTCTCTTACATCTAGCTGTCCAGTTTTCCCAGTGACACTTATTGAAGAGACTGTTTTTTCTCCATTATATATTCTTGTCTCTTTTGTTGTACATTAATTGATCATAAGTGCCTGGGTTTATTTCTGGGGAGAGCCCATTGATCTCTGTGTCTGTTTTTGTGCCAGTAACATACTGTTTTCATTTCTGTAGCTTTGTAGTATAGTCTGAAGTCTGAGCGTGTGATACCTCCAGCTCTGTTCTTTTTTCTCAACATTGCTTTGGCTACTCAGGGTCATTCAGTTCCATATAAATTTTAGGATTGTTTATTCTAGTTCTGTGAAAAATGTCATGGGTATTTTGATAGGGATTACATTAAGTCTGTAGATTGCTTTGGACAGTACAAATATTTTAACAATATTAATTCTTCCAATCCATGAACACAGGATATCTTTCTGTTCCTTTATATTATCTTCAGTTTCCTTCATCAATGTCTTATAGTTTTCAGAGTATAGGTCTTTCACCTCCTTGGTTAAGTTTACTCCTAAATACGTTATTCTTTTAGATGTGATTTTAAATGGGATTATGTTACTTACCTCTTTTTGATAGTTCATTGTTAGTGTATAGAAATGCTGCAGATTTCTGTTTATTAATCTTGTATCCTAAAACTTTACTGAATTCATTTATCAGTTCTAATACTTTTTTTGGTGGAGGCTTTATGTTTCTCTCTATATAATATAACATCATTTGTCAATAGTGACAGTTTTACTTCTTCCTTTCCCATATGGATGACTTTTATTTCTTTTTCCTGTCAGATTGCTGTAAGTAGGACTTCCTATACTGTGTTAAATAGATGTGTCCAGAGTGGGGAATTCTGTCTTTTTCATGATTTTAGAGGAAAAGCTTTCAGCTTTTCACACTGAGTATGTTAGCTGTGAGTTTTCAGAAATGGCCTTTATCATGTAGGGATTTGTTCCTTCTTACCAACTTCGATGAGAGTTTTTTATCATAATTGTTGTTCAGTTTTGTCAAATGCTTTTTCTGCATCTATTGAGATGATTATCCTTCATTTTGTTAGTATCGTATATCACATTGATTGATTTGCATCCCTTGTATAAATCACACTTGATCATGATGTATGATCTTTTTTATATATTGTCGGATTCAGTTTGCTTATATTTTGGTGATGATTTTTGAATCTATATCCATCAGAGTTATTTGCCTGTAATATTCATTTTTACAGTGTCTTTGTCTGGTTTTTGGTATCAGGGTAATTGTGGTTGTAAAATGAATTTGGGAATGTTCCCTTCTCTTCAGTTTTTTGGAATAGTTTGATAAGTATAGATATTAGCTCTCATTTATGTTTTTGGTAGAATACCTTGTGAAGTTGTCTGTCATGGACTTTTATTTACTGGTATTTTTTGGATTACTAATTCAATTTCAGTAATGGTGACTTGGTCTGTTCAGATTGTCTATTTCTTCCTAATCCAGCCTTGGAAGATTGTATTTTTCTAGAAATGTATCCATTTTTACTAGGTTGTCCAGTTTGTTGGCATATAACTGTTCATAGTATTCTGTTATGATTTTTTGTATTTCTGTGGTATCAGTTGTTATTTCTGCTTTTTCATTTCTTATTTTCTTTATTGGGGTCCTCTCACTTTTCTCCTTGGTGAGCCTGGTTACAGGCTTATAGATTTTGTATATCTTTTCAAAAAGCTAGCTCTTGGCTTCATTGATCTTTTCTATTTTTTCTTTTGGTGTGTATTTTATTTTTCTCTCTGATTTTTATTATTTTCTTTCTCCTGCTGACTTTGAGCTTTGTTTCTTCTTCTTTTTATATTTTGTTTAAGTGGTAGGTTAGGTTGTTTATTTGAGATTTTTCTTATTTCTTAAAAGTAGTCATGTATCAATATTAACTTCCCTCTTAAAACTACTTTTGCTGCATCCCAAGGATTTAGAAAGTTGTGTTTTTATTTTCATTTGTCTTGAGGTATTTTCTGATTTCATCTCTGATTTCTTCACTGACCCATTGGTTTTTGGGGGGATTTTTTTGTGTTTTTAGTAGTGTGTTGTTTAGTTTCCATGTGTTTGTGTTTTTTTTCCATTTTTGTTTGTGATTGACTTCTAGTTCATACCACTGTGTTCAGAAAAAAAGCGTGATATAATTTTTATCCTCTTAAATTTGTTGAGACTTGTTCTGTGGCCTAGCATGTGATCTACATGGAGGACATTCCATGTGCACTTGAATAGAATGTTATTCTGCTGATTTTAGCTGGAATGTCCTGTAGTTATCTATTAATTCCAAGACCACGGCTGGAACCCATGTCCCCTGCATTGGCAGGCAGATTCTTAACCACTGTGCCATCAGGGAAGCCCCAGTGTCCATTTAGTGTTGATGAACTCCTTTAGTTTTTGGCTTATCTGAGAAGTTCTTTAACTCTTCTTCAATTCTAAATGACAGTCTTGCTGTAGAGTATTCTCAGTTGTAGGTATTTCCCTTTCATCACTTTACATAAATCATGCCACTTTCTTCTGGCCTGCAAAGTTTCTGCAGAAAAATCAGCTGATAGACTTATGGGGGATTCTCTTCCTTTGTATGACTCTTTGTTTTTCTCTTTTTGCTTTTAGAGTTCTCTCTATTTCTTTAACTTTTGCCATTTTAATTACGATATGTCTTGGTGTGGGTCTCACTTGGTTCATCTCGTTTGGAACCCTCTCTGCATCCTGTTTTGGCTATCTGTTTCTTCAGATTTGGGAATTTTACAGCCATAATTTTATCAAATGTATTTTCAACTGTTTTCTCTTTGTCTTCTCCTTCTGGAACCCCTATAATGCAAATGTTAGTGTGCTTGGTGTTGTCCAAGACATCCCTTAAACTGTTCTTATTTTTTAAGTTTGTTTTTTTTTTTTTTTTGCTATTCTGATTGGGTGATCTCCATTATTCTATCTTCCAGAACACTTATGTATTCTTCTGTTTGACCGCTGTTAATTCCTTCCAGTGTGTTGTTCATTTCATTTAGCATATTCTTCAGTTCTGACTGGTTCTTTTTATATTTTTTAGTTCCTTGTTAAACTTCTCACTGTGTTCATCTATTCTCTTCTCAAGTTCAGTTAGCATTCTTATTACTAATGCTTTGAACTCCTCATCTGGTAAATTATCTGTTTCATTAGTTGTTTTTTTTTTCCTTCTTTCAGGTTTCTTTCCCCCTGTCCTTTCATTTGTAACAATTTCCTCTGTCTTCTCATTTTGTTTAAGTTTCTCCATCTTTATGAAATTAGGTAAAATGGTCACCTATTCCAGTCTTGAAAGGGTGTCCTTGTGTGGGAATGTCCCTATGCAGTTTGTGTTGAGTAGCTTTGATGGGAGAGCCGAATCTGAGCGTGCGCTAGCAGCTATCACCGTGGTGGCAGGTGGGGCTGGAGATGAAGCAGCCAGAGCCAGTGCCAGATGTGAGCTGAGCTTCTCCTTTGCTCAGTGGCTGTCACTGCCCTATGTAGGGTGGGTCAGCAACTTCTGCTCCCAAGTTGCTGAAGCAGAAGCCCTGAGTGTTGGGTCTGAGCTGATTCCATTCCCTGTAAGTGTGTGCTCTGCCCTCTCCCAGCAATGGCACCTACACCCCAGAGTGGAGTAGCACTGGAGCAAGAGGGTCTGGAGTGTGCACCAGGTATGGGCCAGCGTGCACACTGGGTGGTCCTGGCACCAGTCAGAGGTAAGTCTCTGCAAATGTCAGTAATAGTCACTCTCGCCCCTTTCAAATGCAGTGCTGGGTCTGATCCCACTCCGTCCCTCCAACTGTGCACCTTCCTTAGCAGCAGCAGCCTCCACCCTAGTGTGGAGCTGCATTGGAGCCAGAAATGCTCAGCGGGTGCTCAGCCTGGGCCCGGGTGCACTGGAGCAGTCACCGGAAACTAGACAAAGTCCCAAGCAGTTTCAGTCTGCTTCCTCTGTCTTGTTTTGGGAGCAGGCAAGCATCTGTGCAGGGCTCATGAGTGGAGTCTAGGTTTTCTCAGCCCTCCTGTTAGTTTTGCTGGATTTCAAACCAGCTAGGGGACTCATCTTCCTGGTGTTGTTGGGCCCCCAGGCTGGGGCCCAATATGTGGTTCAAACCCTTCACTCCTCAGGGAGAATCTCTGCCCATGTAATCCCCCTTTCCTCTGAGCCCTTTCCAGGGGCACAGGTCCTGACCTGATCACTTCTCCTCCTTTCCAACTTGATTCCGTGTGGGTCTTTCTTACAGTCGGTCGCAGTAGAGTCTTTCTGCCCGTCTCCTGTTAGTTTTCAATGAGAACTGCTCCACGTGTAGATCCATTTTTAATGTGTTTTTGGGGGAAGTGAGCTCCATGTCCTCCTACTCTTCCATCTTGATCTCTCTCTCCGGAGACTCCTTGACAGGTTGTAAGGTGGTTTCACGTTGAAGGAGGAGGTGCAGCTATGTAAACATCGCAGCTTTGAGACCAAGAATGAAATGCTGTAATCACTGAGATCAACTGCTGTCCCTGTTCTGCAGGGGACCTTGAGATGGACACATTCTGGAATGAGTGTGGGCCTTAAAGCAAGAGCATCAAATATGGGCATGAAACTGTTCAAGGTTCAGTAATTTACAGCCCATGGGCCAGATGGGGTCAAGACCTGCTTTTCTTTCTTAAAAATTGCTGGTTAGTTAAGAAAAATCTGTACACTTTTAAAGTATTGTAAAAAACCAGCAACAACGACAGCAATAGCAAATCCCAAGAAACTAAAGAAGAATGTGTGAGACTCTGTTCCATAAAGCCTGAAATATTTTCTCCCTAGCTCTTCATAGAAGAAAGTTCACCAACACCTGCTCTAGAGGCACCCCAGCTTTCTGCTTTTACAGGCACACCACAAAGATATTGTGTGTTCAATTCCAGACCACCGTGATAAAACAGATATCACAATAAACTGAGTCACATGAATATTTTTTTGTTTCCCAGTGTGTGGAAAGTTATGTTTATATTATACTGTAGTCTATGATGTGTGCGATAGCATTGTGTCTGAAAAAACAATATACATACCTTAGTTAAGAAATACTTTATTGCTAAAAAATGCTTATCATCATTGAGCTTTCAGTGAGTTGTAGTGGTAACATCAAAGATCACTAATCACAGATCACCGTAACAAAAGTAAGAATGATGAAAAAGTTTGAAATATTGCGAGAATTACCAAAATGTGACACAGAGACACAAAGGAAGCAAATTCTGTTGGAAAAATGACACCGATAGACTTGCTCAATGCAGGGTTGCCACAAACCTTCAAAGTGCAAAGCACAAGAAAGCAAAGTGCAATAAAACAAGGTAGCCCTGTGTAACAGTTTTTTGATTGTTAAGATCAACCAATACTGAGTACCATGAACTTAGAGGAGGCATAACTTGGGGTTATTAGTTCTAAAGTTGTTTGCTAATGATATGATTATATATTTAGGACACTGAAAGAAGACAATGAAAAAGTTAGAACATGATAGAGATTACTAAAGGTTTGAGAGCAAAGATAAAAGTGTTCTCAAAAATGAATAAGAAAAAAATTCACCATTACCCCAGAAGTACTAGAAAAAATATTTTTTTAATGCACAAGAGAAGAATCACGAAGAGAAAATAAAGATACAAAACAATGATTAAATCAGTAATCAAAGAAAGTCACTCATTTAATAAATATACATGAGCATCTTCTTTGGGTCAGGCATTGTTTTAGGTCCTGAAATCAAATTTAACACCAAAGATTCACCCTGGGAATTGGCAGAGACATTCTCACAGTGCTGGAAAGGGCTGTGGGAAGAGGTGAGAGGTATCATCCAGTGTTGGTGAGAGAATAAAACTGGGGTATGTGGAGAGCTTTATTGAGAAGCCCTGTCTGGAAGCCTGTCACATCACATCTGCTAGCCCATCTTGCATGGCTGGATGGAAACCCCTGAGCTCCCACCACAGCAACATCCACTGCAAACAGAAAACCAGTACCTGTGCCAGATGGCAAATGAGGTTTTTAAAATTATATTTGTCATATTTGTTCTGCAATACATGAAACTCAATTGTACAGTGAACTTTCAAGGATGATTCTAGCACATTCCTCTGTACTCCTGCACTGACTCTTCCTAAGACCCCAGACTTTGATCAGGAAAAAGCAACAGATCACCCAGTTCAGGCTTATACAAGTGCTGGAACCTTCATCAAAGAAGCACATCATAAAAACTTTGTCCATTTCTCCCTTTTTTCCAGACTCTGTACCCTTTCTTATTTCAAAGGGTTGAGGATACAAAGACAGAGTCTAGAGTAGACAGTTCTTCTGTATCCGTTGTCCAGATGGAAAAACAAGACCCTCCAGCAGGTGGCCCGAAGACCATAACCCTGGCCCTGCTTTGAAACATTCAGTACTTGATTCCAGTTTTTTGGCCTCCAGATTTTCAGCTTCTGAAAACCCCAAGGGCACTTCCTCCTTCTTACCTGGGAGCACATGTATGTGAGCTGATCTGCAAGAAACGCTTCACCTTTCTGTGTCCCGAAGTAACCGAGAACTTCAAAAAAGACATTTTCAATTGGGTTCTTTGCACAAGCTGGGTCGGGACAAGTCATCAGACACACAGTTTTTATGGGATTAAACCATTTTTGCTTTTGTAGTTCCAGTAGAAAATGTTTTTTGAATCCAATTAACAAGAAAGCTTCACGTCTATGGTCATTTATGCTTTTGGTTTTTAAGAGAGAATGGCAAATGACAAACAACTAGAGTGTCTGAGATTTATTAAAACGAAAGGATTCCAGAGGTTGTGTCTTGGAGTCATTTGAGTTTTGCTCCGTTGTCTGTGCCTTACACATCTATATGGCTGCACAGTCCTAAAGGATGCCTCTGTGCTGCCTGGAAAGATTGGGCAGCAGAGGGCCCTGGTGATGGAGAAAGTGAGTCTTGGTCACCAGGTTATCCTTAGGGCTCCCTCTGCATGCCCTTCATTTGTTCCATATGGGAAATGTGGTGTTGTTTTAAAGGGATTGTCCCATGTACTTATTCTTTGGAAAATTATCATCCTTATTGGTAGGTGTAAGACAACATAGTTCAGAACATTTTCCATTTAGTCTAAAAACAGAAAGACCGGGCTTCCCTGGTGGCGCAGTGGTTGAGAGTCCGCCTGCCGATGCAGGGGACACGGGTTAGTGCCCCGGTCTGGGAAGATCCCACATGCCGCAGAGTGGCTAGGCCCGTGAGCCATGGCTGCTGAGCCTGCGCGTCCGAAGCCTATGCTCCGCAGCAGGAGAGCCCACAACAGTGAGAGGCCCACGTACCGCAAAAAAAACACAAAAAAACAGAAAGACCAAATTTACTTGCCTAAAAGAAGTCTCAGGGACAAAGAAATAAAAAAGAAGTGACTGCGTACATGCAAACAGTGTCCATGTACATCCAGGCAGAAAGTCATTACATCCAGCTTCCGTTGCAGTACCAGGAGGGCTTTTGCCCTGCCCTGTGCAGCCAGGCTTGTTGCATGACATGAGAGCATGTGGGATCAACTGGGAAGCTGTTTATTTACTCATGTCACAGTGAATTTTTGGGATATTTCCATTGCAGAATTTTACAAACAGTTGCATGGAGAAGCCATGGACTTTTACTAAAGAGCGTGCTAATCTGCTCTATCTGCAAAGACAGCCTTTGAATTTAAAGTCCTATCTTACTGAATTCCGATGGTGACTCATAATGATAAGACAGCGGGTTCACGTTTACCATGCATCTGAGAATGGAGCAGATGGTGACAAGAGTTTATACCCAGCTCTCTCAGCAGAGTTTGGTGTAATTAATAAGTGGCAGAGTCTTACTGAGTAGTTGTGGATAAGGATAACGATTTTTGTATATGCTTTTCATTTTAAGTTTTAGATGCACCCTGTGGGGCGAAGAACTCAGCGAAGTCTGAATCATTTGATTTCTCAATTTGACTAAATTCTGAGAAACGTACTGAACAGTGAGTGAGCTATGTTATGCTCACCCAAAAGTCACAGTATCTTTGAATTTGGGAAATTAATTTATGTATCCCAAACTTTCTGGCTACACATCCAGTTTCTGGTCATTGTTTTGATCTGTTGCTATTTTTCAAAGTACTTCAAAAAAAATTGCCATAATGGAAACTAAGAGTTACTATCTCATAAATAATCAGAGTAACTGTAGAGATGTGCTGTCTGAATTCATCCTTGTAGTTCTGAAGACTAATTTAGTCCATTAGATTCCAGTATGTTCTTTGACTTGATCAAAATTGATACGTAATTAGCACTAAGTCTGAAACTGTGCCACTTTGTATAAAATAAAACTGATTTTTAACTGCTTTTGTATTTCTAGAGTATGTATTTTTCTTTTTCCAGCTTTATTGAGATATAATTGACACATAACAGTGTGTAAGTTTAAGGTTTACAATGGGTTGACTTGATACATTTATAAATTGCAAAATGATTACCACCATAATATTTGCTTCCACCTCCATCCCATCACATAGTTACCATTTAATGTTTTTTCTGGAAAGCTCTTAGGCTAAATGCAACCATTGTCACCAGTAAAACCATTTGTAAAGTCTACACACAAATGAATTTTGGATCCAATGACCACTATTAAAATAATTTTAGTCCTCCATTTGTTGGTTAGGGAACACTAAGCTGCTGTAACAAGAAAATCCAAGTAATTCAATGATTTGAAGAGTATAGAAATTTCTTATTAGGAATTCCGAGGAACATTTCAGGCTGGTAGGCTGCTCTGGCCCCTCGGACATTCAGGCAAGCAGGCTAATAATGAGTGCTCCATCATTTCCAGCATGTGACTGCAAAGCCTGGAGGGTACTCCCTACTCTGTTCACAAGTCCCTTGGGGAGAACTAAGTTCTGGGGCTACAGCCAGCTGCAGGGGGGTCTGTGAAATGGGTTCTTGTCTGGCACTCTCTTCCCAAGGGCAACCCTGTTCTTACTGAAAATTGGGAGAATGGATTTTGGTGGGCAAATAACAAGTAGTCTCTACTTCTATTGGTTTAGTTTATAAACTAAATCCAAGTTACAAGAACAGTATGTTGACCTGTAATTTCTGAGTTTCTACTGATAACTGGGATAGTTAACTGTAACCTTTATTCCAGTTTGAAAATATGGTTCAATAAATATGGAGTCAAGGATGTATTTCCAAATCGAGTCTACAAAACAGTAGTTTTGTAACAATTTCCAAACCCAGACTCCCAGTAGTGTTTCTTTTATTGTCTATGATCATAATGACATTGTCGCCACTGTGTAGTGACAGTGCACAGGGTGGACTCACCTGGAAGGACTGAGCCCTTTTCATTTCTATTGACCATCAATCAGTTATTTGGATACCAACTACATTCTTCTCTCACCCTGTCAAGAAACCTGAAGTTTGGCAAATATTCTTTTTCATTTCTAACTTAAATGTCCCAGAGAGGAGACATGTGTTCCAAGACATGTGTTCCAAGACTGTATGTGTTCCAAGACTGAGCCCTTTTCATTTCTATTGACCATCAATCAGTTATTTGGATACCAACTACATTCTTCTCTCACCCTGTCAAGAAACCTGAAGTTTGGCAAATATTCTTTTTCATTTCTAACTTAAATGTCCCAGAGAGGAGACATGTGTTCCAAGACTGTATTGAGATGGTATGAAGGTAAATTATGCAAAGCAAAAGGATTTGCAACCATGTGTATAGCTTTCACCAGCCTGATGATAATGCCTTCAGATAGTCTGTGTATAGAACAAACATATGGATACCAAGGGGAGAAGTGAGGGTGGGATGAATTGGGAGATTGGGATTGACACTACTATACATACACTACTATGTATAAAATAGATAACTAATGAGAACCTACTGTATAGCACAGGGAACTCAATGCTCTGTGGTGACCTAAATGGGAAAGAAATCCAAAAAAGAGGGGATATATGTATACGAATAGCTCATTCACTTTGCTGTACAGCAGAAACTAACACAACACTGTAAAGCAACTATATTCCAATAAAAATTAATTTAAAAATTTTTTTAAAGATGCAGTTTATTTCTAGTTTAGTTTTTATACAGAAAAACTTATAGCTTCAGGTCTCTGTTACTTCACATACCCTAATGTTGAGAAAAGTAATATCAAAATGATGCCCAACATAACCAAAATTTTAGAAATTTTTTAAATTTAAATCAATTGAACCAGCATCATTTGTTTAAAAAAAGTTACCCTTCAATATAAATTTCTCACTTCTAAAACACTTTTGTCCATCAAGAAACCATAAAAGGAAGACCAAACGCATGTTAGTATCTTTGCTGCCTTCATTCCCTTTGCTAGTGCTAAAAATCTCTGGTCAAAAGGGACTTGCCAAAGACAAGGATTAGCAAGCCAGCCTGTAGGATGCTTACAAACATTTAATAAAATTGAAAAGTATTAGACTTCTCAGCTTCTGTAGAGATAGTTCAAAATTTTGAATTCAAGCCAATGGTAAGAACATTGTGTGAAAAATCTGCAGTCTTGTTGCAGATAGGTTATTTGTTGTCATTGGTGGCATGTAAAGTGATGGTGGTAAAAAAAAAATATGGAAAAAGCAGTTCAATGTTTGTACCTACACAGGAATACCATATATAAATGAAACAGATTTCTGTTTAGGTCAGTCTTTTTTTTCTCTCTCTTTGGGGCTATTCAATGTAAAGTTTTCAATAAAATGTCTGTAAACCGTGAAAAAAAAGTTGCAGTTTAGATGATTGAACCACTAGGTGGCACCACAGAGAATATAAGTATCTGTACCAATCACCAGGTGAAAAGGTTTGTTCTTTGCTTAAGTATCTGTATTTCATAGCAGCAGAACTTGGTCCTAGAACCTCTGTGTGGCCAAAAGTTACTGAAGAATGAACCATGTTTCCCCTTCTAGTTTTTAGCCTAAAATATGTATGAGTAGATACTGTCATTAATTACAACCTTTTATCAATGTTATAAAATTAAATGCTTAGAATATGGGCAATGCACTGTGGTTATAAACCAAGAGATGAAGAACAGTGGAAACTATATGATTTAAAAATATGTACTTTAATTTACATGACATTAAGGAGAATCTAAAATCCAAGTGGTTTTTAAAATTTCCAGTATTGAACCACTTGTGGTCATGAACTTTCACGAGAGGAGAACCTTGTTCAAACATAAACCTTCTTCGTTCCGTTAGGGGCAGGGTGGTTACCTACTTGGAGCATCCCATGGCCTGTCAGTGTGCTTCCCCATTGGCTGACTGTGCCTCTGGGCAGGGTTGAAGCCCCACTTGGCTGGTCCTACAAGGTCATGGCATGCTGCTCTGAGAAACAGCTCTCCAGCAAACAGCTGGCAGCTCCCAGGCTCTTAGAACTAACAGACTGTGTCATCGCCACCTGTTGTCAAATAGTCCTTGCCCACAGGACTCAACTCAGCTTCAGAAGGTCCCTGAGATTTCTAGAATGTCAGGAGAAAAGTGTGTCAACAAGCAATGCAGTTCACTGAACTCTGTGGAATTACTGTGTTAAGTGTTAGGTGGAGTGAGCGTGGTACAGAGGCCATTCCTGGTGAGTGCCTGCCCCAGAGGAGCATCAGATGATGGGAGCACAGAGCCATGCTGAGTAGAATCACACGTGCCAGTCTGTGGGGTCTTGAGGACCGAGTCACTGTCTTCCTTTGCCAACTCTACTCTGCCAAGCTCATTGATTACTTTGTGCACTTGAAACTATATTGAACTGATAGCCCCCAGGCTCCCTCCTCTCTGTAAAAGGACTGAGACCTTAGGTCTGGTTTTTATATTTCTCTCTTCAGTTCTTCTGTCTTCTGGAAGTTCTGACTCTAATTCCATTGTTTCATCTGTGTAGTCCTAGTAGGACTTTGCATTTCTAAGGAAGCCACCAAATGCTGGTAAATATTCTGTAGTGTACTTTAGGTGGCAGTGCCTCAATACAGTTCAAATGAATGAAGCCATAAATAAAGCATTTTGAGTTTAATAGACGTGAAGGTCATAATACAAAGTAGGAATGTATTAGGAATGAGCCAACTTGCTATTGCTCTCCTGGGTTTAATATTTTGTTTTCCATTAAAGGTTAATAACTTACAGACAAGTGTGTCCATGCTGGCAGGAAAGGAAAGGCCACATTATGGAGATGTTATTGTATACTTTTAATGATGATGGGAGCTTTCACCAAACATATGTTCTTATATTTCTGGTGTAGTAAACTCCCCAGTTTCATGGGTCATTCAAGGAGGCCCCCGTGTGGTTAAGCCACACAGTTTGGTCTCATACATTATACTGGGCTGGGTGGATTCTGAACTCCGGCTGTCTGAGTAGGGTTTTAAATAAGTCTATGATAAAACAGTATTCCATTGAGGTAACTACTCTTTTTGTTGTTGTTAAAATTAAACATAAGATTTTACCATTTAACTAGAAAATACTGTTCAGCTGCATAAAAACTTTCAGCTGTATAACAACTCTCTAGAATAATTACATCTCTCCCAAGTTTAAACCATGTGCTTATTGATATCTGTATGTGCCAGTCAGATGCAGCTAAAGATTTCTCATCAGTACCAGTTCCAAAGAAAATGCTAGGATTGATTTATGGGGCCAGCCTCCTTATTGTCTATCTTCCCACCTTCCACCCCCAACAAAAAATTTTAAAAAGGAAAAAGGAAAAGAGAACTACTTCTCCTGCAAACTAAAACTCCAACTCTGACCCTGGCTTAGTTGATAACCTCAAGTAAATTGCTTTCCAGAAGCAAACCCATTTTAAAAAGGTAACTGGGACCCGGTGGGAGCTGGGGAATCACTTCTCCTCCCTGGGCACAAAATGTCTGAGATCTACCTACCCCCTGCTTTAGCATTTTTACTGGGAGGCACTTCCATTTTTGAACAATTCTAATTACAGAAAAATTTTCATACAGCTACAATCTGCCCCCTTTACTTCTGTCCTCTAACCCTGTATTTGCCTTCTGGTGTCTTACAGAACAAGTCTAACCTATCACCCATGGCTGCTTTTAAACACTGAAGTCTGTCGCTGTGCTTCCATGTGTGCATGCTCAGCCACCCCAGACCCTCACCACGTACTGGGATTTCCCACCCCGCCACCCAACTGCCCTCTCTGGACGTTTGTGGGCTTGTGTTCATAGGGGTGTCTGTCGTTGAGCCTGGCTGCTTTTATTTTTTTAATTTATTTTTAAAAATAGTTATTTAATTATTTTTGGCTGCACTGGGTCTTCGTTGCTGTGCGCGGGCTTTTCTCTAGTTGTGGTGAGCGGGGGCTACTCTTCGTTGCAGTGCGCAGACTTCTCATTGCGGTGGCTTCTCTTGTTGCGGAGCATGGGATCTAGGCACGCAGGCTTCCGTAGTTGTGGCTCGTGGGCTCTAGAGTGCAGGCTCAGTAGTTGTGGTGCACGGGCTCAGTAGCTGTGGCTCGCAGGCTCTAGAGCGCAGGCTCAGTAGTTGTGGCACACGGGCTTAGTTGCTCCATGGCACGTGGGATCGTCCCAGAGCAGGGCTCGAACCAATGTCCCCTGCATTGGAAGGCGGATTCTCAACCACTGTGCCACCAGGGAAGCCCGAGCCTGGCTGCTTTTAAAACACTGGAAATAGTTCAGTCTTTAGCTTGAGAGTAGGAATACATAGTCTTGACTAGATTTGGATAAATAGTTTAGATAGTTTATATTCGTTGGAAGGCCCCCTGAGGACCAGATATGTTTAGTTAATATTTAGTAGTTAATGCTTAATTAATGTTTATTGAACTCAAAAAGGACTTTTTAAAGAAACAATTAACACTAAAAAAAAAATTAACAAATTACTGTCTTATTTGTAAAATAAGTGGATTCAGCTGAATTATATCTGAGATCCCTTTCAACTCTAATACTCGCTGATGACTTACATATAAAAGAAATCGATACATTACAGTTCAGTCTCATGAGGAGTTGCATTTTGCACTGCATAATGTAAACAGCAGGTGGCACATTACTTTTCTCCCTAATGAGGGACAACCTCAAGGGGTGAGGTCTATACTGTACTTTAATTTCTCACGTGCCTAAGCCGGGCTAAACTGTTGCAAGGCAAAGGCAAAGTTGGAACCCTGGAAAAATGGGAACTTAAAAAAAGTTTCATATTTAGTGGTTGTCGATATCTATGTCATAACAGTGACAGGATGTTAATATGGTGGGAATTGAGTTCATAGAAAACATGCTCCTAGTCTTATATCTCTATTTCTGAAAACGTGAAATGATATCAAGTTGTTTCATTACAATAGGAAGATATTGGAGGCAGAGTTTTAGGAATATATGAGTTTTCCTCTGGTAGGTCAGTGGTGTTTTTTAGTGGTAAGAACGTGGGGGCCAACTTCCCTCGTTCCTGTAGATCCCCCAAAATATACTCTGTAGAACACGTGGGTCTCTGTTCCTCCCATTTGTGACATCCCATGGATTTGGTGAGTCAAATTATCTTTTGGTGTTTTTTGTTGCTTTGATGTGTGGTAGAAGATCTTTTCTTTTCTAGGGAAATATTGAGAAAAGAGAAGAGGACAAAACAGAACTTAGCTTAGTCTGCTGAGCTATGATCAGGCAATCGCTGGGGCCAAAATACAGCCTGATCGATCTCAGCAGTTTATGTGCTTTTTTTTGAGAAACAGTAGAAAAAGAACGTCAGTGTACTTGGAGTACACTGGAATCCTCTGTGGGGAATTTAACTAGACAGCTATAGCATCGTGTGGACTTCTCCTTTCATACAGGTAAAATCCTGGTCAATTTAGATATGTCAACTTGGATTTATACTTTTAAAGGGGAAAGCATTCTCTGTGGAAATGTGGCATTTCCCTGCTACGAGCATTCCCAGAAAATTACCAATTTTGCATGATCATACTTCTATGATATTGCTCAATAATAGCTGAAATAAATGAACTAAAGTGGTACTGGCTGTTTGCAAGAACTAAAGATTAGGTTTCTAGAAAAATCCTTTGGTCATTTACTTATGATGTTTTAGATTTCCCTTTTTTTCCTAACCCCTGATAGACCTAGCAGTTCTTACTGCGATATACATATAGTCACAGAAATCTGGCTTAATACTAACCATATATCTTTTGAGCATAAAAGATATAATCTGTTTTATTTATTCCATTCTTTTCTAAATATTCCTGAAATCGTGGTGCCCTTTTATTCTGTGTCTCTGGTTTTTGGAGCTACAGTAGTGCTTAATAAACCTTGCTGCTGAGTGGTCTAGAAGACCCATGGGCTCAAACTTTAGTTAAGAAAAAGCATCTCACTAACCTTTTGGAATAATTGGTACTGCTTTTAATGAAATGCTGATATGTGTTTTGTTCTATGATTCAAATATTCCTGGTGGAAAAAAAAGGAGAGGTGCCACCAGAAGGGACACATTTAAAAGTAGACTCCAGGCCACTTGAAGGACTTTCAGGAAAGACTAGTGTTGCCCACACTTGCATGGAAAAGCTTCAGTTTCTTGGAAACTTTAAAAATAGTTTTCAGTCTAAAGCTCACTCAACCTGAAGCACTTAAGTCTTCCTTAAATGACTTTTCTTAAATAACTATACTGTGTATTTTCCCAAAGCAATTTTTAAAAAAGTTTGTAACATCATCAGTTGAAAAGGTGTCTTTTTCCTTTCTGGTAGTCTTTTTTCTTATCAAAATTCACTAATCTTGAATGTCTGTGAAATTGAATTTCAAATGTAGAATACTTGACTCATTTAAAGTTAAATTTTGTTACTGATTTAATTATAGATTGTTTTTGTAAAGACTTTTTTTTTTCAACAAAAAAGCCTTATTTCTATCTATGTAGAAAGCACAGTGAAACAAATCCTTATTGGAAAAAAAAAGGAAAGACCCTTTAACCTCAGAGCAGGTATGGTAGTTATCGCGCATGGAGGAGCAGCTGCTGGGGTGGGGTGAGGGAGGGCCTGCTCAGGACTCAGGAGGTTGCTCCTGGATCACTTTTTCTGGATTCCCACTCCCCCTCGTCTTGGAAAATAGCACGATATTCATGTGCATGCTTCAAAAATAATCCCTTTTCTGACTTTATCCTGTTAATTTTACACTTCAAGTTCTAGGAGTGAAGGAATTGATAACATTTATTTAAAATATTGCATAGCTAAACTTATGCTGTGTGCTGAAATGTTGGGAAGTAGCATGTCAAGGGAAAGTGAGACAAAATCAAAAACAAGAAATGAAGAGACACACAAACCTCTTCAATGTTAATATGACTTTGGGGGATGCAGGGAGCTAATTTGACTACTAGCAACTTCCAAGCAAAATGAAAGCATTGACATGTGCATGAATATTGCTAGGTTTTTAAATTCCCCAAATGCATCAAAACATCTTACAACCCCCACTGCCTTCCCCTCTTCTGCTCTTCTTTCCCAGTCAAGGGAGCATTTTCAATGTGCTCTGCTCCAGTCCTCCCAAGCAAGAGGGTCTGCAGCTTAGTGACATAGGACATGTTTTGGAGTCAGATGGAATTGGGAGGATTAATTTAGATGAAAACAGCAAAGAAGGCTTGGAATTGCTTCCGCTGTTTGCATTTTCCTGCCGTCTCACTCCTGTGTTTCATTTCAAGGCTGCTGTGGCAGTTGTGGTAAAGTTTGTCCCCACTCAGAGGTTAATTCCCTGTGTCCACTTGAGGTTCCTATTTCTTTCCTTCTCTTACAATGTCTTATGGAGGAGGCTGCTGTTGTGTTGCCAGCTGAGCAACTTTCCAGAGAACATCCCTTGGCTGAATGGAGCCACCGTGCCTGGAGGGGGAACAGCAAATGACAGACAGCTGGCACAAGAGGCTGGACCCTTTGCCACAGTGGAGTAATTCTATAGTTGTGTCTGTGCTCCAGAGTGCCCCCATGGGGCCAGCTTGCCTCCAGCTAAGACCCCGCTTGACTTTCCCTGCTGCCCTGACCTGCTTCCCTGCCTCTCCTGTTCCTGGGCACTCCCTCAGTATGTGACCAGCCCACAGCACCTTCCAGGCTCGACTTTCAGGGAGGTTGACCCAGTCAGGTCCTTCCCATTGGCTTTGGCACCTAGAACCCTCGACCTGCCAAGGTTGCTCTCCTTTCCAGGCCTGGCCTCCGCACCTCCCCTTCATTCTGTGAACTTCTGGACACCCCACACTAAACTCTCTTCTGTTCTCAGTTGAGTTGGTGTATATAGTTTGCAGGCACAGAGCTCTGACAGCTGGACGCCTGTGTCTGTCAGTATCAACTCAGGAGAGAGAAGCTACAGAGTGGTTTGAACTGGGAAGTATAGCATAAAGAATTGCTCTAACTATAACAGAGGATTGAAGTAAAGGGGGATGGGATAGTAAGAAGTAAAGAGAACACTGAAAAATACAGGCATAGCATACAGAAGGAGATAGCTACCCAAGGAAGGGGCCCTGGTCTGAGAAGCAGACATTGTCAAAGGGGCTGTGGCCATGGTTTGCTGGACAACAGAGGAGTCAACTGTGGTCCTGCACCAGTGGAACTTGCCAGAAATCCACCTTCCAAGTTGCTGGGGAAATCCATTTACCCAAGGAGTCATTCTACTACAAAACCAGGGAGGGTGCTGTGAAGCTGCTGGCTACTGGGTACCACTGAGTGCTGTGCACTGAGGAGCCAGGTGCTGCAGGAGCCGGGCATGGTTGGGAGTGGGGTGGGCACAGGGTTGGGGACAGCCTTTCCACTGGAGCCTGGAGCTGGAAGGGCCTAGTGCACTGAAGCACCTGGGCCCTGGAGACATGGCCACGCTGCAGCAGCGCGCTCAGAGAGCACTCCAGAACCCAGCAGCAAAGCCTTCACAGTGTCTCTCCAGCAACCCCTGCTGACAAAACTTACTGCCAGTTGGCCAAGGAATCATATTTATAGGACCCAAATCCATTTTCATGCATCAGGCAATGAAGGAGAAATTCAGAGCTGAGAGGCAGTACATTGATAACTGGCACAGTGCCTTATTTCCTCACGTGATGCATTAGAAGGAGCTCTTTTCTGGTCACCGATAGGATAGGGAGTGTATGATAAATACACAGTGGAATTGCAAAAGGGTGAGACACTGAACAGGATGAATTGTAACCCTTTCAAAATGGAACGTGAAAAACATTGCCCAGAGCTGTAGTGGAGGCTTTGATCTAATCAGAGCCCCTGATCTCTCACTCTACCAGGCTTTCTGAATCTTCTGAGATGGACAGCACTTGGGGTCTGACTGCCATATTGTTACTGAGTCCAAGCTTGTACTGTTCACCACGTGACAGGCCAATAATCGAGAGACAAGTTGTTGGGGTAAAGAATAACAACTTTATTTGGAAAGCCAGCTAACCAAGAAGATGGTGGGTTCATGCCCCAAAGAACCATCTTGCCTGAGTAAGAAGTCAGGCTTTTTTTATGCTAAAAGAGGAGGAAGTAAAGTCAAAAACTTCCTGGTTCCCATCAGCCTCCAGAGGGGAAGTGTGAATTTCTTTCTCCCTGTAGTCATTCACAGGTGGGCCTGGTCAGGATGTTTCTTGTGAGCTAAACAAAGGTATTTTAGCTTAATGGTCATTACCTGGGAGGCAGGGTTCCCAGAGATGGACCATTATGTGTAATTTAAGCTTATAGGCAACATCCGTTTAGTGATTAACTTGTAACAGGATACAAAAGGTTCTTCCCTATTACAATTCCCCACTGTCAACATCCATTCCACAACCTTGTGGTAAAAGAATGAAGACCATTCTGCTGAACTAAGGTGACAAATATTCCTTAGACTCTTTGGTCAGTCCTTTTCATCCACACCTATTTGAACCCAGTGAAACCTCTTAGCACTTTGTTGTCTAATTCGTAATTGCATTTGGGGTTTTGGTTCGAGTTCCTAATACATATACTAAATTCCTGTGCTTTTTGTTTGGACAAAATTAAACAAATTGGCTGCCCCTTCTCCAGCTACAATGGAATTACCATCTATTTCAGTTGGATAGGCAGACCTATTGGAGGCAAACTCATGAATAATATAGTGCCCAAAGTTTTAATATAATTGGCAATTGCTAGGTCTTTTAACATTTATAAATTCTCCTACCTGGGTAGACACCTGGAATGGTCTACCATACAATATTTTAAAGGGGCTTAATTTAAGCCTGCTTCTGGGAGCCACAGATCCGTAACAGGACAACTGGCAAGGCCTTATCCCAAGTTTAATATCTCTTGACTTTTTAACAACATTCCTTTTTAATATATGATTCATTTTCTTGTTTTTTTTTTTCCTGTTGATTGTGGTCTCCAGGATGAATGTTGTTTTAATGCTTTAATCCAAATCAGGGGATAATTTCCCTAAGGAGGGCTTTAACCATTTCAGAGATTTTCTGTCCAGGTGGGATATTCTGAAAAAGTGTCCACACAAACACTAGAGGAGAGGAAGCAGGATGGGATCTGTGCCCCTTTGGGGGGAGCTGAAGCAGAGAAGAGGTTCCCGCATCTGGGGAAGTGCCCTCACTGATGGGGAAATCAGTTGGGACAGAAGGGGAGCATCTGAGGCTGTCAGAGGAGGGTGAAACAGCCAGTCTGTGGCAGAAAGGACAGAGTGAGACCTACACAGATGGTCCGTGCCACAGCCCAGATTGCGACGTGTGCCTGCCAGTGCACACAGGGCTAAGAGCTGGAACGTTGGGATTGGAGAGCAAACCCGGGGGGAGGACTGCCATTGACTGTGAGGAGACAGCCTATGGGGACGGGAGGGAGGAAATCCACAACCAGGAATGCTTGTGGAGGAAATCCAGACTGCCATAGAAGCAAGGCACCACTGTTGAGTGATGTGCAGGGGGTGGAGCTGCCATTACAGCCTCTCTCTCCCCACGTGATGGCCCTCTGCCCCGCCAGGCACTAGGAAAAGCCCCACCAGGGCTGACCTCATGCCGGTTCCCACTAGGGCCAGATCTCATGCACCCATGACTTTCACCGTGCACCTGTCACCGCTGGGGGCCCTGTGACTCAGGCTGTCATGCCACCTCCAAGCCCTGTCCTCATTGGGGCAGACCTGAGGGCTTCATGGCAGCTGTGGGAACACACTCCTGTGGGTGGCCCACACACAGAAGTGGAGCTAAAACCACAGCTGAGCCCCAGGGGCATGGCAACTAAGGAAGAAGAACAAAAATATTTCCATGCAGCTGCACAAACCACAGATTAAATCTCTGAGATTGGCTTGGTAAACCGTTCATCTATGGAATATCTGAATGGACAAGTGTTCCACAACTGAAACCGGTCTAGCTCTAGCAGCTGTGGACTTTGGGGACTAGCACATGTGGGAGTAGGGCCAGGTCAGAGTCTGAGCTGCCCCCACAGTGGCAAAGAAGGACCAGAGACCTACCTAGAGGTTTTAGAGGGCCTCCTGGGGAGATGGATGTTGGCTGTGACTCACAGAGGGGGCAAAGATACTGACAGCTGAGTCCCCAGGAAAATATAATTATTAATGTTTTTTATGTTTTGTTCTGTTGGTTTTTATTATTATTTGTTCTTATTTTTATTTACTTTTTAAAATTTTTTATATTTCTATTTCTATGTTACTTTTGTGTTTTTTCCGTGTTTTTTTCTTTCCTTTGTTCTATTTTTTTATGTTATTTTATCATATTTGTGTGTTTTGTTTTCTTTGCTTTTTCCTTCAGTTTGCAATCTACTTTTGTTTGTATTTTTTGTTTTTGTTAGTTTGGTTTTTAATTGTTTGATTTCGTTTTGAGTTTATCTGGTTCTCTTGGTTTTTGTTTTTCTGTTTTTGTTTCTTGTTTTGTATGTGTATTTGTGTTTATTTTTGTTTGGTTTTGCTTTTACCATTTGTCTGCAGTTTTGTTTGTTTGTTTTCATTTGTTTTCTTCCCTACCAATTTTTTCTTTTTTCTTTTTTTATCCTTTTTGCCGAGCCATGTGGCTTATGGTGTCTTGGTTCCCAGGCCCAGGCCTGAGCCTCTGGGATGGCAGCACAAAGTCCAGGATGCTGGAATGCCAGAGAATTCCTGGCCCCAGGGAATATTATTAGCTGAGACCTCTCTTGGAGGTCTCCATCTCAACTCCAAGAACCAGCGCCATCCAACTGCCAGCAGGCTCCAGTGCTGAATGCCCCACGCCATACAACAGGCAAGACAGGAATACAAACCCACCCATCAGTAGACAGGCTGCCTAAAGTCATACTAAGCACACAGACACCCCCAAAACACATCAGCTGTTGCCCATCAGAGGTAAAAGAATCCAGCTCCACCACCAGAACACAGGCACCAGTCCCTCCCACCAGGAAGCCTACACAAGCCACTGGACAAGCCTCACCCACTGGGGGCAGACTCCAGAAGCAAGAAGAACTACAATCCTGCAGCCTGTGGAAAGAAGACCTCAAACACAGTAAGTTAGACAAAATGAGAAGACAGAGAAATATGTTGCAGATGAAGCAGCAAGGTAAAAACGCACCAGACTAAATAAATGAAGAGGAAATAGGCAAACTACCTGAAAAAGAATTCAGAGTAATGATAGTAAAGGTGATCCAAAATCTCAGAAATAGAATGGAGAAAATACAAGAAATGTTGAACAAGTAACTAGAAGAACTAAAGAACAAACAAACAGTGATAGAAAAACAGAATAACTGAAATTAAAAATACACTAGAAGGAATCAATAAGAGAATAACTGAGGCAGAAGAACGGATAACTGACCTAGAAGATAAAATACTGTAAATAAATACCTCAGAGCAGAATAAAGAAAAAAGAATGAAAAGAATTGAGGACAGTAAATAGAATGGAGAAAATACAAGAAATGTTGAACAAGTAACTAGAAGAACTAAAGAACAAACAAACAGTGATAGAAAAACAGAATAACTGAAATTAAAAATACACTAGAAGGAATCAATAAGAGAATAACTGAGGCAGAAGAACGGAGACACATCAACATTTGAATTATAGGGGTCCCAGAAGAAGAAGAGAAGGAGAAATGGTCTGAGAAAATATTTGAAGAGATTATAGTTGAAAACTTCCCTAACATGGGAAAGGAAACAGTCAATCAAGTCCAGGAAGTCCAGAGAGTCCCATACAAGATAAACCCGAGGAGAAACATGCCAAGACACATATTAATCAACCTAACAAAAATTAAATTCAAGGGAAAAGAAACAGTCAATCAAGTCCAGGAAGTCCAGAGAGTCCCATACAAGATAAACCCGAGGAGAAACATGCCAAGACACATATTAATCAACCTAACAAAAATTAAATTCAAAGAAAAAATATTAAAAGTAGCAAGGGGAAAGCAACAAATAACATACTAGGGAATCCCCATAAGATTATCAGTTGATCTTTCAGCAGAAACTCTACAAGCCAGAAGGGAGTGGCAGGATATATTTCAAGTGATGAAAGGGAAAAACCTACAACCAAGAATACTCTACCTGGCAAGGCTCTCATTCACATTTGAAGGAGAAATCAAAAGCTTTACAGACAAGCAAAAGCTAAGAGAATTCAGCACCACCAGACCAGCTTTGCAATAAAAGCTGAAAGGATTTCCCTAGGCAGGAAACCCAAGAGAAGAAAAAAGATGTACAAAAACAAATGCAAAACAATTTTAAAAAATAGTAATAGGAATAAATGTCATCGATTATTATCTTCAATACAAATGGATTAAATGCTCCAACCTAAAGACACAGACTGGTTGAATGCATACAAAAACATGACCCATATATATGTTGTCCTCAAGAGAACCACTTCAGACCCAGGGACACATATAGCCTGAAGGTGAAGGGAAGGAAAAAGATATTCCATGCAAATGGAAATCAAAAGAAAGCTGGAGTAGCAATACTCGTATCAGGTAAAATGACTTTAAAATAAAGATTGTTACAAGAGATAAGGAAGGACACTAAATAATGATCAAGGGATCAATCCAAGAAGAACATAATAACAATTGTAAATATTTATGCACCCAACATAGGAGCATCTAAATACATAAGGCAAATGTTAACAGCCATAAAAGGGGAAATTGATAGTAACACAATAATAGTGGGGGACTTGAACACTCCACTTACACCAATAGATAGATCTTCCAGACAGAAAATTAATAAGGAAACACAAGCCTTAAATGACACATTAGATCAGATAGACTTAATTGATATTTATAGGACATTCCACCTGAAAGCAGCAGAATACAGTTTCTTCTAAAGTACACATGGAACATTCTCCAGGATAGATCACATCCTGGGTCACAAATCTAGCCTGAGAAATTTATGAAAATTGAAATTATTTCAAGCATCTTTTCCAACTATAACGCTATGAGATTCAAAATCAATTACAGCAAAAAAATTGTAAAAAAAAAACCCTAACATGGAAGCTAAGCAATATGCTACTAAATAACCAAGAAATCACGGAATAAACCAAAGGTGAAATGAAAAAATTCCTAGAAATAAATGACAACGAAAACACGACAACCCAAAACCTATGGGATTCAGCAAAAGCAGTTCTAAGAGGGAAGTTTATAGCAATACAGTCCTACCTCAAGAAACAAGAAAAAGCTCAAATAAACAACCTAACCTTACACCTAAAGCAGTTAGAGAAAGAAGAAGAAAAAAAACCCAAAGTTAGTAGAAGGAAAGAAATCCAAAGATCAGAGCAGAAATAAATGAAATAGAAAGAAAGAAAAAAAAATAGCAGAGATCAATAAAACTAAAAGCTGGTTCTTTGAGAAGATAAACAAAATTGATACACTTTTAGCCAGACTCACTAAGAAAAAATGGGAGAGGACTCAAATCAATAGAATTAGAAATGAAAAAGGAGAAGTTACAACAGGCACTGCAGAAGTACAAAGGATCAAATAAACTGCTACAAGCAACTATATGCTAATAAAATGGACAACCTGAACAAAATGGACAAATTCTTAGGAAGGTACAACCTTCCAAGACTGAACCAGGAAGAAACAGAGTATATAAACAGACCAATCACAAGTAATGAAATTGAAACAGCAATTTAAAATCTTCCAACAAACAAAAGTCCAGGACCAGATGGCTTCACAGGTGAATTATAGCAAACAGTTAGAGAAGAGCTAACTATCCTTCTCAAACTCTTCCAAAAATTTGCAGAGGGAGGAACACTCCCAAACTCATTGTACAAGGCCACCATCACCCTGATACCAAAACCAGACAAAGGTATCACGAAAAAAGAAAATTACAGACCAATATCACTGACACAAAAATCTCAACAAAATACTAGCAAACCGAATCCAACAACGCATTAAAAGGATCATACACCATGGCCAACTGGGATTTATCCCAAGGATGTAAGGATTCTTCTATATATGCAAATCAATCAATGTGATATACCATGTTAACAAATTGAAGAGTAAAAACCATATGATAATCTCAATAGATGCAGAAAAAGCTTGACAAAATTCAACACCCATTTAAGATTAACACTCTCCAGAAAGTGGGCATAGAGGGAACTTACCTCAATATAATAAAGTCCATATATGACAAACCCACAGCAAACATTATTCTCAGTGGTGAATAACTGAAAACATTTCCTTTAAAATCAGGAACAAGAAAATGGTGCCCACTTTTGCCACTATTATTCAACATAGTTCTGTAAGTCCTAGCCATGGCAATCAGAGAAGAAAAAGAAAAGGAATCCAAATTCGTAAAGAAAAGTAAAACTGTCACTTTTGGCAGATGACATGATACTATGCATAGAAAATCCTAACAATGTCCCCAGAAAACTACTAGAGCTAATCAATGAAGTTAGTAAAGTTGCAGTATACAAAATTAATACACTTAAATCTCTTGCATTCCTATACACGAACAATGAAAGTTCAAAAAGAGAAATTAAGAAAACAATCCCATTTACCATTGCAACAAAGAGAATAAAATACCTAGGAATAATCCTACCTGTGGAGGCCAAAGACCTGTATGCAGAAAACTACAAGATACTGATGAAAGAAATCAAAGACGACACAATCAGATAGACTTAATTGATATTTATAGGACATTCCACCTGAAAGCAGCAGAATACAGTTTCTTCTAAAGTACACATGGAACATTCTCCAGGATAGATCACATCCTGGGTCACAAATCTAGCCTGAGAAATTTATGAAAATTGAAATTATTTCAAGCATCTTTTCCAACTATAACGCTATGAGATTCAAAATCAATTACAGCAAAAAAATTGTAAAAAAAAAACCCTAACATGGAAGCTAAGCAATATGCTACTAAATAACCAAGAAATCACGGAATAAACCAAAGGTGAAATGAAAAAATTCCTAGAAATAAATGACAACGAAAACACGACAACCCAAAACCTATGGGATTCAGCAAAAGCAGTTCTAAGAGGGAAGTTTATAGCAATACAGTCCTACCTCAAGAAACAAGAAAAAGCTCAAATAAACAACCTAACCTTACACCTAAAGCAGTTAGAGAAAGAAGAAGAAAAAAAACCCAAAGTTAGTAGAAGGAAAGAAATCCAAAGATCAGAGCAGAAATAAATGAAATAGAAAGAAAGAAAAAAAAATAGCAGAGATCAATAAAACTAAAAGCTGGTTCTTTGAGAAGATAAACAAAATTGATACACTTTTAGCCAGACTCACTAAGAAAAAATGGGAGAGGACTCAAATCAATAGAATTAGAAATGAAAAAGGAGAAGTTACAACAGGCACTGCAGAAGTACAAAGGATCAAATAAACTGCTACAAGCAACTATATGCTAATAAAATGGACAACCTGAACAAAATGGACAAATTCTTAGGAAGGTACAACCTTCCAAGACTGAACCAGGAAGAAACAGAGTATATAAACAGACCAATCACAAGTAATGAAATTGAAACAGCAATTTAAAATCTTCCAACAAACAAAAGTCCAGGACCAGATGGCTTCACAGGTGAATTATAGCAAACAGTTAGAGAAGAGCTAACTATCCTTCTCAAACTCTTCCAAAAATTTGCAGAGGGAGGAACACTCCCAAACTCATTGTACAAGGCCACCATCACCCTGATACCAAAACCAGACAAAGGTATCACGAAAAAAGAAAATTACAGACCAATATCACTGACACAAAAATCTCAACAAAATACTAGCAAACCGAATCCAACAACGCATTAAAAGGATCATACACCATGGCCAACTGGGATTTATCCCAAGGATGTAAGGATTCTTCTATATATGCAAATCAATCAATGTGATATACCATGTTAACAAATTGAAGAGTAAAAACCATATGATAATCTCAATAGATGCAGAAAAAGCTTGACAAAATTCAACACCCATTTAAGATTAACACTCTCCAGAAAGTGGGCATAGAGGGAACTTACCTCAATATAATAAAGTCCATATATGACAAACCCACAGCAAACATTATTCTCAGTGGTGAATAACTGAAAACATTTCCTTTAAAATCAGGAACAAGAAAATGGTGCCCACTTTTGCCACTATTATTCAACATAGTTCTGTAAGTCCTAGCCATGGCAATCAGAGAAGAAAAAGAAAAGGAATCCAAATTCGTAAAGAAAAGTAAAACTGTCACTTTTGGCAGATGACATGATACTATGCATAGAAAATCCTAACAATGTCCCCAGAAAACTACTAGAGCTAATCAATGAAGTTAGTAAAGTTGCAGTATACAAAATTAATACACTTAAATCTCTTGCATTCCTATACACGAACAATGAAAGTTCAAAAAGAGAAATTAAGAAAACAATCCCATTTACCATTGCAACAAAGAGAATAAAATACCTAGGAATAATCCTACCTGTGGAGGCCAAAGACCTGTATGCAGAAAACTACAAGATACTGATGAAAGAAATCAAAGACGACACAAACTGATGGAAAGATATACCATGTTCTTGGATGGGAAGTATCAATATTGTGAAAATGACTGTACTACCCAAAGCAATTTATAGATTCAATGAAATCCCTGTCAAATTACCAATGGCATTTTTCACCAAACTAGAACAAAAAATTTTACAATTTTTAATGGAAACACAAAGGACCTTGGATAGCAAAAGTAATCTTGAGAAAAACAAAATGAAGCTGGAGGAATCAGGCTCCCTGACTTCAGACTATACTACAGGGCTACAGTAATCAAGATGGTATGGCACTGGCACAAAAACAGAAATATAGATCAATGGAACAGGATAGAAAGCCCAGAGATAAACCCACACACCTATGGTCACCTAATCTATGTCAAAGACCAGAATATGCAATGGAACAAAGACAGCCTCTTCAATAAGTGATGCTGGAAACTGGACAGCTACATGTAGAATAATGAAATTAGAACACTCCCTAACACCATACACAAAATAAACTCAAAAGGGATTAAAGATCTAAATGTAAGGCCAGACACTATCAAACTCTTAGAGGAAAACATAGGCAGAACATTCTTTGACATAAATTGCAACAATATTGTTTTTGATCCACTTCCTAGAGTAAAGAGAATAAAAACAAAAATAAACAAATGGGGTAATCAAGATGGTATGGCACTGGCACAAAAACAGAAATATAGATCAATGGAACAGGATAGAAAGCCCAGAGATAAACCCACACACCTATGGTCACCTAATCTATGACAAAGACCAGAATATGCAATGGAACAAAGACAGCCTCTTCAATAAGTGATGCTGGAAACTGGACAGCTACATGTAGAATAATGAAATTAGAACACTCCCTAACACCATACACAAAATAAACTCAAAAGGGATTAAAGATCTAAATGTAAGGCCAGACACTATCAAACTCTTAGAGGAAAACATAGGCAGAACATTCTTTGACATAAATTGCAACAATATTGTTTTTGATCCACTTCCTAGAGTAAAGAGAATAAAAACAAAAATAAACAAATGGGACCTAATTAAACTTAAAAGCTTTTACACAGCAAAAGAAACCATAAACAAGACGAAAAGACAGCCCTCAGAATGGGAGAATTTATTTGCAAATGAAGCAACAGACAAAGGGTTAATCTCCATAATATACATTCTCATGCAGGTCAATATCAAAAAAAAAAAAAACCAAACAACCCAGTCAAAAAATGGGTGGAAGACCTAAATAGACTGTTCTCCAAAGAAGACATACAGATGGCCATAAAACACATGAAAAGATGCTCAACATCACTAATTGTTAGAGAAATGCAAATCAAAACTACAATGAGATATCACTTGACACCATTCAGAATGGCCATCACCACAAAATGTACAAACAATAAATGCTAGAGAGGGTGTGGAGAAAAGGGAACCCTGTTACATTGTTGGTGGGTATGTAAATTGATACAGACACTATGGGGAACAGTATGGAGGTACATTTAAAAACTAAAAACAGAATTCCCATATGACCCGGCAATCCCACTCCTGGGCGTATACCCAGAGAAAACCATAATTCAAAAAGATACATGCATCCCAATATTCATTGCAGCACTATTTACAACAGCCCAGACATGGAAACAACTTAAATGTCCATCAACAGAGGAATGGATAAATAAGATGTGGTACATATAAACAATGGAATATTATTCAGCCATAAAAGGGACAAAATTGGATCATTTGCAGAGACGTGGTTGGATCTAGAGACTGTCATACAGAGTGAAGTAAGTCAGAAGGAGAAAAACAAATATCATACATTAACGTGTATATGTGCAATCTGAAAAAAATTGGTATAGATGATCTTATTTACAAAGCAGAAATAAAGATACAGACATAGAGAACAAAAGTTTGGATACTAAGGGGAAAAGGGGAGAGTGGGATAAATTGGGAGACTGGGAATGACATATATATACTATTGATACTATGTAAAAAAAGATAACTAATGAGAACCTACTGTATAGCACAGGGAACTCTACTCAATGCTCTGTGGTGACTTAAATAGGAAGGAAATCCAAAAAAGAGGGGATATACGTATACGTATAGCTGATTCACTTTTCTGTACTGTAGAAACTAACAGAACATTGTAAAGCAACTGTATTCCAATAAAATTTTTTTTTAAAAGAGGGGTATTTTTCAGTCCTCGGTGGGCCAGTTTCCTCTGTTTGATTCCCCATCTGGGGAGGTCTGACAGCAGTCATTGGGTTATTTTTAAGACCTTGGGAGAAGGAGCTGTGTCTCCTTTTCTGGGTTTTCGTGAGTGCCATCTGTAGGCTTATGGCACTCTGGTGGGACTGATGTCAAGCTATTCTGTGAAAAACTTCAGGGTGTGGTCTATCAGAAAGTTAGCTCATTTCCTGCTGTCAGTTTTACCCGGGGCTCCTGTGGGGAATTAGGTACCTCAGGTCCAAGGGATCCCACGTACCTCTTCATTCAGAGTGTTCCCCTCTCTCTTGTCTTTCATCGTTCTTCTTCTGTTTTAGCCCGGGCAATCCATTTTCCAATGTTCCTCCTCCTTTCAGTAAGCACGTTGCTCCGTCCCCAATCGGGGCTTACCTCTCTTCGAGTTACTCGCCCTCTGAGAATCCGATGCCTCTGCCAAAAAAGTGGTGTTTCATTTTGCATTTTCTTTTTTCTGTTGTTGTTCCCTGTTGAATACTTTAAAAACAAAATCTTCCAATTGAAAGGGTTCATTCCAAATGTACCATCTAATTTCTTCAACTTTCTCCTGATATCTGAGGCACTTTGCTCCAAAAGGTCAAAACCACCATTCTAATATTGTCAGGGGCCTAGGGACCTGCATTAGTATGATGTCTGTAGGTCTGATAAATCCTTTCCAAAAATTCAGAGAGTTCTTCATTTGTTTTGCTGAATTTCTTGAATTTTGTTCAAATGCTTTTGCTTTGGTTTCCCTTTTCAAGGCCCTGCCAAGATGCACTAATAAGCAGTGCTCTATTAAGGGTATTCCTCTCTCACTGGGGCCCCAATTTGGTTCAGCTGTAGATGCTGTCAAGTGGGCTTCAGGTGTAGAGGATCCTCCCTATAAGGTGAGTTGCCATTTTTCCAATGAAAGAAGTCTGCGAAACCTAGCCAGCTGTTCATTTGCACTTAGGCCCCCTACAAGATAATGGCATAAAGGAAATTGCCCTGTCCCTGAAGTGGCTCCTGGCCAAAACTGGGTGCCCTGTTGGGTCTCAGATGACAACACCAGACCAGGCCCTGTGCTCCAGAAACTAACATAGGATTCTCTAATTGATTCCTATAAGCAGGGGAAGTCCTGGGCCCCAGTGTCAGGAATTGGGGCTGGATAGGAATGGAAGGTGGAAGGGGTGGATATATTGGCATATGGCTAGAGTGGCTTGGACAGCTAGCTCAGCCAGAGGAGTTAAATTTTGAAACAACATATCCTCACTCTTGTTCTTTTCCTTTTCTTATTTTCTCTGATAATAGATAATAGATAATAATCCTTTATGCTTACACATAAAGGATTTCATCATTCTTCCCTGTTTTTTTCACAGAATAGCTATCGAGTCATTCAAAAGCCATTGTAAAACCATAGATAACAATTGATCATTTAACCATTAAAAGGATGCCTTTTTGCTTTGGCATCAATCAACTGGGATTATGATGCAGTTGAATAGAAACTTGATTACTGCTGTGACAAACAGTTTAAGATAATTACTAAAATTATGCCTGATACCATTTACCAAGATATACCAGAATTTTAGGAGTTCCATAGAATATGTGTATTAATAACGTTTACCCCTGTGACACAATCTAAGAAGTTTTATCATCACTCATTTGACAATGCCTCCACCAAATAAGCCCAATTAGTTTAATATTTAATTAGTTTAATATTCCTCTCTGAGATGGAGAGAAAACAAATAATTTGAGGTGTTCCAGGACCCTCTGGAAAACCCCAAAGTTAGCCAGAGTTCAAATGAGCCCCACTTTGAACTTGATCTTTGGGAAGTTTGTCAAAAATATCCAAAAGTTTTAACCAGTGATAATAAAAGATCTCAATGGCAAATAAAGATCACTTAATCAAAGAACCTCACAATCTGTTACCAAAAGCAGTTCAATATTTTAAGAAAACTTTGTCCTCTTATAGAACCAAATTCAGGTTTTATATCACTTTACCTTTAAGATTTATTTTCTTAATTTTCTTAATTAAGTTCAGTCTTATCTTAAAACAGTTTCGAGTTATGAAAATCTGGAGAGACTATTCTAGATAGACAGTCCCAAAACATTATTCCTGTAGAGGTTACCCCAAAACTCTTTACTTAATTTATCTCTATTTTATTTACCTAAAAGCCTTGTCACATTGTTATTTTCCTTGCTGACAAACTTTGTAACAGGTATAAGGTATTATTTGATTTCTAGTAAACCCAGGTACAATAGAAGTATTATACTTAAAGTTGTTGACTCGTAAGATCTATCTGTATCAAACCCACAAGCTTAAGTTAACTAACACCAGATATTAATTCAATACTGCGTTTTTCCTAAATTATGAGAACCTGAAATCCAGCCAGTTTCTTTTATATTTGAGTATTTATATGAGCAATTTCCTTAAGCCAATTAAATAGAGCTATTTTACAAATTAATTTTGGCAGTGCCACACATCTATAACACATGTACAAACACACAAACACAGGAACCTCATAGTTCCGATTCCAAAATTTTAGATATGAGTCAGGTATGACAATATAAAACCCATCAGTTAGAAAAGAGCTTGAATTCAAATTGGGCTCCTGGCAGATGGGACAAATCAAGGTCACCTGTCTACATAGCTAAATCCTTATACCAATGTATATGGAAAAGACCCTTCTATTTATATTTGTAGCTTTTGGTGATTTTAGTAACCAAGTGGAACCTTTCTCTTCTTCCTTGGACTGTCCCACTCTTGGACAAGAACAGACTGGTTTTTTCCTGTTCCTTTCCTCCATTTGATAACAGTAAACGTTTTAAGTATCACAAAACTGATTTGGCTGTAAATGGAGAACAGTACCACACAAAATGAAACAAAAAGCCCAAAGAACAAACAGAAAATGCTAAATAAACCCTCAAGTTTTGTCTTTGGGTTTTACATATACCAACAACACAGGAGACCATAGACGATGTAATTAACACAGCAAGAGTAGCAGTACACAATGCACAGTGTCCCAAGATAGCCCTTTCTAACCCCCCTGTGGAGATCTTAACAGGTACTGTGGCCACATATTATTACAATAAGATATCATCTTTCTCTCACCCATGGGTTCAGAGCTATAGTCAGATCCCTTATCCAAAATGCACCTCAGAGGACTTTCTTTAGGGGTAGTTGAAACAGTCTCCCGTTTTCAAGACAAACAAAACACAAAGAAATGCTAGCATCCAAAGAAACAAACAAACTGGTTCACAAATTGGGTAGAAGTCCAACAACTCTTTCCGCCCTCCAACAGGGTACCCCACTCAAATACAAAACAAATTGGCTTATTCTGTAGCAAAGGCCCCAAATGGAGAGGAAATAAAGTTCCTGACTGTTCACACTAGAGCGACTTACCCTACTATATGGAGCCTGTTGGCTCCCAAATGTTGATTCCTTGCTCCAACTGCCAAGCACTGGGGCAGCCAGTGCCACTTCAGGGAATTTTGGAGGGCAAATCCTCAGGACAAATGGTCCTGACAGCTCCTGTGCCTTACCTGAAAATTCCCCAACTGGGGCTGCCTAGCCATGAGCAGCAAGGCTCCTGGCTAGTTCGCCAAAATTTGTTACTGAGTCTAAACTTGTGCTGCTTGTCACATGACAGGACAATAATGGAGAGACGAGTTGTTGGGGCAAGGAATAATGACTTTATTTGGAAAGCCAGCTAATCAAGAAGATGGTGAGCACGTGTCCCAAAGAGCCATCTTGCCTAAGTTAGAATTCAGGCTCCTTTTATACCAAAAGAGGAGATAGTAAAGTCAAACACATCCTGGTTGCCATCAGCCTTCAGAGGGGAGGTGTGAATTTCTTCCTCCCTGTAGTCATTCACAGGTGGGCCTGGTCAGGATGTTTCCTGTGAGCTAAACAAAGGTATTTTAGCTTAATGGTCATTACCTGGGAGGCAGGGTTCCCAGAGATGGACCATTATGTATAATTTAAGCTTATAGGCAACATCCCTTTAGTGACTAACTTGTAATAGAACACAAATTTTCTTCCCAATTACAATAGCTCACTCTTTTCCAGGAAGAACACAACTCAGGCATTATTGCAGAAACTCCCCACTTTCAAAAAGACATTGCTTTCCCCCTGGCAAATGGGATTCCCAATCCCAAATTAAAGCAGTATCTGAGAGGAGGCATGCACACTCTGTGGTTCAAATTATTTTGTTTCTGTTCCTCTTCTTACAAGCTTGCAGTCCCATAACTTGGCTGTCACAGGAACAGCTGTATGGATACAGTGTTCCCTTGAGCCATAGATATGCTCATAGAACCCTTAAGCAGCTCCAGGCTTTTTAGCAATGTGTCATACTTGTGGAGTTTTGTAATGGTGATCTCCCCAAGGTCTAGTGTCAGGTTGTTAGGAGACACTTGTCCTAGACTTTCAGGGCCTATTGGAGAGATCACTGCATTTAGAGGCAGACTGCTTCTCTCCTGAGGTAGCTGGGTCACTGGGAAAATCCTCTCAGAGTGCCTGTGTCAGTTGCTGCATCCATCAAATGAATGAGTTATATCAAAAAACTCTTAATGTCATGTATTTCTACAGTTCTACTGTGTATTAAAGATTTGTACTCTGTTAGAGAGACTCATGCAGGAACCAAAAGTGGACACACAACCATGTCTTCCCTTTCATTTCTCTCTATGCATATATGTGTGTATGAGTGTGTTTATATGTAAATATGTGAGGGAAAAATTGATAGGGTATAGATGAAAATGTTCACCATAGTTATTCCAGGAGGTAGGATTATGGATAATTTAAATTTCTTTCTGCATACTTTACCAAGTCTTCAAAATTCTGCACAATCTGAATGTATCACACTTCTAATTGGGAAAAATAAATGTTACTAGAAGTAATATAACCTCTTCAACAAGTGGTGCTGGGAAAACTGGACAGCCACATGTAAAAGAATGAAATTAGAACACTCCCTAACACCATACACAAAAATAAACTCAAAATGGATTAAAGATCTAAATGTAAGACCAGACACTATAAAACTCTTAGAGGAAAATATAGGCAGAACACTCTATGACATAAATCA
>NC_041224.1:74107426-74108341 GCF_002837175.3 Physeter macrocephalus
CAACAAACACAGGAAAGGATGCTCAACATCACTAAGCATTAGAGAAATGCAAATCAAAACTACAATGAGGTATCACCTCACACTGGTCAGAATGGCCAACATCAAAAAATCTACAAGCAATAAATGCTAGAGAGGGTGTGGAGAAAAGGGACCCCTCTTGCACTGTTGGTGGGAAAGTAAATTGATACAGCCACTATGGAGAACAGGATGGAGGTTCCCTAAAAAACTAAAAATAGAACTACCTTACGACCCAGCAATCCCACTACTGGGTATATACCCTGAGAAATCCATAATTCAAAAAAAGTCATGTACCACAATGTTCATTGCTGCTCTGTTTACAATAGCCAGGACATGGAAGCAACCTAAGTGTCCATTGACAGACGAATGGATAAAGAAGATGTGGCACATATATACAATGGAATATTACTCAGCCATAAGAAGAAATGAAATTGAGTTATTTGTAGTGAGGTGGATGAACCTAGAGTCTGTCATACAGAGTGAAGTAAGTCAGAAAGAGAAAAACAAATACCATATGCTAACACATATATATGGAACCAAAAAAAAAAAAAAAAGGTTCTGAAGAACCAAGGGACAGGACAGGAATAAAGATGCAGACGTAGAGAATGGACTTGAGGACACAGGGAGGGGGAAGGGTAATCTGGGACGAAGTGACAGAGTGGCATGGACATATATACACTACCAAATGTAAAATAGATAGTGGGAAGCAGCTGCATAGCACAGGGAGATCAGCTCGGTGCTTTGTGACCACCTAGAGGGGTGGGAAAAGGAGGGTGGGAGGGAGATGCAAGAGGGAGGGGATATGGGGATATATGTATGGCTGATTCACTTTGTTATACAGCAGAAACTAACACACCATTGTAAAGCAATTATACTCCAATAAAGATGTTTAAAAAA
>NC_041224.1:74110283-74129957 GCF_002837175.3 Physeter macrocephalus
TAGTGGGAAGCAGCTGCATAGCACAGGGAGATCAGCTCGGTGCTTTGTGACCACCTAGAGGGGTGGGAAAAGGAGGGTGGGAGGGAGATGCAAGAGGGAGGGGATATGGGGATATATGTATGGCTGATTCACTTTGTTATACAGCAGAAACTAACACACCATTGTAAAGCAATTATACTCCAATAAAGATGTTTAAAAAAGCAAAAAGGAAGTGATATTCACCTCATCATTTTGTAGAGGACATATACCCGTGTTACACACATGCAAAAATAGACTGCCTCTGCAACCCATACTCACTGAAGGAATGAGAGCACAGAGCTTGCGTTCAGTCGGTCTGTGCTTTCTTGCAGTGCTCTTCTGTCTGCCTGGAAAATAGAAGCTATTTTCAAACATCCTCAACTGTCTCTGATTACGCTGGTAATTTTATTACTCAAAGATGATTGAAGCTGCCCTTTCCAGAAGAAGAGGGACGAGGGGCGGGTTAGAAGAGGAAGAGTTTTCCAAGTGTGTTGGGGAAGCAAGAAATCTAGGAGGCAGAGGCTGCATATCCAGATCCCCTGGGGGTAAATCATCCCCTATCTGAGGAGGGTGGTGTCCAGTTTACACTTATACCACCTTCTCTGCAAAACAAAACATTTTTCAACGTCCTGAATGCAGTTTAAACCTTGCTTTTTGTCTTCTGTGCCAATATAAAAAGGCAGAAAACCAATTTGGGGTATTGCTTCCCGTTGGTAATTCATCGTTGCATTTCATGTGGCACAGAGGCGTTCTGGGAGAGTATCGAGTAGTTATGACCATCTGTCAAGTTGTAAATATCTATTTTTCATCATTGAGAGTGACTGTGGCCCCATATCACCTGTGTCATCCTTCCCTCTTCTGTTCCATTAGACTGCATTCTTCATGTTGACACCGGTTTTAAAAGAAAAGTCTTGTGAATATAAGTTTTGCATCAACAAAATGTCTTCTCCTGCATCTTTGGGAATGGAATTGTACTTACCAACAGTCTGAAGAGTTTTTGATCAGTTCATATCCTTGTCCTTTCTTGTCTTAGAGATGAAAGTAGTGGATTTGATGAAATTTTAAGGCTCATGATAATTGGTATAAAGGAAGAAGCTGAAACCTTGCTTCTGGTTGGCCCTGAACCAGCTGTGACCCTACATCATCCTGGGAAGCCAGGGATGGAGTGAACTGGTAGGATCTGTTTATTTAGTAAATAGGAATCTGAAATAAAGCAGTGAAGTAAGTGTCTCAATGATAAATGGCCATATTTTATTCTGAGTTTAGAAAAAGAGAACTACCCAATTAAGGTTTCTTTGTGTTCAGATAGTTGCTCAGTCTCCCACTGTCTGGCTGAAACCAGCTTCACTTTGCAAATGCAAATGGAGGCTACAAGGCCCTTTCCCACCTAAGGACCTCTGGAGGCACTGGAGAATCTGCTTGACTGCTACGTTCTAATTTTTCTTCATCTGACTAACTTGAAAGATGTCTGATCTTGCATTCAGTGTCTGTGTTGTTTTTCAAAATCTGGGCTCCCTTGTATCCTAGGCAACCATTTAGAGCAGAGGTAATCCAAAGTAGGAGCCTGCTTGTGTATTTTTGTCACAATCCCTACCCCCAACTAGTAGTAACTATTTTGGTTTTGTCGTTTTGACCCTTTGGGTCAAACCTGCCATTAGCAGTGACATTTGGTGGCACTGCCTTTGGCTTAGAGGCCAGGAAGGAACACATCTGTGCTTTTACCATCTGCACCTTCCCTGCCCTCTTTTCTCTTAGTTCAGTCTGCTTGGACAGAATTGTGGAGAGGAGAGGAATGAGGGACAGTGCTAATTATACAGTTACTAATACATGGCCCAGTCCTGCTTTTTATCTTTGCTGGTGAATGCACTGATGGTGCTGCAAACTTGAATGTTCTTAGGGAAACCTGCTTACCAGTCCTGATTTGGTGCTGTAGCTTGATAAATCTCTGATTTTCAGCACCATGTCCAGAACATGATTGCTCTTCATTTACCGGTGTCAACTTAAAATAAATGCACAACATGAGAGTTGCGAGTTAAGTTTTATTTGGGGCAAAATAAGGACTATGGTCCAGGAGACAGCATTTCAGATAGCTCTGAGAAACTGCTCCAAAGAGGTCGGGGGGGGGGGTCAGTATATATGTGATTTTGGTGAAGGGGGAGTACCTGCAATCAAGCACATATTTTTTGCAGAAGGTTTCTGCTAGTCTTGTGAAGGTTACTGCTAGTCATGAGGAGCAGATGTCACCATGAAGGATTTTAGTGCTTTTCTAGATATGAGGAGATACAAGAATTGGGCTCATAAAATCAGCTTCTGAAAATATCTCACTATCTGAAGACCTGTTCTGCCAGTTTTTTTCCAGAGCACAGAGTGCCTCATTTCTGCTCTCCACCTGAACTCCTTTCAGGGGGTGTTGAAAGTCAGCAGCTGCAGTAGCACATGGTTTAATCCTTATAGAGGTTGATGGCAAGTGCCAATGGCAAGTGCCAGTTTGTAGTTGATACCAGGCAGTGTGCTACTGTGGGAGTGCCAGGACAAACATATTACACATTGCTGGGATCTCTCTCTGGGTTCAGTGTGGTGAGAGTGGGTTCTTCCTCTCAGCAGGAAAGCAGTACCTATTCTAAATATGATGAAGACTTGTTTTCTGGAGATGTCAAAATTATATTTGTAGTCAGATATGGATATTTACTCTGAATTCTTGTTGTTAAGGTGTCACCACGTTAAAGTCTATCTTAGTGTTTGAACATTCTATTCAGGAGCTCTAGAATAAGACGGGGTTTTTAAAAAATATATTTATTTATTTATTTATTTATTTTTGCTGTGCCAGGTCTTAGTTGTGGCACACGGGATCTTCACTGCAGCATGTGAGATCTTTAGTTGTGGCATGTGGGATCTTTTTTTTTTTTTTAAGTTGCGGCATGCATGCAGGTTCTAGTTCCTCAACCAGGGTTTGAAGCTGGGCCCCCTGCATTCGGAGCACAGTCTTACCCACGGGACCACAGAGAAGTCCCTAGAATAAGTTTTCTGGTGAATAGCAGTTACTTTTCCCTTTCAAAGTTGTGGGAATAAGGAAAAATAGTCTTGACACCTCTCAAGCTGTACCAATTCATTCAAATAAAACCTCACAGAGTTTTCTCTGCCCATTGGCCAGCCTCAGGGTCCAGACAAGAAATCCGGGTCACATCTAATATCAGGACAATATTTAAGCCATATGCAAAGCTGGATCTCAGTTAATACAACCTTGCTTTTCTCATCCTACCCTTAGAATTGAGAGCCTATTATAGCACCTTGTCTCCAGTTTTTGTGTTTGCGATGACAGAAAAACTCTCCTTGTCTATGTCCTGGAAGGCTAGATACTTTCCTTATAAGCCTTCTCGTGATCTGAAGACTCTTATCTGTAAGAAAATACATTATTTGTTTTTCATTTTATAAATTGAATTCTTTTCCCCAATCCATTTTCTAATATTGTGAAGTAGATTAAGTTTGTCTTCAGCATCTTATCATCACCTTCTCTTGAAGCACCGTTAGTATTCTAGAAAACATTCACAGCCAGCTAGTGATTCATCTTATTTTAGGATTCTACAAGGCACTCAGAATAGACCAAAGTATCACCTCTCTCAGGGGACATGTTCGTCAATTCCCAGGGAAAGTTTTACCCTGTGGAGTGGAAAATGTGGACTTCTGGTGAGTGGTTAGACATCTCTGCAACAATCCACCCATCTAGTCACCAAATAATTTTTGAAATAGAACAAACACATTTACCACTGTCCTAAGCAGACAACCACACTCCTGTCAAGGACTGCATCCAGCTTAACATGCGAGGTGTTTGGGCAGTTTGTCTAGTCTAGTGTGACTCCTTGGGTCCAGAGATTTATGAGCCCTGCAGTGTCCCTGCACACAGCCATCCATACATGGTGAAGAAGCAGAGACAAAACCATCTCATAAAAACCTGCTTCAGGAGAAGAGAAGAAAGGGTGCACACAACCCACACAACCTTCAAGAATCCAGCCTCAAGAGGTCCCACCTAGAAAATGCAGAATCTCTGCCCTGGCAAAAGAGGAAGCCCGTGGCATCTGTTCTGCCTTCTGACATTCTGCCTTGCCCATGGTCCACCAAGGCCTCAAGCCAGGTGGATATCAGCAAGGTGCCTTCCTTGGGGGTAGTACAGCATGTGTTTCTGTTACATGGTGGCTACGTTGACCATAGGAAACAAACTTGGTTGTTAAGCTTATTTTAAAAACAGTGTCACCTGATCATCTATGAAGTCCTGAGTCCCCATGTTTGACAGAGATTTATTATTTTTTTTAAAGGGAAAAAGAAGTGAAAAGGTTTTATTTATTTATTTATTAAATTTTTTTCATCTGCTTTTATTAAGATGTAATTGACCTACAGCACTGCATAAGTTTAAGGTGTACCGCATAATGATTTGACTTACATACATCATGAAATGATTATCACAATAAGGTTAGTGAACATCCATCATCTCATTGAGATTCAAAACAAAGAAATAGAAAAAAATTTTTCCTTGTGATGAGAACTCTCTTAGAAACTTTCATATAAAACATACAGCAGTGCTAATTATATTTATGTTGCATATTATATCACTAGTAGTTCTTTTTTCTTATAACTGGAAGTTTGTATCTTTTGATCACCTTTATCCAATTCCCCCTCTCCCATCCCCTGCATCCGGTAACCACTAATCTAATCTTTTATTCTATGAGTTTGTTTGTTTGTTTCTTTGGAGTATAACTGACCTACAACACTATGTTCGTTCCTGTTACACAACATAGTGATTTGATATTTCTGTACGCTTAATAATGCTCATCATGATATGTCTAGTTATGTCATCATACAAAGGTATTACATAGTTACATTACATGTTCCCCACACAGTACATACATAGCAATCTATGTATATGTGATTATTTTAAGTTGCTGGTCTCTAAGTTCCAATGCATTTTAATAACGCTGCATTTTCTTCTGCCTTCCCATGTTTACTGTTTTTCACATCATAGTTTACATCTTTCGTTTTGTGTTTCCCTTAACTACTTATTGTGGACATAGATGATTTTGCTGCTTTTCCCTTTTAACCTTCCTACTAGCTTTATATATGGTGGATTTACTACCTTTACTGTTTATTTGCTTTTACCAATGAGATTCTTACTTTTATAGTTCTCATATTTCTTGTTGTGGCCTTTTCTTTTTTGCAGAGCGACATCCCTTTAACATGTCTTGTAAAGCTGGTTAGGTGGTACTGAACTCTTTTAGCTTTTGTTTGTCTGTAAAAGTTGTGATTTCTCCATCAAATCTGAATGAAAGCCTTGCCAGGTAGAGTATTCTTGGTTGTAGGTTCTTCCTTTTCATCACTTTAAATATATCATGCCACTCCCTTCTGGTCTGCAGAGTTTCTGCTGAAAAATCAGCTTATAACCTTATGGGAGTTTCCTTGTATGTAATTTCCCTTGCTGCTTTTAATATTCTCTCTTTATCTTTAATTTTTGTCATTTTAATTACTATGTGTCTTGGTGTGGTCCTCTGGGTTGATCCTGTTTGAGACTCTCTGTGCTTCCTGGATCTGGATGTCTGTTTCTTTTAGCAGTGTAAGGAAGTTTTCAGCTATTATGTCTTCAAATGTGTTCTTTGCCCCTTCCTTTCTCTCTCTCTCTCTCTTCTCCTTCTGGGACCCCTATAATGTGAATGATAGTACACTTGATGTTGTCCTGGAGGTTTCTTAAACTGTCCTCATTTATTTTCATTCTTTTTTCCTCTTTCTGTTCAGCTTGAGTGATTTCCACTACTCTGACTTACAGCTCACAGGTCCATTCCTCTGTATCATTTAATCTATTGTTGATTTCTTCTGGTATATTTCTCATTTTAGTTATTGTATTCTTCAGCTCTGTTTGGTTCTCCTTTATATTTTCTAACTCTTTGTTAAAAATTTCTGATTTCATCCATTCTTCGCCCAAGTTCTTTGATCATCTTTACAGTCATTTCCTTGAACTCTTTCTTGGATAGATTGCCTATCTCCACTTCACTTAGTTTTTCTGCTGGATTTTTTTTTCTTGTTTCATTATTTAGAGCATGTCCTTGGTTCATTCCTGGGTGTAGCTCGGTCCTGGGATCTCTGGCTATAGTGCCCTGGCTGCCCTGCTTGTGTCGGCCCGCTGCTGGGTACTGCTGGATCCCAATATGGTTGGTCTTAGAGCTGGTGTTGGCCTGCTGGTGGGTGGGTCCATTGCCCAGGAGGTCCCAGGGCTGGTGCTGGCTTGCTGGTGTATAAGACTGGTCCTAGGGCTAGTGCTGGCACACTGCTGTGTGGGGCCAGATCCTGGGCCCTCTGGGGGGAAGGGCCAAGCCCTGAGGCAGCTTGTGGGCTCAGGGGGTCTTAGGGCAGCAGGCCTGCTGATGGGTGGGGCTGTGGCTCTGCCCCACTAGTTGCTTGGCCTGAAGCATCCCAGTACTTGTGCTGAGAGCCTGGTGGGTGGTGCTGGTTACCGGCACTAATAAGCTAGAGGGAGGATTCCAAAATGACACTTGCCAACATCAGTGTCCATGTGGTAGAACGATCTCCCCACAGTAGCTGTCACCAGTGTCTATGTACCCAGGATAAGCTCCAGTTGCCTCCTGCCTCTCCTGCAGACTCTGCAAGATCAGCAGGTGGGTCTGACCTAGGCTTCTTTCAAATTACTGCTCTACCCTAGGTCCTAGGGCATGTGAGACTTTGTGTGCATCCTTTAAGAGTGAGTCTTTATTTCCCACAGCTCTCTGACTCTTCTGAATTTAAGCCCCTCTGGCCTTCAAAGCCTAATGTTCTGGGGGCTTGTCTTCCTGGCATAGGACCCCAGGCTAGGGAGCCCCATGTGGGGCTTGGACCCCTTACTTCTTGGGGAGAACCTCTGGAATTGTGATTATCCTTCTGTTGGTGGGTCACCCACCTGGGGGTATGGGTCTTGATTATACCTTGATTCCACTCCCCTACCTGTCTTGCTGTGGTTCATTCTATGTATCTTTAGTTGTGGGATGTCTTTTCTGCTAGTGTTCAGGTTGTTCTCTGTTAATAGCTATAATTTTGATGTGCCTGTGGGAGGAGGTGAGCTCAGGGTCTTCCTATTAATATTATTTCTTGATAGCTTTTTAATTGATATAATTGACATATAACATTTTATTAGTTTCAGGTGTACAACATGATGATTTGATATTTGTATATATTGTGTAATGATCACCACAGTAATTCTAACTAGCATTTGTCACCACACATAGTTACAATTTTTTTTTCTTGCAATGAGAACCTTTAAGATCTACTCTCTGAGCAACTTTCAAATATATGATACTGTTAACCATAGTCACCTTGCTGTACCTTTCATCCCCAGGGGCTGAGAATTCTCAATGGAATTTTGTTGTTCAACATCTTTTATGGTTTTACTTCATATTATTGACTTCAGAAGCAGTCGATTTCATCTCCATAAAGGCTCTAACTTTCTGGATTCTCTTTCTTTCTACCATTTATTTCTGGTTTTGCACAAGTTAATATTTGACTGAGCTCAGTTTGTTCTTATATCTCGTCAATTAGTTCACTGTATAATTATATTAGCACACACTCAGTTACAAAGAACAACGTATATATATTAAAAAAATTTTTTTTAAATATTATATACTCTGAGGGACAGGAGTCCAGGCATGACTTGGCTGGGCTGTCTGCAGGGCTTTCTCATCTTGGCCTGACTGAGGAAGGCTCCACTTCCAAACTCTGTGGTTATAGTTCATACGCAGTTGAACTGAGGGCCTCAGTTTGTTACAGTGGTTGGAGACTGCCGTCAGCCCCTGCTGCAAAGGAGCCATCCAGTGTGGCTCTTTGCTCCATCAGAGCCAGCCAAGGAAAGAGTCTTAATGAGATGTACATTACGGGAGTGATATCTAGTCACTTTACTGTATGCTCTTTGTTAGAAGCAAGTCACAGATGCTGCTTATACTCTGGGGCAAGGGATTACACAAGGGCTTGGGGACTAGGAAGTGAGATAATTTCAGGCCATCCTAGATTCTCTATTGAGAATCTTCCATTTTTGAATGTAGCACTTACTCTGTACAACAAAACTTAAGTCATCTGTTGAAATTCAGATCAATTAGTAACCTGATACTAAGTGGTACAGCAAGGGATGAAATTTAGTATTTAGTGTAACACACTTAGTGTTGTGTGTGTGTGTGTGTGTGTGTGTGTATACATGTGTGCTTGTGGGAGTGGGTGGGTGGGTAAATGTACGGGACAAGTAGAAGGTGGAAGAGACTAGAAGGTAGAGCTGAAGAGATGGGTTGGAAGTGGTTGGTAAAGGACATGAATGTCACACTGATGCTTCATTCTGAAGTTCCAGGAGGAACTGTTGTGTATGAAACGTCTGAGAGGCTACCTGCACCCTTCAAGGAGTTTTCAGTAATAGTCATATCGTACCTAACAGCTTATGCTCAAAGTTGATATTAGGAAAAAATAATTTTTACTGATACCAGTGTGTGAATCTTAAATTATCAACTTCAAGTTAAATCAAACATAATTTTTAAAATAATTTTTGAAACTTTGGTTGCCTATTTTGATTATCATTTCTTCTCATTTGTTTAGAGTAATAACACTGGCTACTACTAGCACTTGAGGTTTTGTGAAAATTATTTAACAGAAAGACTACCTTCTTTTTTTTTTTTTTTTTTTTTGTGGTATGCGGGCTTCCCTCTGCTGCGGCCTCTCCATTTGCGGAGCACAGGCTCCGGACGCGCAGGCCCAGCGGCCATGGCTCACGGGCCCAGCAGCTCCGCGGCACGTGGGATCCTCCCAGACCGGGGCGCGAGCCCGGTTCCCCTGCATCGGCAGGCGGACGCGCAACCACCGCGCCACCAGGGAAGCCCCTACCTTCTTTTATTGAGCAAAATATCTTAGAAGTATTTAGTGGGATAGGTTATGTTATTTTAAAGGCATATTCATCTTTGAAAACATTTTACTTGCAAATGTAAGTACATGGGTTTTGCCTTGATTGAGCTGCATTATAGATTCCTGAGGAAAGAAACTGAATTTTGTTTTTTTGACTGCCCAGCCCCAAGGATGGTACCCACCACAGAGTAGGAGCTCAGTGCTGACTTTTAGAAAAAAAATGAGTTATATAATTCATCCTCAACTAAGTGCAAAAATGATGGCAGCTCCTAGGAAGTGACAGCTTTGGGCAAACAGTGGAGAGTTCTTACTATGGTGTTTGTACAAGAAATCCCTTCTACCCCCTTGAGTAATTCATTACAGATGAAAGAGTCAAACGATTCAAAACGCAGAGGGTAAGCTGGTAGCGATGTTCAAAGTTATATAGTTAGAATAATTTTTTAAAGTCACATGATAGGAAAATGTGATATTTGCTATTCAAAGAATTTACAAGTCATTTTGTTGACCTTAATTTTCTATGAGAGAGCCAGATTGGCTTCCTGGTGGAGGTGATATTTGTGCTGGAAAGATAAGTACCTTGTCTATCAGACAGTGAGAGATGCAAAGGATTCCAGTCTAGGGGAACCATAGTGGGAAGGTCCTGATGCAGGTGATTGTCACCCAGATACATGTGTGTCTCGTCTACCATCTTCCAGTCCCTTCAAGAATGAAATGAAACTCAGAGTCTTTTAGTGTTTATTTAGCATGTAGAGTTTCTGCACTGAATGTCATGGGCATTTTTATTTTCAAGGGCTTCTTCCCAGTCCTGAGCTTGCTAGTCTTAAACCCTGGATGCCCTTCTTGTGGGCCCTGTACATGTTTCCTTCTGTCTTGGTTTCACAGGGATGCTGGCACCACAGCACTTTGCATTTATTGGTTCAGAGTGTTAGCATTGGATGGGTCTTGTAGGTGATCTCACCTAGCCCTTCCTTGGGAGACTGAAGAACAGCTCCACAAAAGATATCCACATCCAATCCCTGGGTCCTATGAATGTCACCTTATTTGTAAAAGGGCCTGTGACTATGGGATTAATTTATCAATCCTGAGATGAGGTCATCCTGGATTATTGGGGGGCTCCTAAATTCAATGAGAAGTGTCCTTAGAAAATAGAAGCAGAGGGAGGTTTGAGACAGACAGAGGGAGAAGTTGGTGTGAAGAGGAAGGCAGAGATTGGGGTGCTGTGGCCACAAGCCACGGAACGTGGCAGCTACCAGAAGCTGGAAGAGGCAAGGAAGAATTCTCCCTTAGAGACTCTGGAGCGAGTGAGGCCCTGCCAACACCTGGATTTCAGACTTCTGACCTCCAGAACTGTGAGAGAAAAAATTTCTGCTGCTTTAAGCCACCAAGTTTGTGGTATATTGTTAAGTCAGCCACAAGAAGCTTCCTTATTGAGAAATGACAAAATTGATTTCAGTGTGTTCAGATGACCTTCCCCCATGGGTAGCCCTTATGTAGAGTTTGTATTCTGAAATTCTGCCAGGGTTTTATACCTGTGGTATTTGTCTTCCTCTGCCGTTTTCCAGAGCAGACTATCCAATATTCACGTGGATATTCACTATCCACGTGAATAACCAATATTCACGTGGAATATTGACGTGACACAAGGAAAAGTACCTCTTCTGGAGGATGTAACTTGGCACCAGCGTCACTCTTTATTTCCAGCACTTTGGGTCCAGGGTCTCCTCATCTGGAGCTAAGGAAAATCTCTAGATCAGGTGAAATGTGAGGTAATATGTCACATTTCAAAGGAGTCAAACCTATTTGGAAGAAAGATATGTCCCTAGGAAAGACTTATCCTCTTTGAGTCATCCCAAGCCCCCCAAAGCCACAGGGTCCCTTCTTGTTACAGAAATAGTCCAGGGATAAGCATAGTTTCTCCCTGAGACTGTAATTGTCAGGATGAAATGTCGTTTGCATGATGACCTTAATACAGGTTCAATAAACATCAACTGATCTAATAAAGAGGCCTGTACTGGGTTGGATAGTGTCTCCCCAAGATTCATATCCTTCCTAGAACCTCAGAATGTGACCTTATTTGGAAATAGGATTGTTGCGGATGTAACTAGTTAAGATGTGGTCATGCTGGCATAGCAGAGTGGGCCCTAATCCAATATGACTGTGTTCTTTTATAGCAAGAGGAGAGACACAGAGACAGAGACATAAAGGGAGAAGGCCATGTGATGATGGAAGCAGAGATTGGAGTGATGTGTCTATAAGCCAAGAAGCACCAAGGTTGTTGACAGCACTGGAAGCTGTGAAATTCATAGACTGATTCTCCACTACGGCCCTCAGAAAGAGCATGGCCAGCCAGCTCCTTGATATCGGGCCGTAGGCAAGATCAGGCATTAGCACAGCCGTGGCACTTTTGAGATTGGCGTGGTGAACAGTGAGGACAGTCATTAATATTCCCCATCAAAGAACTGGCAATTGCTAAAAGAAAATGCAAAGGCAAAGGATAGAGAGGCAACAGGAAAGGCACACGAAGAACCCTGTTCTTTTACAGAATTGAAGAACTGTTGGAAGTTAGAATGATACTTTTAAAAAATTAAGTGCAATTTAAAATTGAACAGGAGCAGGGAAGGTGTTCAGAGAAACATCTTCATTATGATTTAAGTACAAATGCTAGAAATAGAATAAATTAAGAAAATGCTGCATAGTGTGTGTATATTGTGAGTGGGTGAGATTTCACCTGAAGATGGATTTAAATCTTGGCAAGGGCTAACAATCTATCAAGTGGCTGGGATAAAAGGGGACAAAATGGCAGTACAGCAGTCTCATCAAGAGGCCTTGTGGGAGTTGGCGGCAAACTTGTTTTCTTAGCCTATGGGCCCGCTGTTAATGGACATTATTTTAAAAATAACAAACACTTCCATCACCTTGCTTGAAAGTAAGGCAAATTGAACATACAGCCTCCAACACAGTCCCTAACAGCTCTGAGAACTGGTCCATGCCAGCCCCAGACATAGCATCATCCAAACCTTTAATGGGAAAGGATAGGTTGGGAGAGAATTAAATAAAAATCAACTCTCACCTTCTCAGGCTTACTCTTTTCTTGATTATATTCCTAGCAGAACTGTGTCCTCTCCAAATAATTCCTGGTTCACTTTCTGCATGCAGAGATTGATTTCTTAGGGGCTGGCTTTTAGCTGAGGATAATCTCTAGGAAGCCCACTGGGGAATGAGTGATACATGATAGTGATTTAAAGTTCAAAAGATATCTTGAACAATTGCTTATAAGCAGTGGTTCTAGTTATGGCCCTCTCTGTGTCCATATCTCTTTGCATCCACAGTGTGACATTTTAATTGCTGCCATTCAAAGAAGGAGTCTCTTTCTCTGTTCTTTGTATCAGGCCTGGACTTGCTTTGAACAATAGGAGATAGGAGTTACCCCTCAGTTCCAAGCCTGTGAGGTAAGAGGCCTTGTTGTTCCCACTTATTTGCTTGAGCCCTTTCCCAGCCACCATGGAAACCAGGTATGCTTTCCAGGAAGGCCAGGCTGCATAGAGTAGAGATGGGCCATTCCAGCTGAGGCCGTCTTAGGTAAGACACCTCCTAGTGGGGGCTCATGGCACCTACACCAGTGAGCTCAGCCAAAATGAGCCCAGCTTGGCCCAACTCACCAGGACCACCCAGTTGACTTACAGACTCATGAGCAACAATGAATGATTGTTGTTTTAAGCCACTACGTATTGGTTATGGTGAAGGCTAACAGTTATAGGTGCTAACCCTGACATTTAGTTTGCAAATTAGAAAACTGAGGTCCTGAAGAATGCTGGATGCATAGTGACAGAACCAGGGTCTACTTATTCTGATGTTAGGTCGAGGGCTTTTCCTACTTAATCAGGCTGCTTTGGGTTGGGAAACTTTGGGCTTGGGATAAATTGTAACAAATGTTCTGGTGGAGTTGTTGGTTGGTTTAACTATCGCACTTTTATTTAAAAAATCATGTAAAATTCATTAAATATTCACTCATTTGCTGATTCTAAAATAAAAATATAATCAGTAATCAAGAAATACATTTACTAGCATTCTTCACCCCCACAGTCATGCCTTGTATGGACCCTCAGAGCATGTGTGTACCAGAAGGGGCTGGTCCCCAAGTAGGTGTTGGAGTACATTGTGTGAAGCATTCCTTGGCTCTGTGAACAGGGAGGGAAGGAACGGGTTGTGAATGCTCAGTGATTGGCCAGAACTGAGGCCCCTCCCATCCTATATGAGTATATATATGAGTATATATGTATAAGTAGCTCATGCTTCCCAGAGTCAGTGTCTAATAGCCTGTAACTGAGCCCATCTGCTTATGGCCAATCCCACTCACTGGGGGAGACATACTTCAAATGTTCATGGCTTGACAGCATGAGTATTAAATAGAGTTTTAATATTAAAGAAGGCCTTTGGAGCTATATTTGCTGGTGTGTCAGATCCCTCCAGTGGCTATTAACTGGGCACATTTGCTTGAATTGAGTTTTAATCCTCAGTAAGAGTTCTCTTGGGAACCCAGAATTTGCTTAAGTTATAGCCTTTATCTGGACACATCCTGACAAATTTTTAGTTGTGTGACAAGGCAAACAGTCACACCAAATTATAAATAAAATACCTAGCTGTCCTCATGAGAAGCTTTGTTTTTCCTCTCATTATGAAGATTCTCTGTGGCCAATTCTTGCTGAATCCGGATATGATCCTTATACCTGCTGCTGTGTTCTGCCCCCGAATGACAGAAGCAATCCGTCTACTCCCTTACAATGGTCAATGGTATCAGGCATGAAAAGACTTCTGAAAAGTAAGTTACAGAGCATTTGGCTTCTGATCTGGCAGCCTGCACAGTTCTCTAAGGAGGTCTAAGCCACTACTCTGGTTTAGTCAAAGGAAATGAAGATGCAGGTATAATGATAGCCAGAGAAGAATGAACCCAAACACCTTGAATGTATAACCTTTTATTTATCTGGGGGAATACATGAGCTTGTATGACATTCATCAGATTCTTAATTGAATTTTCAAAATAATAGAACAGAAAACTGTCAGCAGGTTTCAGATCAGAAATATTGTTTTCGGAGGAATTCAGATAATAGGTGCATTTCATTCAATGGAACCTAATTCAGAATCACTAACTCAAGACCTAGGCCTGCCTCTCATTCATGCAACTGAAAAAGGATGGCACAGAGAATTTAAGATCACAAGAAAACCAGAGCATCATTAGACAGTTGGCAGAAAATGTGATTCATGTGGAAAGGATACAGAAAGCTTACTAAGCTTGCAAACAGAAGGATGAGGAATAAATCTCAGAAACCACAAGATGCCTTTTAAAATCCCCTGCAATAAAAGCTGCTGTAGGTCCCTGGCTTGAATAAAGACCAGTAGGGACTGCCTTGAGCTCAGTGGAGCCCCACCGTTGGCAGCACTGGCTGCTAGCATTCCCTGCCTCCTCATCAGCCAGAGTCCCACGGAGCGCCCTGAATCTCTGCGCCTTCTGCAGGGTTCTCAGTGCTGCAAGTTTTCTCCATTAACCATTTTCTATGCTTGAGAAAGCCTTTGTGTGTATGTGTAATTTAGGTTTTATCATTATACTTTACAATATAAGGAAATGGTCAAACGAAATGAAATTATATAAAATATATTTTTCATGTTTTTAATGGGAACTTCCAAGTTTGTTAGCATGACATAAATGAGGCAGTGAAAAATATAAGACAGTTTTCATTACTAAAATAGCTCTTGCAGGCAAGCAAGCTAACTCCCTTCAACAAAGGCTAACATCATTTTTTACAGACTTTTATTCACAAAGGAAGCTATATAAAAATTTTAGTCATCTGAACTGACTGATGGCAAAATTTGATTACTGAAAAAAAAAGAGCTATTGACTATTTTTTTAAGAAAATTTTTTCACTTCCAAATGCTTTCAGTTAAATGCAAATGCAAACAAACGTGACCTCAGCAGGGGTGAGTCTCTCCCCAACATACGTTAAAGTCTACATATGGATTCTTTCCAAATGGCATCACAAAGCCCCAGGCACGGTCTGCAGTATCTTTTTATTGTATATGTGGAGCATGGGTGCTTTAAAGCTCCATAAATGGAGTTTAAGTAAATGTTTTCTTTCTAGAGTTCTTTTTCATTGTATTTATTCAACAAGCCTAATTTTTTAAAACATGGGGTGAAAGTAAACTACTGACCTTTTTCTGTCTACACCATCACAAATCCACTTACTAATGGTTTGTACATTACACTGTCCACAGGCAAAGAGGCTGTGGGGGAGCCTGACTTGATTTCTGTGCTGGGGGTACAGTGGAGAGACTCAGCTTCTGCCCCCAAGCCCCTGAGGGCCCTGGATCCCAGTAGGGCCACGTTTTACCTAACCCACTCTGTCTTACCTCAACCACTCTATGGATGCTCCCTCCAAAACTCATCCAAGCAAACCAGTCTCCCTGAAGGTGCTCATTCTTTCATCCAAATGCATATGCTGTTTTGTCCTTGAGCCTGTCTGCATTATCCCAGATGTCTCTTGATTCATGCAGTCCTTTGTGTCTCTCCTAGACCATTTGTTGCAACCTCTTTTTTTTTCTTAGTTCCCCAAGAACGTTTCTCATTTTCTCTCTAGATAACACAAAATTCAGGGAAAAACCCTTAATGTCTGTGTCTCCACTGCACCCAGTAGGATGCCTTCTACAGTCCCTTCAGAATGGGAAACCATGTCTGTTCTGCCCTGGCACTGGCATAGGACATTGGCATGAAATAGAGATTACTTCCATCTTTAACCTAAGGAGCTTTTGTAGTGAGAAAAATTAGGAGACACTTAGAAGACAGGGCCCCAGTACAACAGTGAAGGTGAACACAGGCCCTTTAGGTTAGCCTAGGGCTGGGGGTGCCAGAGTCAGGGAGACTTCTGGGAAGTTTAAGGTATACTGATAAATGCTCATCAGTCAATCCATTTACTGTGTCTGTTTTAGATCATGGAAATCAAAGAATTAGTTAACAAATTTGGATACACATGGGCAAAAAAGCCTCAGTTTTGTGGAACAGACACTATAAGCATCTCTATCCATCACTGGTGAAATCATGAAGCCTGAGCATCTTCAATGAGAGGGCCCCACTCTGAAGAGCTCCTTCCTTTGCTTCCTGAGCAGATAGGATCACTGTAAAATATGATTCTTGCTTTGATGTTGGTGTTTTCTAATTGTCTGTCTGACTACTCAGCACTTGGGCCTCTTTCACAGGAAAGGGTGTCTCTAATCTCACAATTCACAGACGTGCTGTATGTTGAGAACTACTTCAAGGTTATTGCATACTTTATAGGTGGATTTTTGAATGAGAGCAGGACACACTGCATGAGAGGGCAAATAAAGACTTTATTTCCAGGCTGATTTGAGTGGTTGGTATCACATGATTCTGAGAATCCTGAAGGAAAAGTTGGAGATGACTGGGATGCCACATCTCTAGGCTGTAATTTTGTTTTCTGTAAATTTTTTGCACCAAGTAATTTTTAAGGCTCATTTGGTTCTGAAAACAATTAGATCACCTTTTACATAAAGTTTGTTCTCCATTCTATTTAATTGGTGAAAAGTATTCTGCCGTGTGGCTCCATGGCCTGTTTTTTTATTGTTGTTTTTTTAACATCTTTATTGGAGTATAATTGCTTTACAATAGGGTGTCAGTTTCTGCTTTACAACAAAGTGAATCAGTTATACATATACATATGTCCCCATATCTCTTCTCTCTTACGTCTCCATCCCTCTCACCCTCCCTATCCCACCCCTCTCGGTGGTCATAAAGCACTGAGCTGATCTCCCTGTGCTATGCGGCTGCTTCCCACTAGCTATCTATTTTACATTTGGTAGTGTATATATGTCCATGCCACTCTCTCACTTTGTCCCAACTTACCCATCCCCCTCCCCGTATCCTCAAGTCCATTCTCTAGTAGGTCTGTGTCTTTAGTCCCATCTTGACCCTAGGTTTTTCATGACCAATTTTTTTTATATTCCATATATATGTGTTAACATACAGTATTTGTTTTTCTCTTTCTGACTTACTTCACTCTGTATGACAGACTCTAGGTCCGTCCACCTCACTACAAATAACTCAATTTCGTTTCTTTTTATGGCTGAGTAATATTCCATTGTATATATGTGCTACATCTTCTTTATCCATTCATCTGTTGATGGACACTTTGGTTGCTTCCATGTCCTGGCTATTGTAAATAGAGCTGCAATGATTATTGTGGTGTATGACTATTTGAATTATAGTTTTCTCAGGGTATAAGCCCAGTAGTGGGATTGCTGGGTCGTATGGTAGTTCTATTTTTATTTTTTAAGTAACCTCCTCCTGTTCCCTATAGTAGCTGTATCAGTTTACATTCCCACCAACAAGAGTTGGTGCAAGAGTGTTCCCTTTTCTGCACACCCTCTCCAGCATTTATTGTTTGTACATTTTTTATGATGGCCATTCTGACCAGTGTGAGATGATATTTTATTGTAGTTTTGATTTGCATTTCTCTAACGATTAAAGATGTTGAGTATTCTTTCATGTGTTTGTTGGCAATCTGTATATCTTCTTTGATATGTTTTCCTCTAACAGTTTGATAGTGTCTGGCCTTACATTTAGTTCTTTAATCAATTTTGAGTTTATTTTTGTGTATGGTGTTAGGGAGTGTTCTAATTTCATACTTTTACATGTAGCTGTCCAGTTTTCCCAGCACCACTTATTGAAGAGGCTGTCTTTTCTCCATTGTATATTCTTGCCTCCTTTATCAAAGATAAGGTGACCATATGTGTGTGGGTTTATCTCTGGGCTTTCTAGCCTTTTCCATTGATCTATATTTCTGTTTTTGTGCAGGTACCATACTGTCTTGATTACTATAGCTTTGTAGTATAGTCTGAAGTCCAGAGGCCTGATTCCTCCAGCTCCGTTTTTCTTTCACAAGATTGCTTTGGCTATTCGGGGTCTTTTGTGCTTCCATACAAATTGTGAAATTTTTTGCTCTAGTTCTGTGAAAAATGCCAGTGGTAGTATGATAGGGATTGCATTGAATCTGTAGATTGCTTTGAGTAGTAGAGTCATTTTCACAATGTTGATTCTTCCAATCCAAGACATGGTATTATCTCTCCATCTATTTGTATAATCTTTAATTTCTTTCATCAGTGTCTTATAATTTTCTGCATACAGGTCTTTTGTCTCCTTAGGTAGGTTTATTCCTAGATATTTATTTTATTCTTTCTGTTGCAATGGTAAATGGGAGTGTTTCTTTGATTTCTCTTTCTGACATTTTGTTGTTAGTGTATAGAAATGCAAGAGATTTCTGTGTATTAATTTTGTATCCTGCAACTTTACCAAATTCATTGATTAGCGCTAGTAGTTTCCTGGTGGCATCTTTAGGGTTTCTATGTATAGTATCATGTCATCTGCAAACAGTGACAGCTTTACTTCTTCTTTTCTGATTTGGATTCCTTTTATTTCTTTTTCTTCTCTGATTGCTGTGACTAAAACTTCCAAAACTATGTTGAATAATAGTGGTGAGAGTGGGCAACCTTGTCTTGTTCCTGATCTTAGTGGAAATGGTTTCAGTTTTTCAACATTGAGGACGATGTTGGCTGTGGGTGTGTCATATATGGCCTTTATTACATTGAGGAAAGTTCGCTCTATGCCTGTTTTCTGGAGGGGTTTTTGTTTATCATAAATGGGTGTTGAATTTTGTTGAATGCTTTCTCTGTAACTATTGAGAAGATCATATGGTTTTTCTCCTTCAATTTGTTAACATGGTGTATCACATTGACTGATTTGTGTATATTAAAGAATCCTTGCATTCCAGGAATAAACCCCACTTGATCATGGTGTATGATCCTTTTCATGTGCTGTTGGATTCTGTATGCTAGTATTTTGTTGAGGATTTCTGCATCTATGTTCATCAGTGATATTGGCCTATAGTTTCTTTGTGACATCTTTGTCTGATTTTGGTATCAGGGTGATGGTGGCCTCATAGAATGAGTTTGGAAGTGTTCCTCCCTCTGCTATATTTTGGAAGAGTTTGAGAAGGATAGGTGTTAGCTCTTCTCTAAATGTTTGATAGAATTCACCTGTGAAGACATCTGGTCCTGGGCTTTTGTTTGTTGAAAGACTTTTAATCACAGTTTCAATTTCGGTGCTTGTGATTGGTCTGTTCATATTTTCTATTTCTTCCTGGTTCAGTCTTGGAAGGTTGTGCACTTATAAGAATTTGTCCATTTCTTCCAGGATGTCCATTTTATTGGCATAGAGTTGCTTGTAGTAATAGCTCATGATCCTTTGTATTTCTGCAGTGACAGTTTTTACTACTCCTTTTTCATTTTTAATTCTATTGATTTCAGTCTTCTCCCTTTTTTTCTTGATGAGTCTGGCTAATGGCTTATCAATTTTGTTTATCTTCTCAAAGAACCAGCTTTTAGTTTTACTGATCTTGGCTACCATTTCCTTCGTTGCTTTTTCATTTATTTCTGATCTGATCTATCTGATTTCCTTCCTTCTGCTAACTTTGGGGTTTTTTTGTTCTTCTTTCTCTTATTGCTTTAGGTGTAAGTTTAGGTTGTTTATTTGAGATGTTTCTTGTTTCTTGAGGTAGGATTGTATTGCTATAAACTTCCCTCTTAGAACTGGTTTTGCTGCATCCTATAGGTTTTGGGTCATCGTGTTTTCATTGTCATTTGTTTCTAGGTATTTTTTGATTTCCTCTTTGATTTCTTCAGTGA
>NC_041224.1:74130602-74131505 GCF_002837175.3 Physeter macrocephalus
CTTTACAACAAAGTGAATCAGTTATACATACACATATGTTCCCATATCTCTTCCCTCTTGCTCCAGCTTTCTTTTGATTTCCATTTGCATGGCATATCGTTTTCCATCCCGTCACTTTCATTCTGTATGTGTCCCTAGGTCTGAAGTGGGTCTCTTGTAGACAGCCTGTATACGGGTCTTGTTTTTCTACCCATTCAGTCTATGTCTTTTGGTTGGAGCATTTAATCCATTTACATTTAAGGTAATTATCGATATGTATGTTCCTATTACCTTTTTCTTAATTGTTTTGGGTTTGTTATTGTAGGTCTTTTCTTTCTCTTGTGTTTCCGGCCTAGAGAAATTCCTTTAGCATTTGTTGTAAAGCTGGCTTGGTGGTGCTGAATTCTCTTAGCTTTTGCTTGTCTGTAAAGATTTTAATTTCTCCCTCAAATCTGAATGAGATCCTTGCTGGGTAGAGTAATCTTGGTTGTAGGTTTTTCTCCTTCATCACTTCAAATATGTTCTGCCACTCCCTTCTTGCTTGCAGAGTTTCTGCTGAAAGATCAGCTGTTAACCTTATGGGGATTCCCTTGTGTGTTATTTGTTGTTTTTCCCTTGCTGCTCTTAATATGTTTTCTTTGTATTTAATTTTTGATAGTTTGATTAATGTGTGTCTTGGCATGGTTCTCCTTGGATTTATCCTGTATGGGACTGTCTGTGCTTCCTGGACTTGATTAACTCTTCCTTTCCCATATTAGGGAAGTTTTCAACTATAATGTCTTCAAATATTTTCTCAGTCCCTTTCTTTTTCTCTTCTTCTTCTGGGACCCCTATAATTTGAATTTTTGTACATTTAATGTCCCAGAGGTCTCTGAGACTGTCCTCAATTCTTTTCATTCTTTTTTCTTTATTCTGATCTCCAGT
>NC_041224.1:74131673-74312616 GCF_002837175.3 Physeter macrocephalus
CAAGATTTTGGATCACCTTTACTATCATTATTCTGAATTCTTTTTCAGGTAGACTGCCTATTTACTCTTCATTTGTTAGGTCTGCTGTGTTTTTGCCTTGCTCCTTCATCTGCTATGTGTTTCTCTGTCTTCTCATTTTGCTTAACTTACTGTGTTTGGGGTCTCCTTTTCACAGGCTGCAGGTTCATAGTTTCCATTGTTTTTGGTGTCTGTCTCCAGTGGCTAAGGTTGGTTCAGTGGGTTGTGTAGGCTTTTTGGTGGAGGGGACTCATGCCTGTGTTCTGGTGGATGAGGCTGGATCTTGGCTTTCTGGTGGGCAGGTCCATGACTGGTGGTGTGTGTTGCGGTGTCTGTGGCCTTATTATGATTTTAGGCAGTCTCTCTGCTAATGGATGGGGTTGTGTTCCTGTCTTGCTAGTTGTTTGGCGTAGGGTGTCCGGCACTGTAGCTTGCTGTTCATTGAGTGGAGCTGGGTTTTGGTGACCAACCCAGGTCACCAGGCCCTGGGGACCTTCCACCCCTTCAGGAAGCCAGGATCTCCATCCCCAGAGAGGGTCCACAGGCACAAGGAAGCTAGCAGGTGCCTAAGCCACTGCTGTGGGCACGCGGCCTGACAGGAGCACCGGGTCCTTCAGCTGCTGCTGTGCCAATGGGAGCTCTTACAGGGTTGTTTATGGTAGACACGGCTTAGGTGACCCCAGACACCTACCACTCGAGTGACACAGCTGGTAAAAAACTCCCTCAACTTTTGTTTATTTGGGAATGTTTTAATTTCTCCCTCACCTTTCCTTCCCAGTTTATTGAGATATAACTGATATATAACATTGTATTAGTTTCAAGTGTATTCTCCTTCACTTTTGAGAGACAATTTTGCTGGTTATAGAATTCTTTGTTGACAGGTTTTTTCTTTTTCTTTTAGCACTTTGACTGTATTAGCACACTGCCTCTGGCCTCCAAAGTTTCTGATAAGAAATCTTCTGATAATCTCATTGAGGATGCCTTGTATGTGATGATACACTTCTCTCTTGCTGCTTTCAATATTCTCTCTTTGTCTTTGTCTTTTGAAAGTTTCATTATAATGTGTCTCAGTGTGCGTCTCTTTGAGTTCACCTTACTTGGAATTCACTGAATTTCTTGGAAGTTTAGATTCATGTCTTTCATCAAATTTGGGAGGTTTCAGCGATTATTTCTTCATATATTCTCTCTGCCCCCTCTCTCTCTTCTTCTTCTGGTAAATAGTGTCCAAAAGTCACTTAGGCTCTGTTCACTTTTTTTTGCAAATTTTTCTTTCTGCTCCTCAGACTTAATAATTTCTACTGTTCTATCTTCAATTTTCCTGATTCTTTCTTCTGCTTGCTTAAATTTGCTTTTCACTCTCTCTATTAAATATTTTATTTCAGTTAATGTACTTTTTGGCTCCAGAGTTCATTTTGGATTCTGTTTAGGTTTTCTATCTCTTTATTGATATTTCCACTTAGCCCACATATTGTTTTCTTGACTTTCTCCACATTTTCCTTTAGTTTTTTGAGCATCTTTATGACACTTATTTTAAAGCTTTTGTCTAGTATATCTGCCATAGGTCTTTCAGGGACAATATCTGTTGATTAATTTTTTTCCTTTGAATGGACCATAGTTTCCTGTTTCTTTGCATGCTTTTTGATTCTGAAACTGTATGCAAGCCCCTATGTCTCTGTCCTTTGAAGTATAAGGTTTTTGCTTTAGTCTTCCAGGCCTCCTCTAATTCTCAAAAGGCTGACTCAAGAGTTAATGATTAGGAAATATAAAGATGTAGAAACATAGAACAGCTGCTGGGCCTGGAATCTGGTAAAAATTTAGGCTATAATTCTGCCATATAGCAGAGTCACCAAACTCCAATTCCCTGAAATATATAGATAAAGCCCTGACACATTTCTAAGTTGTCTTTATAGGAAGCAGTCCCCCACCAGATGAAACTGCTGACTGAAAGCACGTAGACCCCAGACCAGTTGAAACCAGAAGATCAGTGATACTCAAAACTTCACCTTGATGCCAGCCAATCTGAGAATTGTGCACAAGCTACTCATACACCCTGCAGCCCCATCCTTCACACTGCCTTTAAAAAACCTTTCCTAAAAGCCATCAGGGAATTTGGATCTTTTGAGTGTGACCTGATCATTTGCTTTGCTTGGCCCTGCAATAAATGCTGTACTTTCCTTGACCACTACCTGGTGTCATTAGTTGGCTTTGCTGTGTGTCAGGTGAGTGGACCCAAGTTTGGTTCCGTAACAATTTCTTGGTTGTTGAGGGCTGCACATTTGAATATAATAATATAGTTACTCTGGAAATCAGGTTCTTCTCTTTCCCCAGGGTTTGCTGCTTTTGTTATTGTTATTATTTGTTGTCCTTGTTGTTTTTTATTTATTTTATTTTTAACATCTTTATTGGAGTATAACTGTTTTACAATAGTGTGTTAGTTTCTCCTTTACAACAAAGTGAATAAGTTATACATATACATATGTTCCCATATCTCTTCCCTCTTGCGTCTCCCTCCCTCCCACCCTCTCTATCCCACCCCCTCGGTGGTCACAAAGCACAGAGGTGATCTCCCTGTGCTATGCAGCAGCTTCTCACTAGCTATCTAATTTACGTTTGGTAGTGTATATATGTCCCTGCCACTCTCTCACTTCGTCACAGCTTACCCTTCCCCCTCCCCATGTCCTCAAGTCCATGCTCTAGTAGGTCTGTGTTTTATTCCCGTCCTACCACTAATCTCTTCATGACATTTTTTTTTCTTAGATTCCATATATATGTGTTAGCATACGGTATTTGTTTTTCTCCTTCTGACTTACTTCACTCCGTGTCCTTGTTTTTGATCATTGTAGGCTGTCTGTATGCTGAGGATCAGTTTGATGTGTAAATGTAAGGTCTTCTCTGTTCAGTTCTGATTCTTTTCCATGGGTATGCACAGTCACTTTCTAATTTCCCGCATACATGCAGTTGTTTTTGAATGTTCTAGTTTTTTTGTTTGTTTGTTTTGTGGTATGCGGGCCTCTCACTGTTGTGGCCTCTCCCATTGCAGAGCACAGACTCCAGACGCGCAGGCTCAGCGGCCATGGCTCGCGGGCCCAACCACTCCATGGCATGTGGGATCTTCCCAGACCAGGGCACGAACCGCATTCCCTGCATCGGCAGGCGGACTCTCAACCACTGCTCCACCAGGGAAGCCCGAATGTTCTAGTTTTTATTGGCTGGCTCCCACAAGTGGAATAAGAGGAAAAATAAAAGTTGGAAATAAAAGGTTCCTGGCCCTTTCAATCCCCTTGAAGGCATTTCAGCCAGAGGGGGGGAGCTTGCAACAGTGAGGGGAAGTACAACAATGCCTGCCCACCTTTTCCTCTGTACCTCTGTGGTCAGAAGCATCAATCAGTGATCAGAGCAAAGATCCCCAATATTTAGAGGACAGAGTCCTTTTTGCCCATGCTGGCTCCAACCAGCTACATGCAGGCTGTTCCAGAAACATGTGCACAGCTGCCTGCCATGAGTCTGGGGTAGAGGATGTGTAGCTGCTCCTGTGCTAAGAGCAGAACTTGACTGAAATGAACTGCAAGTTACCATCCAAGTCTTTGCTTGGAAGTTGCAAATCATCAGTAGAGCCTAGAGTTCCAAAATAGTTACATCAGACAGATTCTGACAGTGCAGTTGTTTTCTAGCTGAGGAAAGATTCCTATTGCTTCCTACTCTGCCATCTTCCCAGAATCCTTGCTCTTACTGTTTTATTTATTTATTTAGGCTGTGCTGGGTCTTAGTTGCAGCAGGTGGGGTCTTCCTTGCATCATGTGGACTTCTTAGTTGTAGCACATGGACTTCTTAGTTGTGGCATGTGGACTCTTAGTTGCAGTATGCAGACTTCTTCTTAGTTGCGGCATGCAGACTTCTTAGTTGTGACATGTGAACTCTTAGTTGCAGCATGCATGCAGGATCTAGTTCCCCAACCAGGGATCGAACCCAGGTTCCCTGCATTGGGAGCATGGGGTCTTACGCACTGGACCACCAAGGAAATCCCTTCTCACTCTTATTGTGTTTTCTATTGGTATTTTCTTAATGACTAATGATATTGAGCATATTTTCATGTGCTTTTTGGCTATTCATCTATCTTCTTTGGAGAAATATCTATTTAAATTCTTTGACCATTTTAAAAATTGGATAGTCTTTGAATTGTGAGAGTTTTTTTTTAATATATATTCCGGATACTAGACCCTTATCAACATCATGATTTGAAAATATTTTCTTCCATTCTGTGTCTTTTCTTTTAACTCTCTTGGTAAATGTCCTTTGATGCACAAAAGTTTTTCATTTGATAAAGCCAGATATATATATTTTTCTTTTCTTGCTTGTGGTTTTGATATTATATTTAAGAATTTATTGCTGAATCCAAGGTCATGAAAATATACTTTTATATATTCTTCTAAAAGTTTGATAGTTATGGATCTTAAATTTAGAATTTGATTCATTTTTGAGTCAATTTTTGTATGTGGTTTGAGGTAGGGGTGAAACGTTCTTTCATGTGTGTATCCAGTCATCCTAGCACCATTTGTTGAAGACTGTTCTTTCCCCATTGAATGGTCTTGGCACACTTGCTTAAAACCAATTGACCATAGATATATTGGTTTACTTCTGAACTGTCAGTTCTATTCTGTTGACCTGTATGTCTATCCTTATGCCAATAAGGATACTGGCATATACACTCTTTAAATTACTGTACTTTGTAGTAAGTTTTCAAATCAGGAAGTGTGAGACCTCCAAATTTGTTCTTCTTTACAAGATTGTTTTGGCTATTTGGGATCCCTTGAAATTTCATATGTATTTCTGGGTCACATTTTGTATTTTTGCAGAAAAAGCTCTTGGGATTTTGGTAAGGATTGCATTGACTCTGTAGATTGTTTTGGATAATATTGCCATCTTAACAATATTAAGTGATTCAATATATGCACATAAGATGCCCTAACATTTCTTGTGCCTTATTTATTTCAGCAATGTTTTGTAGTTTTCAGTATACATCACTTGCATCTCCTTGGTTAATTTTTTTCCTAAGTATTTTATTTGTATGCTATCAAGTGGAATTTTCTTTTTAATTTCCTCTTCAAATTGTTTATTGCTAGTGTAGAGAAATACACTAATTTTTCCTGAGTTGGTCTTTTATCCTGAAACATTGCTTTTGAAATTGTTTATTAGCTCTAACATTGTGTGTGTGTGTGTGTGTGTGTGTGTGTGTGTGTGTGTATACTTTAGGATTTTCTACATGTAAAATCAGGTCATCTGTAAATATAGTTTTACTTCTTTTTTTCTAATTTGGGTGCCTTTTACTTATTTTGTTGCTTAATTGGTCTAACTAGAACTTCCATTACAGTATTGATTGAAGTGCCCAAATTGGGCATCCTTGATCTTAGTAGGTTCCTGATCTTAGGGAGCAAGCTTTCAGTGTTTTGTCATTCAATTTGATCTTAGCTGTGGGTTTTTCATATATGCCTTTTATAATTTTGAGGGAAGTCTCTTCTATTTGTAGTTTATTGAGAGGTTTTATTATTAAAAGCTACTGCATTTTGGCAATTGCTTTTGCTGCATTGAGATGCTTGTATAGATTATTTTCTTTTTTCTCCTAATCTGGTATATTATACTTTTTGTATGTTGAACCTCCTTTGCATTCCTGTGATAAATCCCACTTGGTCATGAGATATAATCCCTTTAATATGCTATTGCATTCAGTCTTCTAGTATTTTGTTAAGGATTTTTGCCTATATATTCATAAGGGATATTGTTCTATAGTTTTATTTTCCTGTGATGTCTTTGTCTGACTTTGTAATGAAGACCTTATAGAAAGAGTTAGGAAGTAAGTATTCCCTCCTCTTTTATTTTTGGAAAAGTTTGAAAAAGAGTTATGTTAATTCTTTAAATATTTGGTGGAATTCACCAGTGAAACCATCTGTTCATGGCTTTCTATGCTGGAAGGTTTTGACTGTTGATTCACCCTCTTTACTTGTTATGAGTCTATTCACATTTTCTAAATTTCTTTGTGAATCAGTCCCTTGTAACAGCTCCTGTCAGGTTGAAAGCAACAAACACAATTTCCTGGGAACAAGACCTGTTCTGCTCTCTCCAGAACCAGGTATCCATAAGGGGAACATGGGCTACTGTCTTCAAGACTGATGCTGCACTAGGTGGGAAGGTTGGCCTAGATAAGTTAAAATGCCACAGCACTCTCTGCCCTGTTTCTATGGACTTTCTCCTGGCTCACTTGGTTACTGCAAACATTTCACCACCTTTGAGAATTTTGATAAGGTTGATTCTGGCAATTATTGCCAAGTTTTTCTATGTTTCTTTGAAAGGATGCTCCAACAGTCTGTACTCTGCCATTTTTGGTGCTGTCAATACTGTCAATAAACTTTTGATACATAGTCACTTTTCTCAAACATTAGTTCTTTTAATCTGGAATTTTAAACCTTCTCATCATTTTTCTGTCTTACGTAAAGCTCTCTACTACATTCATTAACCCATGGCTTCTGTCAGGGTCACACTATATCAGCTAATAAACCAGCCATTGTATCTTCATGACTTGGTTTACCAGCTTTTCATTTCTTTTTTGATAGAAATGGGGACTCTTTACTTTAGGGAACTCTGTCCCTCAGATTTGAGCCTTATTAAGGATGCTTTTGTGTGTGCAAGTTTTCAGTATATGTGCAGTGCAGGTGTGGCACAGAATGTCTTTCTCACTTGATTTATCTATTATCATATTTTCACAAGATCCTGGAGCATCTGTGTACATATCTTCTGCTTTCACCTTCCAATTTCTGAGACTTTATTCTGCCCTGACATGCCTGCCTTTGGCAGCTGTTATTAACATATAACCACTGTGTAAGGATTCATGACACTCTCACTTCATGATTTTTCTTGTCTCACCAGAAACCACCTGGTGTTCTGGAGGCTCAGAATAGTGCATCCCAGTCCACGTGGGCTGGTTGTACTCAGTCTCCAAAGATTTAATCCTGGAGAGAACAACTGACAGGCCTGCCATCGAAAGAGAGATGTGCTCATTAAATATTTGTTTCCCTTGCTTGCAGGTTGAATTACAGAATTTTCAGAACAGAAAGTGACCTTTGAAATGATCTGTTCAGTGTTCTCATTTTACAGATTAGGGAAAGAATTCACAAAATTTCATCAGCTAGCAGAACCCTCCCCTCCAGAGTGTACCCGCTGCTGTACCACACAGTTGTTCATGTCTGTATCTAGAGGGTCCTTTTCCATGGGTTATCGTTAGGCCTGTCTGGTAGCTGGAATTTCAGATTCCTGCGTGGTACAATTTAAAGGCAACTGAGAAAGTACCTCCCCTCCTAGTATGTTTCCTCATATATTTCCCCAGTCCTGGAGTGGTCCATGTGAATAAGGGTATGTCCTCAGGAAGGGTGGCTGACCAGGTGCATCAGTGCCTGAGTACAAGGCCCTGGCACTGAGGCCTGAAGCAGGAGAGGATGGGACGGCACAAGTAACGAGGGAACAAACCAAAGGCAAGTGCAGCCAGGTTGGTGAGCCGGAAGCAGAAGAGCAGTGATCAACTGGGAGGAGCACGGCCAGGCCGACTCGGGTCACATCCTGGCTTTGCCGCTACTAGTGTGTGACTTTGGGCAGAACACCCACATGAGTTTCACCTCAGTTTCCCCATCGGTACATTGGGAATAATAAGTAATAGAAAAGATTAATGAGAAAAATGTATGAAGCACTTAAGATGGTAGATTAAGTATCTTGAGTGTGAGCTATGATTGCTTTATAATTGCCATACATGAGGCTGTGTTGAGTGCTGCAGCTCCCTGGCAGGTTTGGGGATTCTGCTTTTCAATGTGCACACATTCCAGTCCTGGGTGCCTTCCCTTTAGCTCTACTGTTGATTCCTCTATTAGATGTACAGAAAGATTACACACCCAAGATGTTTTTTTGAGAAGAAATTCCTTTAGAATTTTTAATTTTTTTAATTTAAAAAAGATACCAGGTTGGAGAATTTTGGCAACAGTGCTTGGGCACTTAGTTTAGAAACCCAATTTTCCATATTATAGAAGCTCAAAATGTCAGAGCATGAAGAGCCCTAAGAAGGAACTCCAAAAGGTATTGACACTACTGTACCTTTTGAATGTGGAGGTCCCCTCAGTTTGTTAATGAGTTTGTTAATCTCTTATTTTATGTGGGGAGAGGACAGAATATAGTGGCTCAAATTTGGTCACACTACCTGGTTCCAAGGCTAACTCCATGGAATTATGAGCCAGAGTGTAACCTTGCTCATTTAAAACATGCCTCATTTAAAAAGTGAAGATAATAATGCATTCCTCCTACAATGTTCTGACAACTACAGTGGGTTTCATGAATGCAAATCACATAGCAAAGTGCCTGGCACATAGTAAACATACACAATTAGCATTAGTGGTGGCAGATATTTACTGAGTACAGCCTGCAGACCTTTGTTAAGCAGGCTGTTTTCATATGCCCCACCCTGGGCTCTGAGCCAAGCATTCAGGCACTTGCCCTTCCCATTTCAACTGGGTTATCAATTATTCAGAGGCTGCAAGGGTTACTGTTGTTTCCTTGTTCCTTTGGAAACCAGGACTCACAGAAACTGAGAGCATTGCTCAAATCATGTAGAGGGGTAGAGGATTCCAAATGAGGATTGTTGGACTCCAAAGCTTTTCATGGCACCACATCGCCTTCTTGAAAAGTTGTTTGCCCTGATGTTTGTAACTTGCTTAGTCCAGAAAGCATTGTCCCCAATCTCAACGAAGGAAAATAGAGATTGGGTTATAGTCATATGTGATTGCCCTTCCTGGGTTCTAAGAAAAGCCTCTGGCCGTGGGGAGAGGATGCCCAGATTCTGGGTACCAGATGACATAGGTAGGTGGCAGTAGTTCTGCTGTGAGCAAGGCGTGACAGATGCTTTGTTATCTTGATGCAGTAGGGCCTAAGAACATCTCTATTCCTTGTGTTTATTATACACTCAAAAGGTAATTTGCAAAAAAATCTACCATGAAGATTTTTCTCTGATCACAAAAGTATTAAGTATTTACTGTTGAAATTCAAAAATATAGAAAAGCACAGAGAAGAAAAAAATCCTAAATATCACTATTTACATTTTAGAATATAGTTTTCCAAATATATACATGATGACAACACATACATATACACGCACAGTTTATATTGAAAATAGCCTTTTACAGCCTGCTTTTTACACAAACACTCATAAATACCTGTGTCATTAACTTCTACACCCTGGCTTCTTACAGCCATGAGTCAAATTTTTGACCTCTATATAGGACTTTAACACAATCTCAACTGAGAGGCAGGGATCTCTGCAAACAAACAATATAATACTAGCTTTTCTGTCAGGTCGATGTCTCCCATTGTAACTTTTTTAAAAACTGAAATGTCAAAAAAAGAAATGAAATGTCAGTTAACAAATTCCACCTGGACCAGAGTTAGCCTGTCTTTTCACCATCATAATCAAGAGTGTCTGGCTCACACCTCTTTGTAGCTGGCTATCTGCAACTCTGCTGAATGAGGGCATCAATGCAGTTGTTTTGGCTAATGGGAATGGATTTTACTGAACTTCATAGGACAAATATGCACACACACACACACACACACACACCCCTTCCATAATGGCAAGGGAGAGTTCTTGGAATCAAGACTTAGCCCATAATCACATCTGCAAGCTCTGCCTCAGCTTCCTTCTTGTTATTTTCCTACCACAGATGTGGGGAATATAAGCTTTCTCATTTGAAATGATCTTCTTTGGCTAGACCTCTGTATCCCTTTAGATATTTGGTGATGTGCTGGAGAAGGAAGTGGAATCCTTTCCTTCTAGAATCACTTATGGGTGTTTCCCATTAGAGTTCACAAAACCTCCCTAGAGTTCTCACAGTCGAGGTTGTACTAATCATTTGCTAGCAGAGAATGATACCAAAGCTGGAGAACAGAGATAAGTGTCACCTGCTCCCCCCACTTTAACTAAATTTAGGTGTTTCCCTTGGGATGTTGTGTTCTGTGGAGCAAATGTTTGGGAAATTAGCCTCTTTGGAGAGGAGGCTCTAGGGCCTACCATGAGGAGAGAGCCCAGATCCTTGTGTCTACCCACCCTCTGCCTTCTGGCCCTTAACTGGAAGCCAGAGAGGACACACAAACCCCCCGTCTCTCTCTGTTCTCTGGCTTTTCTCTTCACACCACTCTAGTCTTTGGACATGGGTGCCTGATCAATGTCTTCCTGAGTTCTGAGACCAAATTCCCCCTGGCAGCAGAATTTCCTGGGGGTCCACTTTCCCCTCCTATGTCCCCATGACAGCTGTTCAGTTTCCAGCAGTTCAGTTTGACCTGGATTATCACATCTGATAAACAGCCACCATATTGTCAGCCTGGCAGGCTGTAGATTCTTACATTCAGAAATGCTCCAATTCGTCACACACTGTTCCCAGTAAAATATAGGCAATCAGCTCATACTAAATCATGACAAATTGTTCTTCCACGGATTCACAGTAGATGCCATCACACAAAGCAGGGTTCTAGTTTCCATGTGTTTTTTACTCATGTTTATCATTCAACTTAACAAATATTTATTTATTTATTTATTTATTTATTTGTGGTATGCGGGCCTCCCTCTTCCGCGGCCTCTCCCGTTGCGGAGCACAGGCTCCGGACGCGCAGGCCCAGCGGCCATGGCTCACGGGCCCAGCCGCTCCGCGGCACGCGGGATTCTCCCAGACCGGGGCGTGAAGCCGGTTCCCCTGCATCGGCAGGCGGACGCGCAACCACTGCGCCACCAGGGAAGCCCAACAAATATTTATTGAGAACAACTGTATAGAGGCCCTGGGCTCAGTGTTGCTGAGGGTACTGAGGTTGGTCAGAGAAAATCTTGCCCTTCAAGAGTATCTATTCTGATGAGTGGCTAAAATCTACATGCAGATATCTGGTAAACTAGATGAAGCGTGTCTCTGTTGTGTTTGGGAAGTCAGGAAAAACTGGATATTTCAGCAGAGAGACAATGGATTGGTGACTCACCTTTGTGCTAATGGTTCTTGCATCTTTGGACTTTTAAGGCAGAGCTGCAGGGCTGTTGTTAAGACTAAACTCTCTAGTCAAAAATAGGCAATTCTAGACAAAGTGTGAACTTAGAACTGGCATTTGCATTCAGTTGTCAGTTGCTCTGTGTATACATTTTATTTGTATGTTTTCTGAGAAGGACAAATAACCATGAGACACTAATCTTTCTGTAAACTTACTTTTCAATCTGGAACACTTTCTAAATAGTAAATAAATTTGAACTGAGTCAGGAAGAGGACAAGGTTTAGATTCTGCCCATCTCCCTTTTGTTTTTCTGTTACTGTACCATGTTCTTTGGTACATAAAACACATGCTGATGTGTTATTCGCCTCACTCCCTTCTACTAGGTTCTGAGCTCTGGCAGGCAGGTGCTTGGGGGCTCTGCCCACTGCCTGGCACATAAGAAGTGTGAATGATGTGGGAAGCTGCACAGAGGAAGCCTGGGTTCAGTGGAACAAAGTGGTTTGAAGCAAGGGGTATGAGCTAGTGGGAGTCTTGGGTACATGAAGCTTAGGACCTATTTACCTGGGGCATAGCCACATAGTAAATAGGGTTACCATGGTAAAAAGGGTTAGGGAGAAAGAACATCTTTCCTATAGACACGACTCATCTCATTCACAATTTTTCCCAAGGCATGGAGATTTTTTTCCAATTATTTTTACCTCTCTTTCCTTTCCCTCCCTACCTCCCTCTCCGTTTCCCTCCCTCTTTCCCCTCGTCCCTTCTTCCGCCCCTTTCTTCTCCCCTTCTCAAATCTTTCTTTTTTCAGTGCTCCAGTTTTAATTATGATATAATCTAAATTATCTGTTCATTCTAGAACAGTGATAATCAACCCTCCCCCAACAAATACACACCAGAGGACAGTTGGCAATGTTTGAAGATTTTTTTGAAGAAGTGTGTAGGGGTTGTGCTTTTTGCATTGAGTAGGTAGAGGCCAGGCATGCCTTAAACATTCTGCAATGCACAGGAACCGTCCCCCCCAATAAAGAATTATCTGGCTCAAATGTCAATAGTGTAAAGATTTTGAGAAACTCTACACTAGAGAATCAGGATATCTAAGATAAAGGACATCATGATTATATTCCAAACCTATTGTCATTATTAGCTAAAATTTCTTTTTTTTTTAAACTTTATTTTTCTTTTCTATCAGAGATGTTACAAGAAGACATGCTGAAATTAAAAAAAAAAATAACAGTGAATTCCTGGGTAAGGGTAACACACAGTGTTAGGACTTAATAATTTGGAGTTGTCACAATTTTAGTATGTTGAATTTTTGTATATATGCCCTGAGAACACAAGAAGAGAAGATTGAGCCTTTAATAATACTGAATGTTAATGTCACAGAGCCTAACTTAGAAAACACCATCCTTTTTTATTTTTAAACCAACCTGACTTGGACATCAGGGAGAGGAAGTACTTTGTTAGATTTTAAATAAGACATTTGATATAATTATCATTAAGATTATTCTTTAAATAATTTGAGCCTTTCCCAAGTCTGTTTCCAAGATTTAGAACTAGAAGTCTCCCAAGTCTGATAGGACAAGCAGAGTCTCTATTCATGAAAGTAAATCAGAAAATCTTATAAAATTCATATATGGAAAACTTCTATAAGAAAATTACAATGAGAAATGACCAAAAAGATAGAAACACTCATTGTACCAGACAGAATGTTTAAAAATGTTGAGATTCCAGTCAAGGTGGAGCATCCTCATTGTTCTCACGTCCTTCTAAAAATCGCTGGACATAATACAACAGTCCAGTGTAGGAATACTGAAAGGTGATAAGAAGAAGGCAAACTGCCTAGGGACCTTAGAACAAGGAATAAGACAGCAGTGAGTTAGCCCCAGTGCCATAATATGATATTCCAAATGCCATGGATACAACAAAAACTCATTCCTCATACAATGAAACAGGAAAATCACAATGTGAATGAGAAGAGAAAATGAAGAGATGCCAACAACAAGATAAATGAGAATGTAGTAGAGAGGGGAAATAGACATTATATTTTGAAATTAGGGAAGGTAAAAGGACCTAAAGGGAAAAAGTTCTCTATGCTTCCCTCAAAGTGATAACATGTCAGTACCAGTAGACTATAGACTGTGATACTTTTTTTTGTGTGTGTGTGTTATGCGGGCCTCCCTCTGTTGTGGCCCCTCACGTTGCAGAGCACAGGCTCCGGACGCACAGGCCCAGCGGCCATGGCTCACGGGCCCAGCCGCTCCGCGGCATGTGGGATCTTCCCAGACCGGGGCGCGAACCCGGTTCCCCTGCATCAGCAGGAGGGCGCGCGACCACTGCGCCACCAGGGAAGCCCCCTAGACTGTGATACTTACAGTAATGTGTTACTTACAGTAATGCAGTAAGTAATGTGTTACTGCATTAGTTTGGTAGGGCTGCCATTAACATAGTACCACAGATTGGGTGGCTTAAACAACAAATTTATTTTCTTAGTTATGGAAGCTAGAGAGCCAAGATCAAGGTGTCTGCAGGTTTGGTGTCTTCTGAGGTCTCTCTCCTTGGCTTATAGATGGCTGTCTTCTCCCTGTGTCTTCATGTGGTCTTTTTTCTGTGCATGTCTGTGTCCTATTCATCTTCTTAGAAGGACACCAGTTATAATGGATTAGGTCAAACACTAATGACCTCTTTTTAATAACTTAATTACCTCTTTAAAGACCCTGTCTCCAACCACAGTCACATTCTGAAGTACAGGTGGTTAGGACTTCAATACATGAATTTTAGTTGGGACATAATTTAGCCCATTACAGTTACATATGCTTATTGTAATAGCTAGAGTAACCACAGAGAAAACTATACAGAAAATATACCAAAAACCCACTATAAAATAAGCAAGAATTCTTAAAAATGCTCAAGAACCCCTAGAGAGATGAGAGAAATAGAAGATTGTGAAACAGAGGAAATATAAAAACCAGGAAAAAACCCCAAAATCACCAATATTGGGAATGAAACAGTGTACCACTGTAGATCCTACAGTAATTAAAGTGTTAATAAGATAATACTATAATCAATTTTAAGCTTATAAATTCGACATTATTCTATGAATTAGCATAAATGACCCATTAAAAAATTTACTGACCAAAAAAACAAAACTACAATGAAATAGAAAAATTGTATATTCTTATAACCATTAAGTAATTAGTATTTAGAACTTCCCCCAAAGATGTCTTGAGTTCCATATAGTTTTACTAGAGAATTTTGTCAAACAGAGAAGTATTAATAACAATTTCACACAGTCTTTTCCAGAAAATAGGAAAGGAGGAAACACCCTTCCACTGTTTTTATGAAGCTAGTTGTTATCTGATAGCAAAACCAGATAAAGGCAATGTACTAAACTACAGATTAGATTCTTTTATGAACTTAGATGCAAAGATCTTCAACAAATATTAGCAAACAGAATCTAGCAAAGTATAAAAGAATTATACACCATGACCAAGAGATTTATATTCGATACGGAAGGCTGGTTCAACTTACTTTCAGAATCAATCAATCAGTGCAATCCACTAAATCAATGGGCTAAAGAAAAAAATCATGTGATCATATCATTTGATGCATAAAATGTATTTGATAAAACCCAATACCTATTTATGATAAAAACTCAGCAAACTAGGAATAAGGGGAAACTTCTTCGAATTGATATAGAAAGCATCTAAAATATTCAAACAAACAAAACAACCTACAGCTAACATTAGACTTAATGGTGAAAGACTGAAAATCGAAACAAGACAAGGATGTATGCTTTCACAAGTCTTATTCAACACAGTACTGGAGGTTCAGCCATGGCAATATGGCAAGAATAAGAAATAAAAGGCATACAGGTTGGAAAGAGTAAAATAAAAGTCTGTCAGTTTACAGGTAACCTGATTGTCTATGTAAAAATCACAAGGAGTCTACAAAATACACCTAGACCTAATGAATTCAGAAAGGTCTTAGGATAAAAGATCTTCACACAAATTTAGTCACATTTGTATCTAATAACAAAGAACATATGGAAGTCAAAATGTAAAACAAAGAGCATTTACAGTTGCTCCAAAACATGAAATTCTTAGGGATATATCTAACAAAATATGTACAAATTCCATATGCTGAAAATTACAAGATGCTGATGAAAGAGATCAGAGAAGCCCTAAGTAAATAGAAAAATATTTTATTCCTGGATTGTAAAACAACAAAATAATGATGTCACTTTTCTCCTACTTGATCTATTTAATGTAATTCCTATCAAAATAGTATCAAGGTTTTGGTGAATATAAGACAGGCTTATTTAAAATTTATATGGTATGGTATAGGACCAAGAATAGCTGGAACAATTTTGAAAAAGAAGAATAAAGTTGAAGGAATTTGTCTTCCTGATTTCAGGACTTTTCATATAGCTATACTAATAAAGAAAATGTAGTCTGGTAGAGGAATAGACAGATAACTTAGTGAAACAGTATGGAGAATCCAGAAATAGACAGACACACACATTTATGTTCAACTGATTTGTGACAGGCAAACAAACAAAAAATCAAAAAGCCCACCAAAAGTTCAACATTCAATTCATACTTTATGTGAAAAACTAAGTCAAAATAAAATGTAAAACGATAAACTTTTATTTTTAAAAAGGAGAAATTCTGAGGATCTGGGGCTAGTAAAAATAATTTTTAGACTTGATCCAGATTCATAAAAAGAAAAACCAATATGCTGACCTCATTACAATTAAGACCTGCCAAAGACCTTTTAAAGAGGATGAAATGACAACTTACAGATTGAGAGAAAATATTTGCAAACCACAACTAAACACTAATATTTAGAACTTATAAGGAATCTCAAAACTTAACTGTAAAAAAAGAACCAACCAAACAATCCAATTAGAATATGGACAAAAAGCATGAAGAGACATTTCACCAAAGAAGATAAACAGATGGCAAATAAAAGATGTTTAACATTATTAGTCATTAGAAAAATACAAATTAAAACCACAATAAGGTATAACTGCAGACCTATCAGAATGACAAAAACGAAAGAATAGTGATAATGCCAAATGCTGGCATTTGGAGCTAGGATGTGGAGAAATCGGAACACATATGTTTCTGGTAAGAATGTAAAATGGAACAGTTACCTGGGAAAATAGTTTGGCAGTTTCTTACAAAGGTCAGCATGTATTTATAATCTAACCCATTGCATTCTTGGACATTTGTCCCTAGGCGATGAAAACTCATGTCTGCCCAAGAGCATGTACAAATCTGTTCATAGCAGGTTTATTTTGTAATTCCAAATACCAATTGTAGTTGTAATTCCGAATTTGGAAATAGCCAAATCGTTTTCAGTTGACAAGAATGGTTAAACAACCTGTGATACATTCTACCATGGAATACTCCTCAGCTATGAAAAGGAAGGAACTTTGATATACAGAATAATTTGGATGGTTCTCAAGGGAATTATTCTGAATGAAAAAAACTACTCAGAAGATTACATACTTTGATTGCATTTATATAACATTGAAATGATGAAATTACAGCAACAGAGACCAGTTTAGTGACTGCCAGGTGTTGAGGGCAAAAGAAAGATGATTATATAAAAGAGTTGCATGAGAAATCCTTGTAATGGAGCAGCTCTGTCTTGACTGTGTTGGAGGTGACATGAATCTACACATGATACAATAGCATAGAACTAAATTCACACACATACACACAAGGAGTGCAGGCAACTGGTAAAGTCAATGAATAAAGTAAAGTCAATGAATCCTGATAGTGAATTTGTAATATAGTTTTGCAAGATGTTTCCATTGGGGAAAACCAGGTGAAGGGTACATGGGTACTGTTTGCATTATCTCTTAAAACTGAATGTGAACCTACAACAATGATCTCAAGAAGAAAGTTAAAACGCCTATCAGAGAGAGCATGCTTTTTGCATGTATGTATCTGGATGTGTTAAGAACAATTTGAACGTAATTGTATCCAGTGAAGACTTTGGAGTGTCCATGAATTCTGGTCTTAGGGAGGCTCTTCACAGCAGGTATGGCTGAGTATGTAATTTGAGAAACCACACAGCCTTGCTGCAGGCCACTCAAGTGTGAATAAGGCCTCCTGGTGTCCGAGCTCTTCAAAAGTGGGTCTACCTCCTGGGCTCGGCTTAGCAAGGGCCATATGTCCAGTTAAATATGTTAGCTGCTGTCAATATTATAAGCTCATGGAGCCAGTTAATTCATTTTAATCTTAAAAATATAAAATCCTGAAAACTGCCATTTTCCACACAGTTTTGGAAGTGAAAGTCTTTGTGTTTTTTTATGATTTGCCTGTTTATTCCTTGGTCTGGTTATTTGAGGATTTTGGAATAACTACTCAGAAATTCCACTGAGGAGTTAGAAACTCAAACGACTCTAAAAATTTATTTGAAGGCATATTCCTTCCCCTGGTAATTTATCAGATAAATGGCCTGTCTCCAAAAAATAATAATAGGCTTTCTAGGAGAGGGGGATTTCACATGGTGGGGAGCATTGTTATTCAAAAAGTCTTTTGGTCAATTTATGGAATCTTTGGCTGAAGACAGTTCTATGGTCATATAACCATGAACAAGTTTTTTTCTGTAATGTGTGCTTCAGGGATGTGATGCTATGAATTAAATCACAGAATTGCCCCCACACTAACTAATGAGCTCACTTCTCCCAATAAAATGCATAACTTTTAATATTCAAATTTAGTATGTGTGTTTGCTAATATCTGATTTCTCAACATAAATATGTGATCTGGGTGTGTGTTTGTATTTTTTTCTTCCACAGTCCTCCCAAGGGTACTACCTATATTAAAAATTAACCATGTGTCAAATATTGAAAATCCCAGGAAGCACAAGTAAAACTACCACTGATAGAAATGATGGAGCACGATTTCTAGCTAATATTTCCTATAATTATTTTCAGATTATTATTCTTTCAAAAGTTAAAAACCTTGATTGTGCCAAGCATTCAGATTGGTGAATTATGAAATAAGTATTAGTCATTGGACAAGAAAAACACTTTTGTGTTTCTTCTTTACTCCCCCACACTCACACCATTTCTGACACCAGATGTTGGGACTTTTTCCACACTAAACAATTCTGTGACATCAGCTGAGTGTCCTGCAGTTTAACTCAATCTTGACTGTCTGGAGAGAGCTTCAGCTCCCACAGGTGAAGGGCTCAGTCCCACAAGACAGTCCCCACCTCAGATGCCAATCACAAGTCCCTGGTTGTCACCTGTACTTCTGACCAATCAGCTATAAACAAGGGTCCCCATGACCCCTTCTGTATTGGATAATTTTCTAGGTTAGCTCATGGAACTCAGGGAAACACTTATGTTTACTGGCTCAATATATAATAAAGGTTACCATAAAGCATATGGATGAACAGCCAGATGAAGAGATACATAGGGTGAGGTCTGAAAGGGTCCCAACAGTGGCAGCTTCTGTCCCCATGGAGTTGGGGTGTACAGCCCTTCTGGCACAGGGATATATTCCCCCACTTGGAAGCTCTCCAAGCCCTATACTAGTGGGATTCTTCTGGAGGCTTCATCATGCAAGCATAATTGGTGAACTCCATTTCCACCCATCTCTCCTTCCTGGAGGATGGGGTGGGGGCTGTGCCTGAAAATTCTAATATTCTAGTCATGGCTTCACCTTTCTGGTGACCAGCGCTCATCCTGAATCTGTTAGGTGCCGACCAAGCGTTGCCTCAGTAGTACAAAAGACATTGTTATCATCCAGGAAATTCCAAAGGATTTAGGAACTCTGTGTCAGGAAGTCAGGTCAAAGATCAAGTATTAGAACAAAAGTTCCTAATGCTCTTATCACTTAGGAAATTACAAGGTTTTAGCAGCTTTGTTCCAGGAACCGGCGACAGAGACCAATGTATTTTTTTTTATTATTTCATAGTCATATTCATAATCTTTCTCACCATGAAATGAATGTGGAAGATTTAATAGGTGTTTGTGTGCTGTCTTCATCATACAGTGATACCCTCAGTTACACCTCACAACCAGTCTCAGGAGATTCTAGGCTTCCTGGAGTCCTTGCCTCTTCTCTGGCATATCAGTCTATACTCACATTTGTCTGCACTCAAAAGCCATTCCTTGGAACTGATCCCCTTTCCTTCAGGCGTTAATAAAGTCACATTAGCTCTGCTTAATGCTTAAAATTTAACTCCTTTGCTGCCAAAGATCTCCACTCAGACATAGTAAATGTGGGAGCTCCTGCCCCCCCTGGGTGGCTCACAGCAGCGCCCACTGGGATGAGACAGGGATGCCTTGCAGGGGAGGGAATCAGAAGCAACAGACCAGTCTTTATAAACACCAAAGTATGGGCAGGGAGCCCAGTGAAGAGAAAGGCAAAAGGAATTGCTTCTCCTTTCCCTTTAAGTCTTTATTCATTCCCTCTTGTAAATTACAAAAGTTTTACATATCCATTGTAACAAGCATACAGTACAACATTGTGTTAAAAACAGTTAACTCTCCTTCCTGTTCTCTGTTCTTTCCCACCTACCTGAAGTGACCAACATCAATAGCATGGGGTATGTCTGCCCACAGTTTTCTCCTGGCTTCTATAAAAGCGTCCAAATATAGAATATATGCCTTTTAAATGACTGCCTTTTAAATGATCCTTTCACATAGCTGCCTTTTATGGTTAAGGTTTTCTTTAATGGTTAGTGAGGAAATAAATAAGCACTTGTTTTCATGAACAAAAGGCTAGCTCAGCCAGAACCCTATGGAACTGTGCAGCTCACAATGTGTAAATTACCAAGTTGAAGCAGTTACACTGCAATATACATGCATATAGCAGTCACAGGGAATGAACGTCCCTTGCCTTATTGTGTTTGGGAAAGGAAAAATCCTACTCCAAATGAAACGTGAAGTTACATGAAAAATAACCCTTGTTAGCTACTATTTGTAGAATGTTCAGCTATTTGTTCTACTTCAAAACAATGATTTCAGTAATTTTCTATAATATCTTTTCTACTTTTTGCCCATGGCACTTGACTGAATCATATGTATAAGCAAAGATAGACTAATTCAAACTGGCTGAGTGCTCTTGCTTTCCAGAGGCTTTTGTAGGGTCACAAGCATGGCCCACTAATAGCCAAGATGTCCTAGCTTTTGAGTATGAATGTGGGTGCTGCTTACTCAGTCTTAGTGAGATGTGAATTTTGAGAGTATTTTAATGTTTGCCAGCTGGCTTGTTTGTTGTAGTTTTGTTTATGGGCTGTATTAAACCTTTTCTGTCACTTACAAATTTACTCACTGAGAAACACTGAGGGCTACCCAGCCAGCTGGTGCTGTTTTATGCATTTGTTATACAGACACCAGTTAAGCATGACTTATGTTTCCTGTGAGATGTTAAACTAGCCTCAGTGGGCATTTTGCCATAGCTTTTTTCTCATAACTGGGTTAGTCTGCCTGGATAGGAAGAAAAGCCCAGGTGCTCTCCATCTCCTCATTTGAATAGGATATGGAAAATGTAATATACTGAAATACAAGTAACTAGAATCATAAAGAGAAAATCATTGTAACAAATTGCATCATTTCGTGCCAATGCTATCTATGTGTAAGTATAAATTTGAAAAATTTAAAAGTAGAGTTAGAGGAGCCAGGGCAAACAGAAAATTTAATATTAAATGACAGACTTATGCTCTAATATATCAATAATGATCTTAAAATGTAAATAGTCATGATAAATGGAATATTTATAAATGGAATGGAATATTTATATATGGAATATTTCCTGCCATATCAGTAAACAAAGAATGTCCCAGTCGTCAACGATTGCAGCCCTCCAATGTGAGGTGAGCCAGTGAGACCTGAGGAAACTCAGGGCTGAAAAGTATACCAGCCATCTAGCAGCCAACAGACTGCCGCCACTCCCTGCGGTGAGCCCTGAGGAAACTCAGGCTGTGAAAACACAGGATACTGGCCCCAGAGAGCTGAGGTGCATATCAAAGGATTGATTTCAGTGAGCCTAGACTCTTGCATCTTCCCATAGTAAAGGACTAAACTCCTTAACTTGAGATGTCTGGTTTTCTTTAAATAACAATAATCCATTGATGTCCCAACTACCTGCCCTTTATACAAAACCCTGTATATCCTGGCTCCCCCACTCACCTCCTCTGAGCAGTTTCTCAGAGCTATCTGAAATGCTGTCTCCCGGGCTGCAGTCATCATTTTGCCCCAAACAAAACTTAACTCACAACTCTCAAGTTGTGCATTTTTTTAAGTCAACAGTTAAAATACACCAATTAAAAGACAGAGATAGGCAGAGTAGATTTAAAAATTTTTTAATGTAAATGATTCAACTATATGCTGCTTAAAAGAAGTTCACTTCAAATTCAACAATATAGGTGGGTTGAAAGTAAAAGCATGGAAAATTTGTACCATGAAAATGTTAAATTAAAATTTTAAAAACAAGAGAGATATATTATCTGATGAAGTAGAATTCAGAACAAAGAAAACTACTAGAGGTAAAGAGGGACTTTACATAATGATAAAAGGATCAATCAACCAGGAAGATATAATGATCCTAAATGTGTGCATCAGTCAATAGAGCTTCTAAATACATGAAGCAAAAACTTACAAAGCTGAAAGAAGAAATATATAAATCCACAGTTATACTTGGGAAGTATGCAAGAGGTCCAATCAGCAAAATCAAGCAATAGGATCTAATTGACATGTATTGAACACTCCACCAACAAGAGCAGAATACACATTTTTTTTTTCAAGTGCTCATAAAACATTTGCCAAGAGAGATGATTTACGCAAACCTCAACAAGTTTAAGAGAATTTAAATCATACTGAGTTTGTTCTGTGACCATAAGGCAAACTACAAATCAATAACAGAAAGACAAGAAAATCTCTAAGCAAATGGAAATGAACAACACACTTCTAAATAATCCATGCATCAAAAAATTTGAGGGCTTCCCTGGTGGTGCAGTGGTTGAGAGTCCGCCTGCTGATGCAGGGGACATGGGCTCATGCCCCGGTCCGGGAAGATCCCACATGCAGGGGAGCGGATAGGCCCGTGAGCCATGGCTGCTGAGCCTTTGCGTCTGGAGCCTGTGCTCCACAACGGGAGAGGCCACAACAGTGAAAGAGAGGCCCATGTACCACAAAAAAAATAAAAAATAAACTGTATAAAAATAACATATCAAAAAGTCATAGGAAGAAATATATTAGAAATGAGGGTAGATTTCAAATCAGTAATTTAAAAAAAATTTTATTGAAGTATAGTTGATTTACAATGTTGTGTTTAATTTCTGCTGTATAGCAAAGTGACTCAATTATACATATATATATATTTTCATATTCTTTTCCATTATGGTTTATCCGAGTATACTGAATATAGTTCCCTATGCTATAAAGTAGGACCTTGTTGTTTATCTCAAATCTGTAATTTAAATTCCTACTACAAGAAATTTAAGAAGGAAAAGCAAAATAAACCCAAAGCAAACAGAAGGAAGGCAAGACAAGGCAATGCAGACAATGATAAGATCAGAAATCATTTCAAGGTGAAATTGGAAAACAATGGAGAAAATCAGTAAAAGAAAAAATTTTTTTTCAAAAAAAGTAATAAAATTTATAAGCAAAACTGACAAAAATAAAAAGAGAAATGATGCAAATCACCATTATTAGGAAGGAGATTAGAGATAGTACCACAAATCCTGCAGCTATTAAATAGGTAATAAGGAAGTATTGTGAGCAACTTTATGCTCATAATTTCAACAACTTTAAGAAATGGACTAATTCCTCAATTACTACAAAGTACCAAAGCTCAACCAGGATTAAAAAAGCAATCTGAATATCCCTACACTACTACAGAAATTGAATTTGTAATTATAAAGTTCCCCAAAAAGAAATCTCCTGGCACAGATGGTTTCTTTGGATGACTTCATACAATCTCTTCATCTTTATATAATATCTTCTACAAGATAGTAGTAGGGTCATATTATCTCCTATTTTTATGCCATTTAAAATAAATGTTTTTAATTTTAGAATAGTTTTAGATTTACAGGAAAGTCATGAAGATAGCACAGGGAGTTCTCATATATCCTGCACCTAGTTTCCACTTTTGATAACATATTACATCCACATGGTACGTTTGTCACAAGTGATGAGCCAGGACTGATACATACCTTTGGCTGAAACCCTTACTTTTTAAAAATATTTCCCTATAGAATGTATAAAACAGTGAGTTCTATGTCATTTTCCTGTTCCAGGATCCCATTTAGGATATCACATAATATTTAGTTGTCATGTCCCCATTGTGGGTTTTTTGTTGTTATTTGTTTGCTTATCTGTTTATTTTTTGTGCTTTCTTACTTTCTGGCAGGATTCTCCAGGTTCATCCTATATATTCCCTCCCTAGTCCTAGAATCAGCTGTCTTCCAGAGTCTCTGTCTTGTAGCTGTTTAAGCTGTAACCCAGTTATACTGGAGCTTCCTTGGTGTGGTAGGTGTATGTGAGGTGGTGGGGGACCTTCCATACTTTTCTGTATTAGTCTCAATCTTTTAGTGGATCTTTGTCTCAGGGCTGTGGACTTCACGAGTGTTGCTGTCCATACTCCAGTGGTTAGAGTTTCTTTCTACACCATTTCCCCAATCTGGAATCAAGTTTCAGAATTTTACCCTTGCAAAGTCATTTCCCCTGGAGAGTAGGCCTTTGTTATTGGGAACGTTCTGTGAATGTTTCACAATAATTTCTCTCCCACTTCTCCTACCGGGACCATGATGGGATCTATTTTGGATCTTCACCATGAGAATATAAGGATTCTGATTATCAGTTCTAATATGTGTGTGTGTGTGTGTGTGTGTGTGTGTGTGTCTGTGTGTGTGTGGTTCCATACCAAGAAGCAATTTTACGAGACCGACTAGGTGTCCTACAATTCAACTCAGTTCTGACACTCTGCCTGGAGATAGCCTCAGATGCCAGAGGATAAGGGTTCAGTCCCACAAGACTGCCTGACCCCCCACTTGAAACATCAATTGAGGGCTTCCCTGGTGGCACAGTGCTTGAGAATCCATCTGCTGATGCAGGGGACATGGGTTCATGCCCTGGTCCAGGAAGATCCCACATGCCATGGAGTGGCTAGGCCCATGAGCCATGGCTGCTGAGCCTATGCACCAGGAGTAGGGAGAGGCCACAACAGTGAGAGGCCCGCGTACCACAAAAACAAACAAACAAACAAAGACATCAATTGAAAATTTAGTTTGACACCTGTGCTTCTGACCAACTGCCTATAGATCAGAGATTCCAAGGATCCCCTTCTTGGGTTTGATTGACTAGCTTGAGTGACTCACAAGAACTCAGGGAAACATTTTACTTATTAAACATTTTACTTATTAGATTACCAGTTTATATAAAAGGATATAACTCGGGAATAGCCAGTATAGTATGATAATCTCTAGGTCCATCCATGTAGCTGCAAATGGCATTATTTCATTCTTATTTTTATGGCTAATATTCCATTGTATATGTATACCACATCTTCTTTATCCATTCATCTTTTGATGGACATTTAGGTTGTTTCCATGTTTTGACTATTGTAAATAGTGATGCTTTGAACATTGGGGTGCATGTATCTTTTCGAATTAGAGTTTTGTCCAGATATTCGTCCAGGAGTGGGATTGCTGGATCATATGGCAATTCTTTTTTTAGTTTTTTGAGGAACCTTAATACTGTTTTCCATAATGGCTGCAGCAATTTACATTCCCACCAACTGTGTAGGAGGGTTCTTTTTTCTCCACACCCTCTCCAGCATTTTTTATTTGTAGACATTTTAATGATGGCCATTCTGACTGGTGTGCAGTAGTACCTCACCGTACGTTTGATTTGCATTTCTGAAATAATTAGCAATGTTGAGCTGATTTTCATGTGCCTGTGGGCTATCTGTATGTCTTCTTTGGAGAAATGTCTGTTTAGGTCTTCTACCCATTTCTTGATTGGGTTGTTTGTTTTTTGTTATTAAGTTGGGTGAGCTGTTTGTATATTTTGGAAATTAATCCCCTCTTGGTCACATCATTTGCAAATATTTTCTTCCAGTATTTAGGTGGTCTTTGTTTCCTTTGCTGTGCAAAAAGCTTATAAGTTTGATTAGGTCAAATGGGATTAGGTCCCATTTCTTTATTTTTGCTTTTATATCTATTGCTTTGGTAGACTGACCTAAGAATGCATTGATATGATTTATGTCAGAGAATGTTTTGCCTATGTTCTTTTTCATCTAGGAGTTTTATGGTATCATGTCTTTTTTTAAGTCTTTAAGCCATTTTCAGTTTATTTTTGTGTATGGTATGAGGGAATGTTCTAACTTCATTAATTTACATGTGGCTGTCCAGCTTTCCCAACAGCACTTGCTGAAGAGACTGTCTTTTCTCCATTGTTTATTCTTGCCTTCTTTGTCAAAGATTAATTGACCATAGGTATGTGGGTTTGTTTCTGGGCTCTCTATACTGATGAACAGCCAGATGGAAGAGATGCACAGTGAGAGGTGTGGGAAAGGCATATGGCTTCCCTGCCTCTCTGGGCATGCCACTCTTCCTGCATCTCCACATGTTCACCAACCTGGAAGCTCTGCAAAAACCAGCCTTTTGGATTTTTATGGGAGTTGCATTACTTAGTCATGATTGATTAAATTATGGACCATTAGTGATTGATTCTACCCCCAGCCCTTCTCACATCCCCAGAGATCTGAGGTCAGGGAATGTGGGACTGAAAGTTCCAACCCTCTAGTCACATCGTTGGTTCTCCTTGCAACCAGGACCCATCCTTCAGTGTGGTTCAAAAGTTACCTCATTCACATAACAAAAGACTATTTTGTTGCTCTGCAACAAGGGTTTCCAGAGTTTTAGGAGCTCTATGCCAGAAATGGGGATGAAGACCAAATATACATTTCATATTATAAATAACAATATCACAGAATCTGGGAGAGGGTGTTTCCTAAAAGAAAATCGAGGAGAGCATTGGGGTGTTGCTTATGCTGGGCCCACAGGGTTTTCTCACTGTCATGCTGGTCTTCACTCAGCCTCCAGTGAATCAGCATTTCATTGTTCCTATTATTTTATGGCTCCTGTGACTTCTACACCAAGCAAGAAGATCTCCATTGCTTATCTCTCAAAATGTGTCCATTTGGGCTTCCCTGGTGGCGCAGTGGTTGAGAGTCCGCCTGCCAATGCAGGGGACGAGGGTTAGGGCCCCGGTCGGGGAGGATTCCACATGCTGCAGAGTGGCTGGGCCCGTGAGCCATGGCCGCTGGGCCTGCGCGTCCGGAGCCTGTGCTCCGCAGTGGGAGAGGCCACAACAGTGAGAGGCCTGCATACCACAAAAAAAAAAAAAAAAAGTGCCCATTTTCCGGTGGCAGTTTGTTCTATGACTTTAGTTCTTTGATGGTTCCAAAGAAGATTGTTGATTTTTAGTTTGTCCAGCTTATTCTTGTCATAAAGCAGAAGTGACAACTTCCAAGCTCTCTGTAGGAACTGAATCCATAAGTCCTATAAAAAAAATCCCATTTCAACTTCTACCTACATTTTCTTATGTCATCAAATGTTTTTAGAAAACACAATTTTGTGTTGTTTTCATTTCCATTGTATGGATGTGGATGTGCTCCTAATTAGTCAACTAATACCTTACTAGTAATTACATAAAATTAGTTAAATAGTTAGCTGGTTCATAGCACTGTGATTTATTTCAGAACTTTTTTCATTTACTGTACTTTAGTACAGTCAGTAATCCTTTCCAATGTGGAAATTCTGCCCTGAAGATCCATGAATACAGTCTCAAAATATTTCTTCACTAATGTCCTCTAATACATATTCTTTTGTTCTAATTTTTAGAATTCCTTCAGTTCAGATGACTTCTGGAGGTATCCTCTGCTATTTTGCATATACTTTATTGTTTTTTATTTGATTGTTTTTCTAATCTTTGGTCACAGATTTCCTCAACTTTATTCCTTCTCTTTGGAATGCATTATATTTTTCAAAGAGCTCTTTTTGTTTTGTGAATGTCCTTCTTAGTCTCCTGGATGCAATACTTTATCTCTCTGAGGTTGTTAATAACAGTTTATTTTATGCAATTTCTCTGTGCATTGTTTCTGCTTCCTCCAAGTTCCTTTTTTTTAAATGTACACTGATAATTTGAGTTTACAAAATATTTCTATAATAACCTTGTAATGTAGGAGAGCAGGCATTATTTTCCTTGTTTTCCAAATTAAAAATTAATGTTCAGGTTTTATAACTATTATCCCTGTAAAATAAATACTATCATTGATCAAACCCAAGTGTTTTGATTCCTAGCTTCATCTCTTTCTACAATACTACATGACCTGTCTATATTGAGAAGCTATAGAATGCTCCCATGCATAAGCCATGTTTTTTTTTAAGTAGTTGTTGCTTGAAGCCATAGGTAATAATTTTTACTTGTCCCAAGTTTGCTTTAGTATTTCATTTTATTTCTCAGTGAAACTGCCTATAACAATTGACACAGGTCCTCACTTCAAAGACATAGTTGTTCTTGCCTAGATTGCATACTTCCCCACCCTCTTTTCCCCATACATCTGAACAATCTACAAATTGCTGCGGATGCTTCTTGCAGAGGTTTCAGAAAAATCTGAAGATGTGATTCAGGGAAATGGGAGGATAACCGCTGATTCAACATTAAACACAAAAAACTATATTGAACGCTTAACCTCTTTTTGATGATTCAGAAGGTAGAGTCATTCTGAAGTTGGAAATGCACATGGTGTTTTGGGTGCTTTAAGATGACAGTGACAGGTACCTTAGAAATATTTAGACAGGTGTTTGGGATTGTAGGGCCATACCAGCAGACAGTTACAGAAGGTGGGAGTGTCTAGAAATCAGACATTGGTCTAGGATCAGTGGCAAAACAGTCTGTTTATAACCTGGAACCATGCCACTGTTTGGATAGGAATAAAGTTCCCTCGAGCAGCTCCAACTTACAGGAAAAGGACTTCATTCAGGAAGGCTCAAGAGGAAAGTTGTTATTTTAAAATCTAAAAGCAGCTCATCTTGTCCTTACTTCTTTCTATGCACAATATAAGGGCCTGACCCCTTCTTTTGGATGTCTCATATATCAGCTTGTTTTTTAAGGGCAAAATAGGAGAAGAAGGGAAAGGGTCGCAGCGGAAATATGGCTGGAGGAACACGTGCCTCTGGACCAAGAAAAGAATAACAGGACATGAGCCAAGAGTGTTCAGAATTAAAGCTAAGGAAGACTTTCCTAATGGTAAATGACAAGATATGGAAATAATGTGTAGTTGAGGGGAATTACAGAGATTCCCTCTCTGATGAGGTTTCAACATGAAACAGGTTCTGTTGTCTGGGATATTAGTATAAACAAGATGGCTTTAGGATCATTTCTATAATGTTGACTTTATCTAAGAGGTCCACAGATTGCAGTTAATTCTTTATATAGAGTGATGCCCTAAATACTGCTGTCTTGTTGTGTTATAATATTGTTTCTATTTTATTGTAAAATTTATTTATTGTACATATTTATTGTAAAAACTGCAAACAAGAGAGAAAAGTACAAAAGCAGAAAATAACTCCTAAAATCTCACCATCCAGAGCTAACTGTTGTATTCTTCAGAACTCTTTTCTAGATACTGGCTTAGGGGAACATTTTGGCTTAGGTAACTGATAAGTCCAAGGGTATTCCTAGCTTCAGGCTTGGCTGAGCCCCAGTTTTCAGATTATGCTTTAAAGAATGTCTCCTCTGTGTGAGCTTCATTCTCTGGACCCCACCAGGTCCAGGCCCCAATGGTCTTTACCACCTTCTGTCTCAGGAGGATAAACCACCTTTCTTGATAGTTTCAGCAAAAGTCCTGTTGTTGGGGCTGGGTTGTGCATTTGGAGAGGGACATGAGGTATCAGCAACCCCAAATGAACCATGTGAATTGATGAAGAGAAAAGGGAAAATGAGAAGCTTCCTATAGATCAATTGGACATTTGTTTCCAAATGAGGAAGAAAAGCACCACACAAAGTTAATATGTTGTATGATTCATCAATTTCTGCTTTTTTATAGGCCAAATGCAGTGCTAATCCAGGAGACCACAAATAGGCTTGCACCCAGCAGGTTGTTGTGAGTAGGCGCTAAGTTGGGATTGATTCTTCCCTTGAAGGTTCTTTTTTTTATTATTATTGAAGAGAACAGAAGATCCAGAGGAGGCGAGGGCAAATTACTTTCAGCTCATCTTCAGCTGCTGAAGCCTGGATGTTAACTGGCATTCTGTTCATGTGGTCCCAAGTTTCTTTTTTATTCCTGTTTGTTTTGATTTCTGTGCTTTATATTAATTAATTAATTATCTTTAAATTGAAGTTTAGCTGATTTACAGTACTGTATTAGTTTCAGGTATACAACATAGTGATTCAATATTTTATAGATTAGGGACTTCCCTGGTGGCACAGTGGTTAATAATCCACCTGCCAGTTCAAGGGACATGGGTTTGATCCCTAGTCCGAGAAGATCCTACATGCTGCAGAGCAGCTAAGCCTGTGCTCCACAGCTACTGAGCCTGTGCTCTGAAGCCTGCGGCCCACAACTACTGAGCTTGCCCACCACAACTACTGAAGCCCACATGCCCTAGAGCCTGCTCACGGCAACTACCAAGCCCACGCACCACTACTACTGAATCCCATGCCCCCTAGAGACTGCACACCACAACTACTGAGCCCACGCACCACAACTACTGAAGCCCACGTGCTCTAGGGCCCGCATGCCTCAACTACTGAGCCCATGTGCTGCAACTACTGAAGCCCGCATGCCTAGAACCCCTGCTCTGAAACAAGAGAATCCACCACAATGAGAAGTCCACACATCACAGCAAAGAGTAGCCCCCACTCGCCACAACTAGAGAAAGCCCACGCACAGCAACGAAGACCAAAAGCAGCCAAAAATATATATATATTTTTTATTTTATAGATTATACTCCATTTAAAGTTATTATAAAATAATGGCTATATTATCTGTGCTGTACAATATACACTTGTAGCTTATTTCTTTTATACATGGTAGTTTGTATCTTTTAATCCCCTACCCCTGTTTTACCATTCCCCCCTTCAGTCTCCCCACTGGTAATCACTAGTTTGTTCTCTATATCTGTGAGTCTGATTTTGTTTTTATATAGTCATTCATTTTTTTATATTTAATATTTCACATACGAGTGATAACATACAGTATTTGTCTTTCTCTGTCTGACTTATTTCACTAAGCATAATACCCTCCAAGTCCATCCATGTTATTGCAAATGGCAGAAGTTCATTCTTTTGTATGGCTAATATTCCATTGTATAGCTGAGGAATATTCATTCCATTCCATACACCACATCTTCTTTTTAATTGAAACATAATTTACAATGTTATGTTAGTTTCAAGTGTATAGCAAAATGATTCAGTTATACATATATATGTAGAGATAGATAGATATTCTTTTTCAGATTCTTTTCCATCATATAGGTTATTACAAGACATTGAATGTAGTTCCATGTGATGCACAGTAGGTCCTTGTTGTTTATCTGTTTTATGTACAGTGATGTGTATCTGTTAAAAACAAATTCCTAATTTATTCCTGACCCACTTTCCCCTTTGGTAACCATAAGTTTGTTTTCTTTGTTTTTGAATCTGTTTTGTAAATAAGTTCATTTGTATCATTTTTATAGATTCCAAAAGTAAGTGATATATGATATTTGTCTTTGACTTACTCGACTTAGTATCATAATCTCTGGGTCCATCCATGTTGCTTCAGATTGCATTATTTTATTCCTTTTATGGTTGAGCAATATTCCATTGTATCTGTGTATAGATATATATATATCACATCTTCTTTATCTGTCATTGGACACAAATTGCTTCCATGCCTTGGCTATTGTAAGTATTGATACTGTGAATATTGTGGTACATGTATCTTTGCAAATTAGAGTTTTCTCCAGATGTATGCCCAGGAGTGGAATTGCAGGATTGGGTTTTGTTTTTTATTTGGTTTTGGTTTTTGTTACTATTAAGCTGTATGAGCTGTTCGTATATTTTGGAAATTAAGCTCTTGTCTGCCTCATCATTTGCAAATATTTTCTCCCATGCTGAGGGTTATCTTTTTGTCTTGCTGTGCAAAAGCTTTTAAGTTTAACTAGGTCCCATTTTTGTTTTTATTTCCATTACTCTAGGAGACAGATCCAAGAAAATATTGCTGCAATTTATGTCAGAGTGTTCTGCCTATGTTTTCCTCTAGGAGTCTGAAGGTATCTGGTCTTAAAATTTAGGTCTTTAATCCATTTTGAGCTTACTTTTGTAAATGTTGCGAGGAGACATTCTAATTTCATTCTTTTACAAGTAGTTGTCCAGTTTTCCCAGCACCACTTATTGAAGAGATTGTATTTTCTCCATTGTATATTCTTGTCTCCTATGTTGTAGATTAATTGACCATTAGTGCATAGTTTTATTTCTAGGCTTTCTATACTGTTCCATTGATCTATGTGTTAGTTTATGTGCCAGTGCCATACTGTTTTGATGACTGTAGCTTTGTAGCATAGTCTGAAGTCAGGGATTGTGATTCCTCCAGCTCCATTCTTCTTTCTCAAGATTGTTTTGGCTATTCAGGGTCTTTTGTGTTTCCATACAAATTAAAAATATTTTGTTCCAGTTCTGTGAAAATTGCCATTGGTAATTTGATGGGGATTGCATTGAATCTGTAGATTGCTTTGGATAGTATGGTCATTTTAACAATATTGACTTTTCCAATCTAAGAACATGGTATATCTTTCCATCTGTTGTGTCATCTTCACTTTCTTTCATCACCATCTTATAGTTTTCAGAGAACAGCTCTTTTGCCTCCTTAGGTAGGTTTATTCCTAGGTATATTATTCTTTTTGATGTGATGGTACATGGGATTGTTTCCTTAGTTTCTCTTTCTGATATTTTGTTATTAGTGTATAGAAATGCAACATATTTCTGTATTAATTTTGTATCCAGGAACTTTACTAAATTCATTGATGAGCTCTAGTAGTTTTCCGGTAATGTCTTGAGGATTTTCTATGTATGGTATCATGTCATCTGCAAACAGTGACAGTTTTCCTTCTTCCATTCCAATTTGGATTCTTTTTTTATTCTCTGATTTCTGTGGCCAGGACTTCCCAAACTATGCTGAATAAAAGTCGTGAGAGTTGGCATCCTTGTCTTGTTCCTGATCTTAGAGGAAATGCTTTCAGCTTTTCACATTTGAGTGTGATGTTAGCTATGGTTTTGTCATATATAGCCTTTATTATGTTAAGGTATGTTCTCTCTATGCCTACTTTTTGAAGAGTTTTTTTTATCATAAATGGAGGTTGAATTTTAGCAAAAGCTTTTTCTGCGTTTATTGAGATGGTCCTATGGTTTTTATTCTTCAGTTTGTTAATGTGGTTTATCACATTGATTCCTTTGCAGACATCTTTACCCATTCATTTATTCATGAACACTTAGGTTGCTTTCATATCTGACTATTGTATATAATACTATGAACCTTTGGATGTATGTATCTTTTCAGATTACTGTTTTCATTTTCTTCAGATATACCCTAGGAGTGGAAATTATGGATAGAGTAGATCTATTTTTAGTTTTTGAGGAACCTCCATACTGTTTTTCATAGTGGCTGCACCAATTTACATTCCCAACAACTGTGTACTAGGGTTACCTTTTCTCAACATCTTTGACAACATTTGTTATTTGTGATCATTCTGATAGGTGTGATGTGATAATCTCATTCACTGTGGTTTTGATGTTCATTTCTCTGATGATTAGCAATGTTGAACATCTTTTCATGTGCCTATATCGTCAATTTATTTTGTTAATGATTTCCTTTGCTGTGCAAAAGCTTTTAAATTTATTTAGATCCCATTTATTTTTCCTTTTGTTTCCTTTGATTTAGAAGGCAGATATAAAAATATTGTTATGATTTATGTCAAGGGGTGTTCTTCCCATGTTTTAATCCAGGAGATTTATGATTCAGGCCTTACATTTAGGTCTTTAATTCATTGTGACATTATTATTATTATTTTTTTTTTTTGTGGTATGCGGGCCTCCCCTTGCTGCGGCATCTCCCGTTGCGGAGCACAGGCTCCGGACGCGCAGGCCCAGCGGCCATGGCTCACGGGCCCAGCCGCTCCGCGGCATGTGGGATCCTCCCAGACCGGGGCGCGAACCCAGTTCCCCTACATCGGCAGGCGGACGCGCAACCACTGCGCCACCAGGGAAGCCCTGACGTTATTTTTTTATGTGATGTTAGAGAATGTTCTAATTTCATTCTTTTACATGTAGCTGTTCTGTTTTTCCAGCACCACTTATTGAAGAGACTGTTTTTTCACCACTGTATATTCTTGCCTCCTGTGTTGTAGGTTAATTGACCATAAGTTCATGGTTTTATTTCTGAGCTCTCTATTTTGTTTCATTGATTCATTGATCTATGTGTCTTTTTTTGGCAATATCATATTGTTTTGATTACTGAAACTTTGTAGTGTAGTCTGAAGTCAGAGAGGGTGATACTGGTAACTTTGTTCTTTTCCCTCAATATTGCTTTGAACATTCGAGGCCATTTCTGGTTCCATATAAATTTTAGGATTATTTTTTCTAGATCTGTGGAAAATGTCAAGGGTATTTTGATAGGGAATGCATTAAATCTGTAGATTTCTTTGGGCAGTATGTAATTAACAATATTAATTCTTACAATCCATGAACATTGTACATCTTTCCATTTTTTTTTGTATCATCAACTTTAATTTCTTTCATGAATGTCTTATAGTTTTCAAGGTATAGGTCTTTCACCTCCTAGGTTAAGTTTTTTTCCTAGTATTTAATTCTTTTTGGTGCAATTTTAATTGGGATTGTTTTCTTGCATTCTCTTCCTGATAGCTTATTATTAGCATATAGAAAAGCAATAGATTTCTATATATTAATCTTGTATTCTGCAACTTTAATTCATTTAATAGTTCTAAAGTTTTTTGGTGGTGACTTTAGGATTCTGTATATATAATATCATGTCATCTACAAAGAGTGACAGTCTTACTACTTCCCTTCCAGTTTGGATGACTTTTGTTTCTTTTTCTGTTTGATTGTTATTGCTCAGACCTCCACTACAATGTTGAACAATGTGTCAACAGAGAATATTCTTGTCTTGTTCCTGATTCTAGAGGAAAGGCTATTAGCTTTCCACCACTGAGTGTGATGTAAGCTGTGGGTTTGGCATATATGGCTTTATTACGTTGAGATATGTCTCTCTATACCAACTTTAGTGAGCATTTTTATCATGAATGGATGTTGAATTTTGTCAAATGCTTTTTCTGCATCTACTGATATGATCATGTGATTTTTTTTATTGGGGTAGTTTCTTTACAATACTGTGTTAGTTTCTGCTCTACAATGAAGTGAATCAGCTATATGTATACATATATCCCCTACCTCTTGAATCTCCCTCCCACCTCCAACCCCCATCCTACCCATCTAGGTCACCACAGAGCACCAAGCTGTGCTCCCTGTGCTATACAGCAGGTTCCCTCTAGCTATCTGCTTTACACATGGTTGTGTATATATGTCAATCCCAATCTCCCAATGTATCCGACCCCCCCTTCCACCCCTCCCCGAGTCCACGTGTTCATTCTCTACATCTGCATCTGTATTCCTGCCCTGCAAATAGGTTCATCTGTACCATTTTTCTAGATTCCACATGCATGCATTAATACACGATATTTGTTTTTCTCTTTCTGGCTTATTTCACTCTGTATGACACACTCTAGGCCCATGCACGTCTCTACAAAAATGAAACAATTTTATTCCTTTTTATGGCTGAGTAATATTCCATTGCATATATGTACCACATTTTCTTTATCCATTCATCTGTCGATGGACATTTAGGTTGCTGCCATGTCCTGGCTATTGCAAATAGTGCTGCAGTGAACATTGGGGTGCATGTGTGGTTTTGAATTATGGATTTCTCGGGCTATATGCCCAGTAGTGGGATTGCTGGGTTATATGGGGGATCCATTTTTAGATTGTTAAGGAAGCTCCATACTGTTCCCCATAGTGGTTGTATCAATTTACATTCCCACCAACAGTGCAGGATGGTTCCCTTTTCTAGACACCCTCTCCAGTGTTTATTGTTTGTAGACTTTCTGATGATGGCCATTCTGACTGGTGTGAGGTGATACTTCATCATACTTTTGATCTGCATTTGTCTAATGATTAGTGATGTTGAGCATCTATTCATGTGTTTGTTGGCCATATGTATGTCTTTGGAGAAATGTCTATTTAGGTCTTCCATGCATTGCTGATTGGGTTGTTTGATTTTTTGGTATTGAGTTGCATGTATATTTTGCTGTTTGTATATTTTGGAGATTAATCCCTTTTCAGTTGCTTCATTTGCAAATATTTTCTCCCATTCTGAGGGTTGTTTTTCCATCTCATTTATGTTTTTCTTTGCTGTGCAAAAGATTTTGTTTAATTAGATCCCATTTGTTTGTTTTTGTTTTTATTTTTATCACTCTAAGAGGTGGGTCAAAAAAGATGTGATTTATGTCAAAGAGTGTTCTTCGAACATTTTCCTCAAGAGTTTTATAGTGTCTGGCCTTACACTTGGGTCTTTAATCTATTTTGAGCTTATTTTTGTGTATGGTGTCAGCAAGTTTTCTAATTTCATTCTTCTGCAAGTAGCTGTCCAGTTTCCCCAGCACCACTTATTGAAGAGGCTGTCTTTTCTCCATTGTATATTCTTGCCTCCTTTGTTATAAATTAGGTGACCATAGGTGCGTGAGTTTATCTCTGTGCTTTCCATCCTGTTCCATTGATCTATATTTCTGTTTTTGTGCCAGTACCATACTGTCTTAAATACTGTAGCCCTGTAGTACAGTCTGAAGTCATGGGGCCTGATTCATCCAGCTCCATTTTCCTTTCTCAAGATTGCTTTGGCTATTCAGGGTGTTTTGTGTTTCCATACAAATTGTAAAATTTTTTGTTTTAATTCTGTGAAAAATTCCATTGGTAATTTGATAGGAATTGCATTGAATTTGTTGATTGCTTTGGGAAGTATAGTCATTTTCACAATATTGACTCTTCCAATCCCAGAACATGGTATATCTTCTCCATCTGTTTGTGCCATTTTGATTTCGTTCATCAGTATCTTATAGTTTTCTGAGTATAGGATTTTTGCCTCCTTAGGTAGGTTTATTCCTAGGTATTTAATTCCTTTTTCAGTGGTAAATAGGATTGTTTCCTTAATTTATCTTTCTATATTTCATTGTTAGTGTATAGGAAGGGATTGCATTGAATTTGTTGATTGCTTTGGGAAGTATAGTCATTTTCACAATATTGACTCTTCCAATCCAAGAACATGGTATTTGTTCTCCATCTGTTTGTGCCATTTTGATTTCGTTCATCAGTATCTTATAGTTTTCTGAGTATAGGATTTTTGCCTCCTTAGGTAGGTTTATTCCTAGGTATTTAATTCCTTTTTCAGTGGTAAATAGGATTGTTTCCTTAATTTATCTTTCTATATTTCATTGTTAGTGTATAGGAATGCAAGAGATTTCTGTGCATTAATTTTGTATCCTACAGATTTACCAAATTCATTGATTAGCTCTCGAAGATTTTTTGTGACATCTTTAGGATTTTCTATGTGTAGCATCATGTAATCTGCAAACTGACCGTTTTAACTCTTTTCCAATTTGGATTACTTTTATTTCTTTTTTTCTCTGATTTCCGTGACTAGGACTTTCAAAACTATGTTGAATAATAGTGGTGAGAGTGAAAATCCTTGTCTTGCTCCTTATCTTAGAGGAAATGCTTTCAATTTTTCACCATTGAGAATGATGCTTGCTGTGGGTTTGTTGTATATGGCCTTTATTATGTTGAGGTAGGTTTTCTCTATGCTCACTTTCTGGAGAGTTTTTATCATAAATGAGTGTTGAGATTTGTCAAAAGCTTTTTCTGCATCTGTTAAGATGATAATATGGTTTTTATTCTTTAATTTGTTAATATGGTGTATCACATTGATTGATTTGCATATATTGAAAAAATCCTTGAATCCCTGGGGTAAATACCACTTGATCTTGGGTATGATCCTTTTAATGTTGGATTCTGTTTGCTAGTATTTTGTTGAGGATTTTTGCCTCTATGTTTATCAGTGATATTGGTCTGTAATTTTCTTTTTTTGTGTGATATCTTTTTCTGGTTTTTGTATCAGAGTGATGGTGGCCTCATAGAATGAGCTTAGGAGTGTTCCTTCCTCTGCAATTTTTTGGAAGAGTTTGAGAATGATGGGTGTTAACTCTCCTCTAAATGTTTGGTAGAATTTGCCTATGAAGCCATCTGGTCCTGGACTTTTGCTTGTTGGAAGATTTTTGATTACATTTTCAATTTCATTACTTGTGATTGGTCTGCTTATATCTTCTATTTCTTTCTGGTTTAGTCTTAGATAGTTGTACCTTCCTAAGAATTTGTCCATTCCTTCCAGGTTGTCCATTTTATTGTCATATAGTGGCTTGTAGTATTCTCTTATGATCCTTTGTATTTCTGCCATGCCCATTGTAATTTCTCCTTTTTCATTTTTAATTTTATTGATTTGAATAATCTCTCTTTGTTTTTTTCTTTGTTTTTCTTTGTTTTTTTGTGGTACGCGGGCCTCCCACTGTTGTGGCCTCTCCCATTGCAGAGCACAGGCTCTGGACGCACAGGCCCAGTGACCATGGTTCATGGGCCCAGCCACTCCGCAGCATGTGGGATCTTCCCAGACTGGGGCACAAACCCGTGTTCCCTGTATCGGCAGCTGGATTCTCAACCACTGCACCACCAGGGAAGCCCCCTTTTTTTTCTTAATGAGTGTGGTAAATGTTTATCAAATTTTTTTTATCACCTCAAAGAACCAGGTTTTAGTTTCATTGACCTTTGCTATTGTTTCATTCATTTCTATTTCATTTATTTCTTCTCTTATCTTTATGATTCCTTTCCTTCTACTAACTTTGTTTTGTTTGTTCTTCTTTCTCTAGATGCTTTAGGTGTAATGGTAGGTTATTTGAGATTTTTCCTGTTTCCTGAGGTAAGATTTTATTGCTATAAACAACCCTCTTAGAACTGCTTTTGCTGTGTCCCATAGGTTTTTGGATTCTCATGTATTCGTCGTCATTTTTCTGTAGGTATTTTTTGATTTCTTCTTTGATTTCTTCAGTTATCTGTTGATTATTTAGCAACATATTATTTAACCTCGATGTGTTTGTGTTTTTTTCAGTTTTTTTTTCCTTTGTAACTGATTTCTATTCTCATAGTGATGTGGTCGGAAAAGATGCTTGATATGATTTCAATTTTCTTAAATTTACCGTGGCTTGATTTGTGACCCAAGATACAATCTATCCTGGAGAATGTCCCATGTGGACTTGAGAAGAAACTGTATTCTGCTGCTTTCAGATTGAAAGTCTGTTAAATATCAATTAAGTCTATTTGGTCTGATGTGTCATTGACTTGTGTTTCCTTACTCATTTTCTGTCGAGATGATCTATCCATTGGTGTAAGTGTAAGTGTTAAAGGTCTCCACTATCATTGTGTTACTGTCGGTTTCCCCTTTTATGGCTGTTAGTATTTGCCTTATGTATTGAGGTGCTCCTGTGTTGGGTGCATAAATATTTACAATTGTTATTTCTTCTTCTTGGATTGATCCCTTGATCATTATGTAGTGTCCTTCCTTGTCTCTTGTAACAGTCTTTATTTTAATGTCTAGTTTATCTGATGTGGGTATTGCTACTCCAACTTTTATTTGATTTCTATTTGCATGGAATATCTTTTTCTCTCCCTTCACTTTCAGTCCATATGTGTCCTTAGGTCTGAAATTGGTCTCTTGTAAACAGCATATATCTGGGTCTTGTTTCTGTCTCCATTCACCCAGTCTGTGTCTTTTGACTGGAGCATTTAATCCACTTGTATTGTAGGTAATTATTGATATGTATGTTTCTATTACCATTTCTTAATTGTTTTGGGTTTATTTTTGTAGGCCTTTTTCTTCTCTTGTGTTTCCCACCTGAAAAAGTTCCTTTAGCATTTTTGTAAAGCTGGTTTGGTGGTGCTGAAGTAGCTTAGCTTTTGCTTGTCTGTAAAGCTTTTGATTTCTCCACTGAATCTGAATGAGCGCCTTGCTGGTTAGAGTATTCTTGGTTGTAGGTTTTTCCCTTTCAACAGTTTAAATATATTGTGCCAATCCCTTCTTGCCTGCAGAGTTTCTGCTGAAAAATCATCAGATAATCTTATGGGGAATCCCTTGTATGTTACTTGTTGCTTTCCTCTTGCTGCCTTTAATATTTTTTCTTTTTATTTAATTTTTGTTGGTTCGATTAATATGTCTCTCAGTGTGTTTCTCTCTGGTTTTATCCTATAAGGAACTCTGCACTTCCTGGACTTGGGTGACTATTTCCTTTCCCATATTAGGGAAGTTTTTGACTATAATCTCTTCAATTATTTTCTCAGACTCTTTCTTTTTCTCTTCTTCTGGAACCCCTTATAATTCTAATGTTGGTGTGTTTATTGTTCTTCCAGAGGTCTCTGAGACGGTCCTCATTCTTTTTTCATTCTTTTTTCTTCATCCTATTTTGCAGTAGTTATTTTCACCATTCTATCTTCTAGCTCACTTACCCCTTCTTTTCCCTCTGTCATTATGCTATTGATTCTTTCTAGTGTATTTTTCATTGCATTTATTGTATTGTTCATCTATATCCTTTTTAAACATTTCTCGTGTCTTCTCAATCCACGTCTCCATTCTATTTCCAAGATCTTGGATCATCTTTACTATCATTACGTTTAATTCTTTTTTAGGTAGATTGCTTATTTTCTCTTCATTTATTTGGTCTTAGAGTTTTTTATCTTGCTCCTTCCCCTGCAACATATTTCTGTTTCATCTCATTTTACCTAACATACTGTGTTTGTAGTCTCCTTTCCGCAGGGTACAGGGTCGTAGTTCCTCTTGCTTCTTGTGTCTGCCCCCTGGTGGGTGAGGTTGGTCCAGGGGCTTGTGTAGGCGTCCTGGTGCCTGCACTCTGGTGGGTGGAGCTGGGTCTTGTCACTCTGGTGGGCAGGGCCGTGTCAGGGTGTGTGTTTTGGGGTGTCTGTGAGCTTAGTGCGTCTTTAGGTAGCCTGTCTCTTGATGTGCGGGGCTGTGTTCCTCACTTGCTGGTTTGGCCTGAGGCATCCATCACTGCATATTGCAGGGTGTTGAATGTAGCTGAGTCATGGTGCCAAGATTGTACCTCTGGGAGAGCTCAAGCTGATTAATATTCTCAGGTGCCAGGGAATTCTCTGTCAGTCCAGCGGCCAGGATTTGGCAGTCCTACCATGGGGGCTCAGGTTTGACCCCTTGCTGGGGAACCATGACCCTGCAAGTTGTGTGGCATGTCCAAAAGGAACAAAAACACAAATAAATAACAAGCAGAAAAAAAAATTAAGACAAACACCAAAAACCAAACCAAACAAAAACAAACCAACAAACAAAGAACTAACCAAACAAAAAATCTCAAAAGCCAAAGCAAATCTAACAAAAAACTAAAAAGTCCAAGTAAACAAAAAACAAACACACAAAAGTGTCAAACAGAGAAAAGAGAAAAACAAAACAAAAACTCCAGAGAAAAACTAAGACAAAAAATAGAAACAAAACCAAGCAAATGCAAACGAACAAAAAGCTAAATAAAGAAAAAACAAGAAAAAAATCAATCGAAAAAAACTCGGAAAGCAAAGCAAACAATAAAAGCAAATGTAACAAAAGAAACACAAAAAAGTCAAAGTAAACAAAAACACACAAAGATGAGAAAAAAGAGAAAAACAAAACAAATCTCAGGCAAAAACCAAAACAAACAATAAAAACAAAAACAAAGAAAAAAGCAAAGAAACAAAAAAATGCAAAAATGACAGAAAAAGGAAAAACAGCAAAACAAAAACAAAAAAGTAAAAATGAAAAGAGCAAAAAACAAAAAACAAAATAAGAAAAAACAGAAAACAAAGAAAAAAATTAAAGTAGAAAAATGAAAAATATATTTAAAAATTAAACAACAACAACAAAACAAAAAATTCCCTGTGGCCTCTGCTATCAGTGTCATTGCCCCCACCATACCACAGTCAACCCCTTCCTCCCCAGGAGGTCTTCCACAACCTCTAGGTAGGTCTCTGCACCATCTGTGGGCACTATGGGGACAGCTCAGACTCTGACCTGGCCCAGCTCATGTGTGTATGTGCTCCCATAGTCCAGAGCTGCTAAAACTAGACTAGTCTCAGTTGTAGGAGATGTTTCCATTCAGATGTTCTGCAGACTCTGGGCTTACAAAGCCAATCATGGGGGTTAATCTGCACCTTGTGGAGCTGCACAGAGAGATTTCAGTTCCTCTTTCTTAGTTGCACAGCCCCTCCGTCTCAGCATTTTTTTGGCTCCACCTCTGTGTATAGGCCACCCTCAGGTGTCTGTTCCCCACTGAGGCAAGAGGTGGCGAAGGCAGTGACTGAGGTATATAGTTGCTCCCTTAGGTGGGAGGGGCAAGAGGCATCAATAAACTGAGGTGTGCAGGCTCACTTAGGTGGGAGAGGGAGAAGAGTGCCATGACTGGGGCATGTGTGCTCACTTTGATGGGATCCTTCTCTAGTGCCTGCAGTGTCAGGGGCCAGCAGGAGGCAGTGACAGACAGAGACGTGTGCTCGCTCAGGCAGGAGAGGATTAAGGCGGCCATGACTGGAGTGTGTGTGCTTGTTCCAGTGGGATCCGCCTCTAGTGCCCATGGAGGCAGGGGCCATTAGGAGTTGGCAACAGATGGGGGTGCGCGTGCTTGCTCTGGTGGGTGTTCCTCCCAGTGCCTGTGGAGGCAGGGGCTGACATGTGCGTAGAGAGTCCGCGATAGTGGCCTCATCCTTTGTGCACTACTCAACAATGGCTCCTTGCTTCCAAGGCAGACCCTGCTGCCTCCAGGAGCATTCCCAGTCACAGAGCTCCTCACGTCCATCCTCTCAGTCTCTCTCCACGCAGGTGAGCTCCTCACTCCCATCCCTCCATGTCATCTCCTTGCAGCCAACAGCAGTCCTCTCTCCAGAGCCACTGTCCTAATCCCACACTTCAGCACCCAGTTCCTGCTAGCATGGGCAGGCACCCATCTCATGCTGGGATGCACAGGACTGTGGCACAGACTGTCGGTGGAAGTTGTACTCTCTCCTGCCTGCCACAGACTGGCCACTGCACTTTCTTCTGATAGACCCCAAAGCTCCCCCTCTATTTCAGTGTATTTTGCCACCTGCGAGGGGGCCTCCCTGGGTTCAGTAACCTCTCATCTCCTTCAGCTCCCCCCAGGGATGTGGTTCCCATCCCATTTCCTCTTTTCTTTTTCTTCCCTTTCTCTCCTTCATCCCACCTGGTTATGTGGTGATCTTTTCTTGTCCTTCAGGTGTCTGAGGTCCTCTGCTAGTGTTCAGCAGGTGCTCTGTGCAAATTGTTCCACTTGTAGATGTATTTTTGATGTACGTGTGGGGTGAACACTAGGTCACTACATTAGGTCACAATATTGTGATACTAGGTCACAATATTAGCGGTGAACCCCAGGTCCTCCTATTCTACCATCTTGACCTCTGGCCCCCACCCTATGTTTTTTGATAGTTACCTTTACTCCATTGATATTGAAAGGCGTTTTTGATAGCTATGTACTTACTGCCATTTTATTATTTGTTTTCTGTGGAGGTTTTTTTTTGGTAGTTCTTTTCTTCTTCTTTTAGTTTCTTCCCTTGTGGTTTGATGACTGTCTTTAGTGGTATGCTTGTGCTCCTTTCTCTCTAGTTTTTGTGTATCTATTGTAGAGTTTTTATTTGTGGTTATCACAGAGTTCTTATATATTGATCTATAATATTTCTACATGTTCTAAACTGAGAGTCACTTAAATTCAAACACATTCTAAAAGGTAAACATTTTATATTCCCACATTTTGTGTTTTTGATGTCCAAAAAATCTCAAAAGCCAAAGCAAATCTAACAAAAAACTAAAAAGTCCAAGTAAACAAAAAACAAACACACAAAAGTGTCAAACAGAGAAAAGAGAAAAACAAAACAAAAACTCCAGAGAAAAACTAAGACAAAAAATAGAAACAAAACCAAGCAAATGCAAACGAACAAAAAGCTAAATAAAGAAAAAACAAGAAAAAAATCAATCGAAAAAAACTCGGAAAGCAAAGCAAACAATAAAAGCAAATGTAACAAAAGAAACACAAAAAAGTCAAAGTAAACAAAAACACACAAAGATGAGAAAAAAGAGAAAAACAAAACAAATCTCAGGCAAAAACCAAAACAAACAATAAAAACAAAAACAAAGAAAAAAGCAAAGAAACAAAAAAATGCAAAAATGACAGAAAAAGGAAAAACAGCAAAACAAAAACAAAAAAGTAAAAATGAAAAGAGCAAAAAACAAAAAACAAAATAAGAAAAAACAGAAAACAAAGAAAAAAATTAAAGTAGAAAAATGAAAAATATATTTAAAAATTAAACAACAACAACAAAACAAAAAATTCCCTGTGGCCTCTGCTATCAGTGTCATTGCCCCCACCATACCACAGTCAACCCCTTCCTCCCCAGGAGGTCTTCCACAACCTCTAGGTAGGTCTCTGCACCATCTGTGGGCACTATGGGGACAGCTCAGACTCTGACCTGGCCCAGCTCATGTGTGTATGTGCTCCCATAGTCCAGAGCTGCTAAAACTAGACTAGTCTCAGTTGTAGATGTTTCCATTCAGATGTTCTGCAGACTCTGGGCTTACAAAGCCAATCATGGGGGTTAATCTGCACCTTGTGGAGCTGCACAGAGAGATTTCAGTTCCTCTTTCTTAGTTGCACAGCCCCTCCGTCTCAGCATTTTTTTGGCTCCACCTCTGTGTATAGGCCACCCTCAGGTGTCTGTTCCCCACTGAGGCAAGAGGTGGCGAAGGCAGTGACTGAGGTATATAGTTGCTCCCTTAGGTGGGAGGGGCAAGAGGCATCAATAAACTGAGGTGTGCAGGCTCACTTAGGTGGGAGAGGGAGAAGAGTGCCATGACTGGGGCATGTGTGCTCACTTTGATGGGATCCTTCTCTAGTGCCTGCAGTGTCAGGGGCCAGCAGGAGGCAGTGACAGACAGAGACGTGTGCTCGCTCAGGCAGGAGAGGATTAAGGCGGCCATGACTGGAGTGTGTGTGCTTGTTCCAGTGGGATCCGCCTCTAGTGCCCATGGAGGCAGGGGCCATTAGGAGTTGGCAACAGATGGGGGTGCGCGTGCTTGCTCTGGTGGGTGTTCCTCCCAGTGCCTGTGGAGGCAGGGGCTGACATGTGCGTAGAGAGTCCGCGATAGTGGCCTCATCCTTTGTGCACTACTCAACAATGGCTCCTTGCTTCCAAGGCAGACCCTGCTGCCTCCAGGAGCATTCCCAGTCACAGAGCTCCTCACGTCCATCCTCTCAGTCTCTCTCCACGCAGGTGAGCTCCTCACTCCCATCCCTCCATGTCATCTCCTTGCAGCCAACAGCAGTCCTCTCTCCAGAGCCACTGTCCTAATCCCACACTTCAGCACCCAGTTCCTGCTAGCATGGGCAGGCACCCATCTCATGCTGGGATGCACAGGACTGTGGCACAGACTGTCGGTGGAAGTTGTACTCTCTCCTGCCTGCCACAGACTGGCCACTGCACTTTCTTCTGATAGACCCCAAAGCTCCCCCTCTATTTCAGTGTATTTTGCCACCTGCGAGGGGGCCTCCCTGGGTTCAGTAACCTCTCATCTCCTTCAGCTCCCCCCAGGGATGTGGTTCCCATCCCATTTCCTCTTTTCTTTTTCTTCCCTTTCTCTCCTTCATCCCACCTGGTTATGTGGTGATCTTTTCTTGTCCTTCAGGTGTCTGAGGTCCTCTGCTAGTGTTCAGCAGGTGCTCTGTGCAAATTGTTCCACTTGTAGATGTATTTTTGATGTACGTGTGGGGTGAACACTAGGTCACTACATTAGGTCACAATATTGTGATACTAGGTCACAATATTAGCGGTGAACCCCAGGTCCTCCTATTCTACCATCTTGACCTCTGGCCCCCACCCTATGTTTTTTGATAGTTACCTTTACTCCATTGATATTGAAAGGCGTTTTTGATAGCTATGTACTTACTGCCATTTTATTATTTGTTTTCTGTGGAGGTTTTTTTTTGGTAGTTCTTTTCTTCTTCTTTTAGTTTCTTCCCTTGTGGTTTGATGACTGTCTTTAGTGGTATGCTTGTGCTCCTTTCTCTCTAGTTTTTGTGTATCTATTGTAGAGTTTTTATTTGTGGTTATCACAGAGTTCTTATATATTGATCTATAATATTTCTACATGTTCTAAACTGAGAGTCACTTAAATTCAAACACATTCTAAAAGGTAAACATTTTATATTCCCACATTTTGTGTTTTTGATGTCATATTTTACATCTTAATATTTATCCCTTCATTGTTTATTGTAGTTTAATTTACATTTTTTGTCTTTTGATATTCATACTTTTTTTGTCTTTAAGTATACATATTTAAGTGGTTGATCCTCAGCCTTTACTATATATTTGCCTCTAGTGGTGGGGTACTTTCCTTTCCTATGGATTCTTATTTCTTGTTGCAACCTTTTCTTTTCCCCTTAGTGAAAGTCCGTTAGCATTTCTTTTATGTTCAGTTTTGTTTTGATGAACTCTTTTAGTTTTTGCTTGTCTCTTTAGCTTTCCTTCAGTTCTAAATGATATTCTTGCTGTGTAGTGTATTGTAGGTTGTAAGTTTTTCCCTTTCAGCACTTTATGTGAATCATGCCACTCCCTTCAGGCCTACAAATTCTCTGCAGAAAAATCAGCTGATAGCCTTGTTGTAGTTCCCTTGTATGTGACTTTTTGTTTTTCTCTTACCATCTTTAAAATTCTCTTGATCTTTAATTTTTACAATTTTAATGTCTTGATGTGGTCTTTTTGGGTTCATCTTGTTTGGGACCCTCTGTGCTTCCTGTCTTGGATATCTGTGTCCTTCTTAAGGTTTAGGAAGTTTTCAGCCATAATTTCAACATTTTAAACAGTTTTTTCTTTTTCTTCACCTTCTGGAACCCCTATAGTGCAAATGTTAGTACGCTTGCAGGTTTTCCAGAGATCCCTTAAACTGTTCTCATTAAATTTTTTTTTTTTTTTGCTGTTCTGATGTGGCAATTTCCATTATTCTATGTTACAGATCACTTATGGATTCTTATGTATCACCTAGTCTGCTGTTAATTCCTTCTAGTGTGTTGTTCATTTCAGTTATTGCATTCTTAAGCTCTGACTGGAGATTTTTCTATTTTCTACTTTCTTATTAAACTATACACTGTGTTCATTTATTCTTTTCCTGTGTTCAGTTAGCATTTTTATTAATAATGCTGTGAACTCTTTATGTGGTAAATTTTCATCTCTGTTTCAATAGTTGCTTTTTCAGGTTTTTTTCCTTGTTCTTTCATTTGGAACAAATTTCTCTGTCTTCTCATTTTGTTTAACTTTCTCTGTCTCTATGAAATTAGGTGAAATAGTCACCTATCTTAGTCCCAAAGTGGTGTCCGTTTGTGGGAATGTCCCTATGCAGTCCCCTGTGGCTTTGGTGGGAGATCTGGATCTGACATGATCATAGGTCATGATTTCCCTTTGGGTGTGCTGGCCACTGTCACCTTGGTGGGAGGTAGGGCTGGAGATGGAGCACCCAGGGCCACTGCCAGATGTGAGCTGAGCTTCCCCTATGCTCAGTGGCCATGACCACCCTATCAGGAACAGAGGCAGGTTCCAGGGTGCTGGAGCAGAAGCCCTATGGGTTGAGTCCCAGCTGGTTCCATTCCTTGTGTGTGTGTGCTTTGCCCTCTCCCAGCAAAGGCACCTTTGGCCCAGAGGACAGCAGCCCTAGAGTACCTGCCTAGAATGGTCACCTGGTGAGGTCTGGGGCAGGTGCTGGGGCAGTCCTGGGTTACCAGTCAGAACTCCAGACTGCTCCTGATCTGTTGCCTCTGTGAATGCCTGTAATGGCCACCTTTGCCTCATTTGTATGCCATGCCGGCTTTGAGCCAGCTGTGTCCACACAACTGCATCAGCAGCCTTTGCCATAAGTGTGGAGCTACATCAGAGCCATAGGGGCCAGAGTGAGTGCTGAGTGTGACCAGGGTGTGCTGGGGTGTTTATGGGAAACGAGCCAGCATCCTAGGCAGCTTCAATCTGCTTCCTCTGCCTTGTTCCTGAGAGTAACAAATATGTGTGAGCTCTTAACTAGCAGAGCCTAGGTTTTCTACAGCCTTCCTGATTTTCTTTTTTCTTTTTTTTTGTGGTACACGGGCCTCTCACTGTTGTGGCCTCTCCCATTGCAGAGCACAGGCTCCAGACGTGCAGGCTCAGTGACCATGGCTCACGGGTCCAGCCAATCCGCGGCATGTGGGATCTTCCCAGACTGGGGCATGAACCCGTATCCCCTGCATCGGCAGGCGGACTCTCAACCACTGCGCCACCAGGGAAGCCCCCTCCTGATTTTCAAACCGTCTAGGGGACTTGTCTTCCCTGTGCCATCTGAGGGCTGGGGCACCCAATATGTGGTTTGAACCACTCGTTCCCCAGGGAGGATCTTTGTGCCTATGTAATCCCCTTCCTCTTTTGTGTCCTCACCTAGGGACACTGGTTCTGACCTGATCACTTTTCTTCTCTTCATACCTGACTCCATGTGTCTTTCTTTACAGCCTTGGTGGCACTGGAGTCTTTCTGCCTGTCTCAAGGTTGTTTTCAGTAAGAACTGCTCCACATGTAGATGTATTTTTTATGTGTTCTTGGGGGTGGTCCTCATAGTCCACCATCTTGATCTCCTCCTGTTTATTATTTTTAATCTCCATTGATCCTCACTTGTCTGCTCATAAATTAGGCTATCATGTGACAAGTGAATCCAAGAGAGTTCATTGCCTAGTATGTAGGTAGTGAGTGATTGGGAAATTAATGGAGTAACCACAGGTTAGCGTCTATCACTGGATCACATAGCAGTAGGATGCGGGATGTACTGGTTGTGACCTGGTGGGGGACTGATGCATGTGGTATACTCTTGAGTTTTAAGACCTGTGAGACATAGGTTGGCTATTGCAATTGCAATAGCAATTGCAATTGCAATTCTAATACATTTTTGGCAGAGACATGTGCTCCTGGCTTCTTAATTAATCAATCCTTCAAGCCTTAATCCTAGGGATTCATGTTTTCTCCCTTTAGAAATAGGTTTCTTTGATTATTCACTTCCAAGAGACACAAATTTCATTAAAATAAAAACTCTGATTTAGAGTATAACCTTATATATGAGTGAAATATGTTTAGCAACAGCAGGGAATATTATTATATTCCTATATAGATAAACTCTATAAAGATAAACCTCTTCTTATCAACTATTTGATTGCCTGGATACACTAAGGTGCAGTTTGTACAGAAAAGCCTAGATAAATGCTTGATTTTTTTTCTGCCTTTATTTACTGGTTTAGAGGATGCTAGGGAACCAACTCATTATTTTGCAAAAATGGCCAATCAATTTTTTTAAACTCTCTGAAGACATGGGTAAACATATCTGATATATTTTCAATCTATTGCACTTATTCTTACTGAAACTCAATTTTTCTTATCTTTAGCCAGTGGAAAGATACTGAGATTTCCTCCTGGTTTCTTTGGAAATATGTTTAATAGTCTTTAAATATTATTTGCATCTTGTTATAACAAATATTCTGTGCTTATCTTATATATTTCCTGCATCAAACCTAGAATGACCACTTCTTCAAGGAACTCTGGTTCCCTTTACTGCTAACTAGTATTTATAAGCTACTATCTGGAATCTAGGGTACTCATTGCTACTAGATTTGATACTGTTTCTAGGCCTTTTCAGTGGAGCAATCTAGGAAATATGTTAAGCTAAGATATAGCCTGAGTTGATACGCTTAAGTGAAATTTAGGAGTACATGATTTTATTTAACTTCATCCATTTTATAACTGTATATTCTCTCTCTGATGGTTGAAAATTCCAGTTTCCTGACTTAATTCTTCATTTGCTTTGTTCTGCAACACACACGTAACAGTCCCACAGTAACAATACCAACACTAAGATGTATTGCTTTTATAGGTTCCTTGCTGTACTCTTTTCAAAAAATAAGTTTTGATTTAAAAAATATGTCATGAAAGTAGCTGAGTGAGCATGAATAAATATTCTACTACGAGTTTCCAGGATAGTTTAGTTGATGAATGAAGATAAAGATTTAAAATGGAAAGTGGGAGACCAAGTTAATTGACTAGATTATATAAAGTACAGATTTACTGAGGGGATAAGGGACTATTTAGCCAAAAGGATTATTTACCCATGGAAATGTACTATAACAATGAACTCACAGGTCTAATTAACATTTGCAGGATTCATTGCAAAGAAATTTATTATCTTTATTAGATGGAATGAGTCTCTAAGCAGATGTTTTTGGTCCTTTGAATTCTGGAAATACAAATTTTTAAATAGATATTGATATTTTTCTTAAGTTAAAATATGTACTTAGTTTTCTTTCATATTATCACAACCAGGGCATACTTAAAAAATAAAAAATGAAATAAATAGAAAGAGTGACTTACCTGAACACAATTTTTTTTTTGTAGGTTGGCTACACTTTTTACTACTGGTGGCATTTAGACAGGGTTCGACTGCTAAGACACCTCACAGAACCCACAGTGATGATGGCCATAAAGCCATAAAGACTTTTTTTTGCAGGATAAGGATGCAGTATAGAAGCAATGTGGAAGAAAGGAGATACGTGCCAGTCAAAGGCCCCCCTCACAGGTCTGGAGAGACCAGGCGCCATATGGAAACACTCATTCTCTCAGACCAGGAATCACTGACGGCATCCAGCATGTTCACCAGCTTGTCCAGGAGCGTGAGCACTGTGACGGCGTTCACCTGCGAGTTTTCCCAGATAGCCTCCTCCGTGCTCCCCGGTTCAAGGTGCACCAAACACCTTGGGTCCAGACTCCCCAAATTAAGTCTGGTCAGGATATATTATATTCTGCTGGTTGCGTGCACCACCATGCCCACTGTACGGTTCTCACCTTTGCCATGTGTGATTCATCAGTCTCACTGTTATCAGTAAACCATGCTGAAAAGTTGGTGCATACCATCCTCCAAACTCCTCAGATCTGTGCTTATCATCAGTACTGTCAGTTACTATGTCTCATGCCCAGTGTGTCAGTCTGATGCAAGTACATTTCTTATTTTAGTGCAACAGCTCTTCACAGCATACCTTTGAATTTAATAATATTCCTACATATATGCTAAATAAACATTATAAATAAACATATGCTAAATAAACATTTATTTTAATCAACATTTCCAAATCCTTTCAGAGTAAAACATTCAAAGTTCCCAGTATTCTGGTATTCTAATATTTTTTATTTTACATATAAGAAAACAAGTATAAAGGGGGTAAGTGACATTAAATGCAGGTGTAGGAGCTGGATTTGAACCTGAATCGTCTGGTTCGTGTGTCTGTGTACCAAACCAGTGTAAGGGAGGAAAAAATTTTCCCTTACTCTCATAGGGTCCCTGTCTGGTCTTAAAAATAAACTGACAAGACAGATTAACAGGAGAAAAACATACAAAAATATTTAGTATAAGATTTAGGTGACATGGAGCTTCATAAGGAATTGAAGACCTAAAGAAATGGATAAAGCTGAGTGGTTTTGTGCTATGTTTGATGAAGAGTGGAAAGCCGTGGAAAGATGTGATAACACAAAGGATGTGAGCTAAAAGTGGTGAACTGTAGAAACTTAGCAAGGCCTGTTCCTTCAGATTCTTCTCTGTGTCCCTCTGTCTTTGGGGATAACGATGCTCCTTTCTTGCTGGTATAGGAAGGGCATCTCTCATAGGAGGGTTTATGACATGCTTCAAGGGAAGATGAGAAAGTCTTTCGTGCACATGCCATTTCTCAAATTCCTTCAGCTTGAAATATTCAATATGCCAAGGTGCCATATTTTGAGGTTGTGTATCCGGAACCCTGTCACCAGCATGCCATAATCACAAACTGTAAGTGCCACAATGTAGTGTCCTACTAGTTAGAACACTTCATTTTTTTCCAATTTTTTTCTCAAGGGTTTAGTTTACAGATTATTGTCACTCAATCCATAATGTAGTAATTCAGTAGATGTTTATTGAATGTCAACCATGTACCAGGCTCCATGACACTGTGCTGGTTTGACTCCTCTAAATAGTCTCTAGGTGGTGATACTTGTCAAAATTAAACATGGTTCTCCAAGGCCTGGAATTGAGATGGAAGGAAATGCCAGTGGCCTGACTCATGGGTATGTTTATTATACAATAAATACAGTAACAATAGAGGCATTAACTAATATGATATTTCAGTTCACAAAGTGTGCATTAGCCCAAGAACTAAGCCTTTCCACTTATGCTACCATATATAACCCATTTTATCTGTGTGTGGTTTATGCTTTTCAGTTTAAATTGAGAGTTTTCAATTTATATTTCATTAGAGTTGGTGCATTATTCTGAACTTTTGAGTCTATATTGTTCTATTTTTCAACTTACTAGCTTTCCCTTCAAAAAACTATGTCACTCATAAATTTGGTATCCCGACCTTTTGTTTTGTTTTTAGTTACTAATTCTGATGTTGTAGAAGAACAGCACAAGCGCTGGCACCTGAGGTATGCCAGGGTAGCACCTGATATTTAAATGTCATTCGTGTATTCATTTAGTATATACTTATTATGCATCTAGTTTTGCCCTAAATGTCATTTGGCGAGTCACCCAATCCCTAAAGAATCCACCTCTAAGGCTAATTGTGTTATTATCTAGGCCACAGTTTCAGTAAAAATGATCACAAGACTTTGTGAAAGTAAAATCCAGGGTTATGTCTCAATCATCGTCCTGATTGACTATTGAGGAAATGAAGTAGAAAATAACTTACCCTGCATGTAGTATGATGATACTTAAGGCTCATATGTGTCCTCTAAATGCTTTGTACTCTCAGCCTAGATAATCATAATTTTGCCCAATATTGATGCCAGGTTTAATGAAATACAGCAGATGTTATTAGTTGTCCATGGCAAACTATGTCCAAAATACATCCTTTAAATATGTCCTTTAGATGTGATTTGTTCCTTTTGCATAATGTATTTATTAATTAGTTACATACTGCTATGTAGCAAATGAGCACAAACTAGTGGCTTAAAAAAGCACACATTTATTATTTCATAGTTTCTGTGTGTCAGAAGTCTAGATAAGGCTTAACTGTGTTCTCAGCTTAGGGTTTAACGAGTCTGCAATCCAAGTGTCTTCTGACTGTGTTCTCATCTGGAGGATCAGTTGGATAAGAATCTGCTTCTAAGATCACTCATGTTGTTTACAGAGTTCATATCCATGTGCTTGTAGGACTGAAGGCCTTGGATTCCGGGTGAATGTCAGCTATAAACTGCCTACAGCTCCTAAAGGCCACCCTCAGCTCCTGGATAGCACCCCAGGGGAACTTTCAGTGCCTTGGCATATGGGCTGTCTCTACTTGGCTGCTCACTTCATCCATCCACAATGAGCATCTCTAGACTCTTATATAATGTCACAGAGTCATGGAAATGATGCCTATCACCTCTCCGTGTTTTCTTGGTTATAAGCAAGTCACAGGTTCTGCTCACACTCAAGAAGAGGAGATTAAACAAAAATGTGAACACCAAGAGGTGGGAATCATGGAGGACAGGGGTCATCAACCCCTGAGCCATGGACTGATAGTGGTCTGTGGCCTGTTAGGAACTTGGCCACACAGCAGGAGGTGAGCAGAAAGTGAGCCAGTGAAGCTTCATCTGTATTTACAGCCACTCCCCATCACTCGCATTACTGCCTGAGCTCCACTTCCTGTCAGATCAGCAGTGACATTAGATTCTCATAGGAGCGTGAGCCCTACTGTGAACTGCACATGAGAGGGTTCTAGGTTGTGCACTCCTTATGAGAATCTTCTGCCTTATGATCTGAAGTAGAGCTGAGGTAGTGATGCTAGCACTGGGGAGCAGCTGCAAATACAGATTATCATTAGCAGAAAGGTTTGACTGCACAGAGACCATAAAAAATCAATTGCTTTCAGACTCATATCAAAACCCTATCAGTGAGTGACAAGTGACAATTAAGCTGCATCTGGCAGCAGGCTTTATAGTGACAAGTGAGTTGATGCAACTGTACAGCTGCATCTGGTGGCAGGCTTTAAGTCAGAATCTGACACTTATTTTCGTCTGTGAATGGCCCGCTCATTATTTTATTCACCACTTTTGTCCTTGCCTCTTTCCCACACTGTACACTTGTCTCAGTCACAATTTTGGTAGCCCATAAGCTAATCCTAGCCAAAATGAGTAAAAAACAAATGTTTCTGGAAAACTTCTTTGAAAAGGGGGAAAGATCCAATGATGAGACAGAAGAGACTCTAAGACTGCCAACAAAAAGAAAACTGCAGTTAGAAAATATCGAGTCCTACTTAAATTACGGGTTCATTGTAACAGGTGATTCACCTACTCCAAGCCCGCTTTGTATATTAGTAGCAACTGGCTATCCAATGAAACCATGAAACCTTCAAAACTGCTTTGCCACATGGAGACCAAGCATCCTGCATTAAAAGACTACACTTTGGAGTTTTGCAAAAGAAGAAAACCTGAACACGAAGAACAGAAGCAATTATTGAAAGCCACCACTTCATCAAATGTGTCTGCATTGAGAGTATCATTCTTAGAGGCTAACCACGTTGCTAAAGGTAAGAAGCTCTTTAATACTGGTAAAGAGTTGATCCTGCCTGCTGCTAAGGACATTTGTCATGAACTTTTAGGAGAGGCTGCAGTTCAAAAAGTGGCACGTGTTCCTCTTTTGGCTAACACCAGAAGTAGAATTGATGAAATAGCAGAGGATATTGAAGCACAATTGTTAAGATTAATGAGTCACATGATATTCAATCCAGGTTAAGTGTACCGATGTTGACAACAAGGCAACAATGCTTATTTTTGTGCGATATATTTTTCAGGAGGATGTGCATGAGGATATGTTATGTGCACTTTTGTTGCCAACCAACACCACAGCTGCAGAACAATTCAAGTCTTTGAATGATTACATATCAGGAAAACTGAATTGGTCATTTTATGTCAGTATATGCATGGATGGAGCGGCTGCCATGACTGGATGACTTTGTGGTTTCACTACTCGGGTCAAAGAGATCACTTCTGAATGCGAGTCATCCATACAGAAATACTGGCTAGCTGAAAAATGTCACTTGAACTTGACAACGTTTTGCAGGATGTGATTAAAATTATCAACCACATTAAAGTACATGCCCTTAACTCACGTCTGACTGTACAACCCTGTGAGGAGATGCAGACCACACATGTCTTCTCTTATACACAGAAGTGAGATGGCTTTCTAAAAGTAGATCACTGGCCAGAGTTCTTGAGTTATGAGAGCCGCTCCAGTGATTTCTTTTAGAAGAGCAGTCACTGCTGGCAGTACATTTCCGTGACACAGAATGGGTCGCAAAACATGCTTACTTGTGCGACATATTCAACCTGCTCAACGACAGTCTGTCACTTCAGGAGAGAATGACAACTGAGTTCAAGTTGGCCGATAAAGTGACTTCACTCAAAGACAAACTGGAATTACGGGGGCAATGAGTGAACATTGGGATTTTTGACATGTTTCAAACATTAGCAGAGATTTTGAAAGAGACTGAGCCAGGGCCTTCTTTCTCCCAGCTGGTGCATCATGACCTATCTTGGCTTTCAAAAGAGTTTGAGCATTACTTCCAAACCAAAAAATATCCCCAAACTGGGAAGGAATGGATCCACGACCCATTTGTGAATAAGCCAGGTGAATCGACTTTGTGCTAGAAGAGGATCAACTTCTTGAGATCGCAAATGACAGTGGCCCCAAAAGTATGTTTGAGACTTCATATCTCCATACGTTCTGGATTAAAGTCAAAGCGGAATATCCTGAGATTGCCACAAAAGCACTGAAAAGTCTGCTTACATTTCCAACATCCTATCTTTGTGAAGCAGGGTTTTCTGCAGTGACACCAACCAAAAGGAGATTACAGAGTAGACTGGACATAAGCAGCACACCTCGGGTGTCACTGTCTCCCATCAACCCCGGATGGGACCATCTAGTTGCAGGAAAACAAGCTCAGGGCTCCCACTGATACTGCATTATGGTCAATTGTATAATTATTTCATTATATATTACAATGTAATAATAATAGAAATAAAGTGTACAATAAATGTAATGTGCTTGAATCATCCCCAAACCATCCCCCATCCCTGGTCCGTGGAAAAATTGCCTTCGGCGAAACTGGTCCCGGGTGCCAAAAAGTTGGGGACCGCTGATGGAGGACCACTCTCAAGTTTGTCCGTGACACATGATGTTTAAACAGCTAAATTCATTGCTGCTGTTTAAATGTTACCAAATTATATGTTAAAAACCTGGTGTTACCAGATTTTTAAAAGCCTGTTAAAAGGTGTGTTTTTATATGGCAAGTTTGCTGTGAACTGAGAATAGCTGCTCCCTTGCAACAGGTCAGTTGCTGCTTCTTGCAAACCCGTCCCTGCTTCTCCTTATTGTATGTTGCCCTTCACTGTCATGCATGCATAGTTGTTTTTCTTACATCTAAGCACAATTATTTCTGTTACCTGCCTGACCTCTGTTGGCATTTTTTTATAACTTCTGGCCTGATATGTGATATTCCCTCTTTCTTTTCCTTAGAAGTACATGCTCTCTTTGCTCTTACTGCTTGTGGAATTCTGGCCATTATTTTGTGCTAAAGATGGTAGGGAATATTCTATCTTTGGCCACTGAAATGTCTAATCATTGAGGGGCCCTGTGCTTGTCAGTTGGTGTTCTCTGACCAGGCTCCCAGTACCCACACTGCTGCTTGTAACTGCTAACTAAATCTCTTTGCTGAATCCAAATCCTGAAGCCACATCTTGTTGTCAGAATGTTGACTTGTACGAAACTTCTTAAAATATCTAACTTCTTTCTTTTGTTATTTATTTATTTATTTATTTATTTATTTATTTATTTATGGCTGCGTTAGTTCTTTGTTGTTATGTGAGGGCTTTCTCTAGTTGCAGAGAGTGGGGGCTACTCTTCGTTGCTGTGCAGGCTGCTCATTTCGGTGGCTTCTTTTCCAGTTCTGTAAAAAAATGCCATTGGTAATTTGATAGGAATTGCATCAATCTAGAGATTGCTTTGGGTATCATAGTCATTTTCACAGTAATGATTCTTCCAGTCCATGAACATAGTATATCTCTCCATTTGTTTCTGTCATCTTTGATTTTTTTCATCTTGTAGTTTTGTAGTGTCCTGTAGTTTTCTGAGTACAGGTCTTTTACCTCCTTAGGTAGGTTTATGCCTCGGTATTTTATTATCTTTTATGTGACAGTAAGTGGGGCTGTTTCCTTAATTTCTCTTTCTGATATTTCATTGTTAGCATAGAGAAATGCATCAGATTTCTGTATATTAATTTTGTATGGAGACTTTACCCGATTCATTGATTAGCTCTAGCAGTTTTCTGTTGGCATCCTTAAGATTCTCTATGTATAGTATCATGTCATCTGCAACCAGTGACAGTTTTACTTCTTTTCCAATTTGGATTACTTTTATTTCTTCTTCTTCTCTGATTGCCGTGTCTAGGAGTTCCAAAACTATGTTGAATAATAGTGGTGAGAGTGGTCCTTGTCTTCTTCCTGATCTTAGAGGAAATGCTTTCAGTTTTTCACCATAGAGAATAATGTTTGCTGTGGGTTTTTTGTTTACCACTTTTATTATGTTGAGGTAGGTTCCCTCTATGCCCACTTTCTGGAGAGTTTTTATCATAAATGTGTTGAATTTTGCCAAAAGCTTTTTCTGCATCTATTGAGATTATCATATAGTTTTTACACTTTAATTTATTAATATGGTGTATCACATTGATTTGCATATATTGAAGAATATTTGCACCCCTAGGATAAATCCTACTTGATCATGGTGTACAATTCTTTTAATGTGTTGTTGGTTTCTGTTTGCTAGTATTTTGTTGAAGATTTTTGCCTCTATTCATCAGTGGTATTGGTCTGTAATTTTCGTTTTTTATAGTATGTTTGTCTGGTTTTGGTATCACGGTGATTGTGGACTCATAGAATGAGTTTTGGAGTGTTCCTTCCTCTGCAATTTTTTGGAAGAGTTTGAGAAGGATGGGTGTTAGCTCTTCTCTAAATGTTTGATACAACTCACCTGTGACGCCATCTGGTCCCTGACTTTTGTTTGTTGGAAGATTTTTCATCACAGTTTCAATTTCATTACTTGTGATTGGTCTGTTCATATTTTCTATTTCTTCCTTGTTCAGTCTTGGAAGGTTATACCTTTGTAAGAATTTGTCCATTTCTTCCAGGTTGTCCATTTTATTGGGGTAGAGTTGCTTGTAGTGGTCTCTTAAGATGCTATGTATTTCTGTGCTGTCTGTTGTAACTTCCCCTTTTTTCATTTCTAATTTTACTGATTTGAGTCCTCTCCCTCTTTTTCTTGATTCTGGCTAAATGTTTATCCATTTTGTTTATCTTCTCAAAGAACCAGATTTTAGTTTTATTGATCTTTGCTAATGTTCTCTTTGTTTCTATTTCATTTATTTCTGCTCTGACCTTTATGATTTCTTTCCTTCTATTAAATTAGGGTTTTGTTTGTCCTTCTTTCTCTAGTTCCTTTATGTGTAAGGTTAGATTGTTTTTTTGAGATTTTTCTTGTTTCTTGAGGTAGGATTGTATTGTTATAAACTTTCCTCTTAGAACTGTTTTTGATGCATCCCATAGGTTTTGGATCACTGTGTTTTCGTTGTCATTTTTCTCTAGGTAGTTTTTGATTTCCTCTCATTTTTTCAGCGATCTCTTGGTTATTTAGTAACGTATAGTTTAGCATCCATGTGTTTGTGTTTTTTACAGTTTTTTCCCTGTAATTTATTTCTAATCTCATAGCATTGTGTTCAGAAAATACGGTTAGTATGATTTCAACTTTCTTAAATTCACTGAAGCTTGATTTGTGACCCAAGATGTGATCTGTCCTTGCGTATGTTCCATGTGCACTTGAGAAGAAAGTGTAATCTGCTGTTTTTGAATGGAATGTCTTATAAATATCAATTATATCTATCTGGTCTGTTGTGTCATTTAAAGCTTTTTCTTCCTTATTAATTTTCTGTCTGGATGATCTGTCCATTGGTGTAAGAGAGGTGTTAAAGTCCCCCACTATTATTGTGTTACTGTTGATTTCCTCTTTTATAGCTGTTAGCATTTGTGTTATGTATTGAGGTGCTCCTATGTCGGGTGCATATGTATTTGTAATTATTATATCTTCTTCTTGGATTGATCCCTTGATCATTATGTAGTGTTGCTCTTTGTCGCTTGTAATAGTCTTTATTTTAAAGTCTATTTTGTCTGAGAATTGCTACTCCACCTTTCTTTTGATTTCCATTTGCATGGAATATCTGTTTCCATCCCCACACTTTCAATCTGTATGTGTCTCTAGATCTGAAGTGGGTCTCTTGTAGACAGTATATATATGGGTCTTGTTTTTGTATCCATCCAGTCAGCCTGTGTGTTTTGGTTGCAGCGCTTAATCCATTCATATTTAAGGTAATTATCGATATGTATGTTTCTATTACCACTGCCTTGCTTGGGGTTTGTTTTTGTAGATCCTTTTCTTTTCCTGTGTTTCCCACTTAGAGAAGTCCCTTTAGCATTTGTTGTAGAGCTGGTTTGGTGATGCTGTATTCTCTTAGCTTTTGCTTGTCTGTAAAGCTTTTGATTTCTCTGTCGAATCTGAATGCGATCCTTGCCAGGTAGAGTAATCTTGGTTGTAGGTTCTTTCCTTTCATCACTTTAAATATATCATGCCACTCACTTCTGGCTTATAGAGTTTCTGCTGAGACATCAGCTGTTAACCTTATGGGTGTTCCCTTGTATGTTATTTGTTGTTTTTCCCTTGTTGCTTTTAATAATTTTTCTTTGTTTTTAATTTTTATCAGTTTGATTACTATGTGTCTCAGCATTGTTCTCCTTGGGTTTTTCCTACCTGGAATTCTCAGGGCTTCCTGGACTTAGGTGGCTATTTCCTTTGCCATGTTAGGGAACTTTTCAACTATAATCTCTCCAAATATTTTCTGAGGTCCTTTCTCTCTCCCTTCTCCTTCTGAGCCCCTACAATGTGAATGTTGTTGCATTTAATATTGTCCCAGAGGTCTCTTAGGCTGTCTTCGTTTGTTTTCATTCTTTTTTCTTTATTCTGTTCCCCAGCAGTGAATTCCACCATTCTGTCTTCCAGGTCACTTATCTGTTCTTCTGCCTCAGTTATTCTGCTATTGATTCCTTCTGGTGTGTTTTTCATTTCAGTTATTGTATTGTTCATCTCTGTTTGGTTGTTCTTTAATTCTAGGTCTTTTTTTTTTTTTGCGGTATGCAGGCCTCTCACCGTTGCGGCCTCTGCGGTTGTGGAGCACAGGCTCAGCAGCTATGGCTCACAGGCTTACCCGCTCCACGGCACATGGGATCCTCCCGGACCGGGGCACGAACCCATGTCCCCAGCATCAGCAGGTGGACTCTCAACAACTGTGCCACCACGGAAGCCCCTCTTCTAGGTCTTTGTTAACATTTCTTGCATCTTCTCAATCTTTGCCTCCATTCTTTTTCCGAGGTCCTGGATCATCTTCACCATCATTATTCTGAATTCTTTTTCTGGAAGGTTGTTTATCTCCACTTCACTTAGTTGTTTTTCTGGGGTTTTATCTTGTTCCTTCATCTGGTACATAGTCCTCTGCTTTTTCATTTTGTCTATCTGTGAATGTTGTTTTCATTCCACAGGCTGCAGGACTGTAGTTCTTGTTTCTGCTGTCTGCCCTATGGTGGAGGAGGCTATCTATCTAAGAGGTTTGTGCAAGCTTCCTGATGGAGTGACTGGTGGTGGGTAGAGCTGGGTGTTTCTCTGGTAGGCAGAGCTCAATAAAACTTTATCTACTTGTCTGTTGATGGCTGAGTCTGAGTTCCCTCCCTGTTGCTTGTTTCACCTGAGGTGACCCAGCACTGGAGCCTACAGGCTCTTTGGTGGGGCTAACGGCCGACTCCGGGAGGGCTAACACCAATGAGTACTTCCCAGAACTTCTGCTGCCAGTGTCCTTGTCCCCATGGTGAGCCACGGCCACCCCCTGCCTCTGCAGGAGACCTTCCAACACTAGCAGGTATGTCTGGTTTAGTCTCCTATGGGGTCACTGTTCCTTCCCCCTGGGTCCTGATGTGCACACTACTTTGTGTGTGCCCTCCAAGAGTGGAGTCTCTGTTTGCCCCAGTCCTGTCAAAGTCCTGCAATGAAATCCCGCTAGCCTTCAAAGTCTGTTTGGGAATCCTTTGTCATGTTGCTGGACCCCCAGGTTGGGAGGCCTGATGTGGGGTTCAGAACCCTCACACTAGTGGGTGGACTTCTGTGGTATAATTGTTCTCCAGTTTGTGAGCCACCCACCCAGCAGTTATGGGATTTGATTTTATTGTGATCGCTCCCCTCCTGCCATCTCATTGTGGTTTCTCCTTTGTCTTTGGATGTGGGGTATATTTTTTGGTGTTTCAGTGTCTTCTTGTTGATGATTGTTCAGCAGTAAGTTGTGATTTCAGTGTTCTCGCAAGAGGGAGTGAGGGCAGGTCCTTCTACTCCACCGCCATCTTGAACCAATCTCCCTTGCCTTATTTATTGTGTCTACTTGGTCCAATTCTTATAAGCAACAAGAGGATGGCATTCTTACAGAGTATCTTATGGCTCTGGTACACTGCAAACATCAGCTCTATGATGTCAATTATATAAGGAATTAAATGTCTACTTATTTTGGAAGCTATTTAACTTTCTCAGCAGTAAAATGGAGCTTGCATTTTGGTTTAGTGTTTGAGAATTTATGAATGCTTTAAAGGAGACATTCATAGACTACCAATGCCTTTGCCTCTGGAGAGGACTCAGATTTTCATCTCACAGCTTCAAGGAGTCAGAATCATAGAGACTAGCTCAGTTTCGGTTTGGTAATACCTATCCTTGTTCCATCATCTCTAATTTTCCTTTGAGCAGCTTTATTGTCAATTTATTCAATTGACAGCTACAGGGATCCCAGGGCTCTGCAGCCAATGTGACTAAGAGAGGCTTCTGTAGAAGCTCCAGCATGGAGCTGCCCAGGCTTCCACCACCACAGTATTTCTGGGCACTGGTGTAAATTCTGTGCCACCTACTGTTCTAAGTACTTAGAAAAGTTATATAATTTGCCCAAGGTCACAAAAACTAGAAAATAATTGAGGCAGGGTATGAACTCAGGTTCATGGAATATAAAATCTGCTTTGGCTAAATAATTTAGATACAAACGTTTATGTGCCAGACACTGTACTAAGTGCTTCATATACAGTACTCTATATGATTATTAGAACAACACTGTGAAATAAGACATATTGTTATTATTATCTTCTTTCCCACATGAAGAAACTGAGGCACAGAAAGTTAACTTGTTCAAAGTCCACACTTAGAAGTGGATTCAAACCCAGTGTCTGCATTTTTAAGGAATTATATTGAGTGTGTAGAGGAATTAATTTGTGTGGCCCTGCTCTGAATTTGGTTAAAAAAATAAAAATAAAAATGGAAAGCAAAAGGAAGAGAAAGCCAAAGCAGCATCATTTCAGAGTAACCCTCTGCTACCATGTATAGGTACAGACAACATGTGTCCTGGAGAAGACGCCACTGCACATACCACTGGCCTGGTTCCCCAGCCCTACATCAACAGTGCTGATAAACCTAGGTGCTAAGAGGTGACTGTTTAGCAGGAGTTATAGAGTCAAACAAAATAGATAATAAGCTTATGATTATGCTTGAAGCTCAGTGAAGCACTATACCTTCTGCACCTAAGTAGTTTCATTCATCCGCTTTTATAATTCATTTTGGTATTTGGAAGACTATGTTTACCACTGAAAGAAAGCTGGGGAATTGTTTCAGTAATGTCAGAGTGGTCCCAAATGTCAGTCTACCCAATTCTAATAAGATGTTGGGCACAGATGGGCCTGGCTCACAGTGATAACTTGGATTCCTTTCTCTCTACCTTCCAGTATTCTAAGAACCATCTTAACACCACATGTTGATTTTACCTAATAAGGCATCTATGAAATCTTCCTTTTTGTTTCTTTGTGAGTGAAGCTTTTATTAAGAGTTGGAATATTCTAATGAATAAAATAGGTATGCTAATGGGTTCATGAAAAAAGGTGGATTTTCATCCTTTTACATGTCAAATATCTTTTGCCTGGTTGAACATCTTGGCACATTTTCTTTGCCATAGCCTACAGTGAGATAACAATTATTTATTAAACACCATCCATGTAGTCCTGAATGATTAGTACAGTGGGAGAAATAAAGATAACTTATACCCAACCTCTGCTTTCAAACAGCTTAGTGTCTTGGTTGGGGAGAAAAACATCCACAAAAATGATAACTTGAGTTTGAACAGGACCCAAAAGAGTGAATGTAGGAATAAGCGGAAGGCAAGGTCACTGTGGAGTGACTGAGATCACTGAAGGGGTTACAATCCATCCATCCATCCATCCATCCATCCATCCATCCATCCATCCATCCATCCATCCATCCATCCATCCATCCATCCATCCATCCATCCATCCATCCATCCATCCATCCATCCATCCATCCATCCATCCATCCATCCATCCATCCATCCATCCATCCATCCATCCATCCATCCATCCATCCATCCATCCATCCATCCATCCATCCATCCATCCATCCATCCATCCATCCATCCATCCATCCATCCATCCATCCATCCATCCATCCATCCATCCATCCATCCATCCATCCATCCATCCATCCATCCATCCATCCATCCATCCATCCATCCATCCATCCATCCATCCATCCATCCATCCATCCGTCTTATGCTATCCATCCATCCATCCACCAGATGTTTGCTTAACACCCACTTGGCTGGATCCCTTTCTGCTAGCATAGACCTACGTGGGAAGCTTGTGTTTTAGTGGGCGAATTAAAATACAGATTGAATTAAAATCTGGATTTTCTGGGTTATTTGGAGGACAGCAGTGAGGAGGAACCTTAAAGCAGTTTGACTCTCATAAAATCATAGTGGAATGGCCTGTGTTTGTATCTTTTTAGGGCCTGGGAATAAACTGCCAGGTCGAAGATTTCTAATGATATAGTTTTGTTTGTTGTAAAACTAAGGTTTACCTGTTAAACACAACTTGTAGAATTGGATTGTTGAAAAAACTGTGGTAAGAAACAATACTTATCCCATTTGTGTCTATTTCACCGGAACTTTATCTTCTGCTCTCATGGCAGCCCTGTGAGGTCTCACCCTCACAATAGGTAAGGAAATGGAGCTTTGCGTGCAGATTGGACTGAACCAAACCAATGGCCAGTGACCTAGGCTGAACATGGCTGAGCTGTCCTGTCTCTATCATTTTTCCGTATACACCTGACAGATGGCATTGCTCTATGGTGTGATGGGGGAGCAGAGGGAGAAATGCCCGTGCTAGAGCCTTGACCATGGTCATCGCTGAACTGTCATCCTTGATTAATTTCCATGGATTTTGTTGGTTTCGTCTCTCATTAAAGGGAAACCGTTCCCAGAAATGTGGCAGTGTATTCATCCTTCAGTGTGTGAATAAACACCGCATTTTGAATAAAGCTCTTGAAGGGGAGGAGAGGAGTAGAGAGAGACACAGAAAACCGTCTGGTAGGAGCAGCTGTGGATCTCTGAGTGAGCTCAGCACAGCACGTGCCAGTCCCTTGCCTTAGGCACAGCGGCTCCAGCTTCTCTCCCTACTGGCAGGATCCTGGAAGAGCTGTTCTCGTTCCTCTGGGATAAAAAATACACGTTGAAAGCTTGCCCTGCCTTTGCTTTTTCTCTTTCAGAAATGTTGAGACTACCTGTTTGATGTCTCGTAATTACATTTTTGCTCTAATTATAGCTACTGCTTTCTAAAAAATTCAATTCCTTCCAATCTGATTCTTGAGGCTTGATTACTAGTTATTGTGGGCTTATTTTCCCCCAAATGTTCATTAGACATTAGCTTTTAATGACAACTGCCAGTTGCATTTCCAAACCATCTTCATTTAATTATATTACCTCTTTTCATCCAAAGAGATTCAGTGTGACTATATGCCAAAGGCCTTTTTTTTTTGAGGAAAAAAAAGCGCTGAAATCTATCACTGATGGATAGATTAAGCAACCACTGTTGTGCAATGAAAGATAGGTAAAGAAATAGCCTTGTTAGCTGGAGTGCTCTGCTCCGGAGAAGGAGACGGGCTCTCAAAGTAAAACATGGTGACTGGCAGCTGACCTGCGTTCCCCGAGTGATTGGGCCATGTAGATTGTGTTCAGGTGTCCCAGAGCCTGCTTGGGAATGTCATCAACAGCAAATGCAATGCCAAATCCAGTTTTGTGTTGAAAGCCGCTTAATAGAGTTGAAGGCAGATAATAATGTGTATTAGGAGCTTTAAAATGACATGTCACAGTAAAAAGAAATGACGTTCCTAATTGACGGAGCAGAGCTCATTAGAGACGGTTGTCGCTGATCACAGTGGAGTGAAATGTACTTCTTCTTTGGCTAAATCCACTGGGAGCAGGAGAACCTCATGCTGCTACGGCAGCCAGGGGCACAACAGAAGACCAGTGAGCAGCAAGTTGTGAGAGGAAAATATATTTCATTTTACACTCTCTTTACAAAACACTTTACATAATCTTTTTGAAACCTCACAGATATTCTAGAGGTAAATATTGTTCCAGTTTACATAAGAGAAAACTGGTGGGGGGGTCAGAGGGGCTTGGTAATGGGTAAGGTCATGGACTTTCCACAGAAGCAATGGGTATCAGGTCCAGACGTGAACATCGAATGGCTGGTGCAAGGCATTTCTGAGCTCTCTCTCCCCTCACATGTGGGTGAGTCAGACCCTTAGTGAAGCAAGTCCAGCATGAAGAGAACACAGCACTATGCCCACCAACCTGCTATGGACACTGCAGTGCAAGAGAAGGAACGTGTGTGGCTCCAGGACACCGAAATTGTGGGGTTGTCTTTTGTGATAGTTTAACATAGCCCATCGTGATGGAATTAGAAATTGGTACTAGGAATTGATAACATAATAACCAAAAGCCTAAAATATGCAGCATTGATTTTGGGCCTCACTGCATAGCAGGGGAGCCGTTCTCCTGGGCTGACAGCACCTGTGTTAGGCACTGATATAATGTTTGTTTGGTTTTGATAGGCAGCAACTTAGAAAGTCCTACAAATCTCGTGGCCAGGAGACAGATTTGAAAACAAATTTTTAGTGGTACATCTTTCTTGGTATTGTTTGCTTTTGACACAAGGCATTAAGAGAAAATGATGATAACCCCAAAACAAATGGTTGTTTGCAAGCAGGAATATTAGACACTAAATGGAATTCACAAATTCAGGGAATTAAATGGTTGGGAAAAGGCAATTCTCAATTCCAAACTCAAAAGGAAAAAATCTAGACATCTTGATGAACAAAGTCAGATTACAATAATCCGGCAGCCATCATCGAATCAAGAGTGTGGCCGTTGCACTCACTGCTAAAACTGGCACCCAGCAAACCTTCCAACAGGGCATGGAGGCCCAGAGAAAGAACCACAGATGTGGTTCTTCCACTGGAGAATGACAGCCCCAAAGCACCTACACCGAAAATACCCAGAGCAGAGAGGAAATGCAGGAGAAAAAGAGGAGATTAAAGGCATGGGGGAGAGGCAAAGAAACAGGACACACATAAACAGTGTGTCAAGAAAAAGCCCCGGCACAGCTATGGACTCGTGCTGCTGGCAGCATCGAGCTGCTGGAAGGAAGCCTCCTGGATTTCAGCAGAGTCACACTGCCATAATTGACACCAACACACAAACCTGAACACATGAACCCAAACTAAGTTTGCAACTGAAAACAACCCATTAAATGTCTACGAGCCAAAGATATCTGCTCAGCCCCTAGGGAGGGATATTCTTCAGTGTCTACTTCAGAAGGGCCCAAGGAACATAACAGAAAAGAAAGCTCATTACCAATGCCACTTGGCACAATGAATTGGTGAGACACTCTCTGAGACCGACCAAAACGGACACTTTCTAGAGCTGACGGCCCTCACGGCACAGGCATGGACCTTTATTGCCATCTTCCCATATTTATTGCAGTTACCCAGTGGGTTGGAGACAAGGCAAGTAACTTGTTCTTTTAGCTCTGAGTCCCGGATCGAGAAGAACTGCAGCAGGGTCTTGACAGAGAGACTCTGGCACATTACACAGAAATGCTGGTGCTTTGAGCTGAATGCCATGGATAGGGCTGTGGTTTGTCCCCCTGTGATGGAGGGACAAGTATTTTTCTTGCAGGAAGGAGAGGAGGCCAAATACCGTGTAACTGGATTGCCTTTCATAAAATATTGTTGCCCCCGCTTTCTCTGTACATGGTAGGATTGGGTTTCCTAGACCCCTATAGTTGGTTAGGGACAGGGAACTAGTTCACACCAAGAATGATATCACTTTCACATTTAATGGTCAGTTTGAGACTCCTTAGGACTAACTTTTCCTCTGATCTAGGAGGCAACACTCAAGCTGTGTGATTCCCGCAGCTTGGTACCAGGTGCTGGCAGCCCTGGTAGCCTGGGAACAACAGCTGGAGACACCTGGGTTGGGCACTGAGGCCACTGAGGTGCAGACCTTGGCCATCCCCCCCCCGGAGGGGAATCCTGCACCAAGGTTGGTCCCTGAATCAGGGTTTGTTAGAGTTTGTGATTTCTTTTTTTTTTTTTTACAGAGATCACAGCTTCTTCTTTTTTTAATTAGTTTTTATTGGAGTATAGTTGCTCTGCAATGTTGTGTTAGTTTCTACTGTACAACAAAGTGAATCAGCATTACATATATACATATCCCCGCTTTTTTGGATGTCCTTCCCATTTAGGTCACCACAGAGCATTGAGTCCCTGTGCTATATAGTAGGTTCTCATTAGTTATCTATTTTATACATAGTATCAATAGTGTATATATGTCAATCCCAATCTCCCAATTCCTCCCACCGCGCCCTTTCCCCTTGGTATCCATACACATATTCTCTATTTCTGTGTCCCTACTTCTGCTTTGCAAAAAGTTCATCTGTACCACATGTATGCAGTAATATACGATATTTGTTCTCTTTCTGACTTCACTCTGTATGACAGTCTCTAGGTCCATCCACGTCTCTTCAAATGACCCAATTTAGTTCCTTTTTATGGCTGAGTAATATTCCATTGTATATATGTACCACATCTTCTTTATCCATTCTTCTGTTGATGGACATTTAGGTTGTTTCCATGTCAGGGCTATTGTAAATAGTGCCGTAATGAACATTTGGGTGCATGTGTCTTTTAGAATTATGGTTTTCTCTGGGTATATACCCAGTAGAAGGATTGCTGGGTCACATGGAAAACATATTTTAGTTTTTAAGGAACCTCCCTACTGTTCTCCATAGTGGCTGCATCAATTTACATTCCCACCAACAATGCAAGACAGTTCCCTTTTCTCCACACCGTCTGCATCATTTATTGATTGTAGATTTTGTGAGGATGGCCATTCTTTCTGGTGATAGGTGATATCTCTTTGCAGTTTTGATTGCATTTCTCTAATAATTAGTGACATTGAGCATCTTTTCATGTGTTTGTTGGCCATCTGAATGTCTTCTTTGGAGAAATGTCTATTTAGGTCTTCTGCCCATTTTTTGATTAGGTTGTTTGTTTTTTTGATATTGAGTGGCATGAGCTGTTTGTATATTTTGGAGATTAATCCTTTGTCCATTGCTTCATTTGCAAATATTTTCTCCCATTCTGAGGGCTGTCTTTTCATCTTGTTATGGTTTCCTTTGCTGTGCAAAAGCTTTTAAGTTTAATTAGGTCCCATTTGTTTATTTCTGTTTTTACTTTCATTACTCTAGGAGGTGGGTCAAAAAAGAACTTGCTGCAATTTATGTCAGAGTGTTCTGCTTATGTTTTCCTCTAAGAGTCTTATAGTGTCTGGCCTTACATTCAGGTCTTTAATCCATTTTGAGTTTATTTTTGATACAGCCACTATGGAGAACAGTATGGAGGTTCCTTAAAAAAACTAAAAATAGAAATATCATATGACCCCGCAATCCCACTACTGGGCATATACCCAGAGAAAACCATAATTCAAAAAGACACATGCACCCCAATGTTCATTGTAGCACTACTTACGATAGCCAGGCCATGGAAGCAACCTAAATGTCCATCGACAGATGAATGGATAAAGAAGATGTGGCACATATATGCAATGGAATATTACTCAGCCATCCTGCAATGAAATCCCGCTAGCCTTCAAAGTCTGTTTGGGAATCCTTTGTCATGTTGCTGGACCCCCAGGTTGGGAGGCCTGATGTGGGGTTCAGAACCCTCACACTAGTGGGTGGACTTCTGTGGTATAATTGTTCTCCAGTTTGTGAGCCACCCACCCAGCAGTTATGGGATTTGATTTTATTGTGATCGCTCCCCTCCTGCCATCTCATTGTGGTTTCTCCTTTGTCTTTGGATGTGGGGTATATTTTTTGGTGTTTCAGTGTCTTCTTGTTGATGATTGTTCAGCAGTAAGTTGTGATTTCAGTGTTCTCGCAAGAGGGAGTGAGGGCAGGTCCTTCTACTCCACCGCCATCTTGAACCAATCTCCCTTGCCTTATTTATTGTGTCTACTTGGTCCAATTCTTATAAGCAACAAGAGGATGGCATTCTTACAGAGTATCTTATGGCTCTGGTACACTGCAAACATCAGCTCTATGATGTCAATTATATAAGGAATTAAATGTCTACTTATTTTGGAAGCTATTTAACTTTCTCAGCAGTAAAATGGAGCTTGCATTTTGGTTTAGTGTTTGAGAATTTATGAATGCTTTAAAGGAGACATTCATAGACTACCAATGCCTTTGCCTCTGGAGAGGACTCAGATTTTCATCTCACAGCTTCAAGGAGTCAGAATCATAGAGACTAGCTCAGTTTCGGTTTGGTAATACCTATCCTTGTTCCATCATCTCTAATTTTCCTTTGAGCAGCTTTATTGTCAATTTATTCAATTGACAGCTACAGGGATCCCAGGGCTCTGCAGCCAATGTGACTAAGAGAGGCTTCTGTAGAAGCTCCAGCATGGAGCTGCCCAGGCTTCCACCACCACAGTATTTCTGGGCACTGGTGTAAATTCTGTGCCACCTACTGTTCTAAGTACTTAGAAAAGTTATATAATTTGCCCAAGGTCACAAAAACTAGAAAATAATTGAGGCAGGGTATGAACTCAGGTTCATGGAATATAAAATCTGCTTTGGCTAAATAATTTAGATACAAACGTTTATGTGCCAGACACTGTACTAAGTGCTTCATATACAGTACTCTATATGATTATTAGAACAACACTGTGAAATAAGACATATTGTTATTATTATCTTCTTTCCCACATGAAGAAACTGAGGCACAGAAAGTTAACTTGTTCAAAGTCCACACTTAGAAGTGGATTCAAACCCAGTGTCTGCATTTTTAAGGAATTATATTGAGTGTGTAGAGGAATTAATTTGTGTGGCCCTGCTCTGAATTTGGTTAAAAAAATAAAAATAAAAATGGAAAGCAAAAGGAAGAGAAAGCCAAAGCAGCATCATTTCAGAGTAACCCTCTGCTACCATGTATAGGTACAGACAACATGTGTCCTGGAGAAGACGCCACTGCACATACCACTGGCCTGGTTCCCCAGCCCTACATCAACAGTGCTGATAAACCTAGGTGCTAAGAGGTGACTGTTTAGCAGGAGTTATAGAGTCAAACAAAATAGATAATAAGCTTATGATTATGCTTGAAGCTCAGTGAAGCACTATACCTTCTGCACCTAAGTAGTTTCATTCATCCGCTTTTATAATTCATTTTGGTATTTGGAAGACTATGTTTACCACTGAAAGAAAGCTGGGGAATTGTTTCAGTAATGTCAGAGTGGTCCCAAATGTCAGTCTACCCAATTCTAATAAGATGTTGGGCACAGATGGGCCTGGCTCACAGTGATAACTTGGATTCCTTTCTCTCTACCTTCCAGTATTCTAAGAACCATCTTAACACCACATGTTGATTTTACCTAATAAGGCATCTATGAAATCTTCCTTTTTGTTTCTTTGTGAGTGAAGCTTTTATTAAGAGTTGGAATATTCTAATGAATAAAATAGGTATGCTAATGGGTTCATGAAAAAAGGTGGATTTTCATCCTTTTACATGTCAAATATCTTTTGCCTGGTTGAACATCTTGGCACATTTTCTTTGCCATAGCCTACAGTGAGATAACAATTATTTATTAAACACCATCCATGTAGTCCTGAATGATTAGTACAGTGGGAGAAATAAAGATAACTTATACCCAACCTCTGCTTTCAAACAGCTTAGTGTCTTGGTTGGGGAGAAAAACATCCACAAAAATGATAACTTGAGTTTGAACAGGACCCAAAAGAGTGAATGTAGGAATAAGCGGAAGGCAAGGTCACTGTGGAGTGACTGAGATCACTGAAGGGGTTACAATCCATCCATCCATCCATCCATCCATCCATCCGTCTTATGCTATCCATCCATCCATCCACCAGATGTTTGCTTAACACCCACTTGGCTGGATCCCTTTCTGCTAGCATAGACCTACGTGGGAAGCTTGTGTTTTAGTGGGCGAATTAAAATACAGATTGAATTAAAATCTGGATTTTCTGGGTTATTTGGAGGACAGCAGTGAGGAGGAACCTTAAAGCAGTTTGACTCTCATAAAATCATAGTGGAATGGCCTGTGTTTGTATCTTTTTAGGGCCTGGGAATAAACTGCCAGGTCGAAGATTTCTAATGATATAGTTTTGTTTGTTGTAAAACTAAGGTTTACCTGTTAAACACAACTTGTAGAATTGGATTGTTGAAAAAACTGTGGTAAGAAACAATACTTATCCCATTTGTGTCTATTTCACCGGAACTTTATCTTCTGCTCTCATGGCAGCCCTGTGAGGTCTCACCCTCACAATAGGTAAGGAAATGGAGCTTTGCGTGCAGATTGGACTGAACCAAACCAATGGCCAGTGACCTAGGCTGAACATGGCTGAGCTGTCCTGTCTCTATCATTTTTCCGTATACACCTGACAGATGGCATTGCTCTATGGTGTGATGGGGGAGCAGAGGGAGAAATGCCCGTGCTAGAGCCTTGACCATGGTCATCGCTGAACTGTCATCCTTGATTAATTTCCATGGATTTTGTTGGTTTCGTCTCTCATTAAAGGGAAACCGTTCCCAGAAATGTGGCAGTGTATTCATCCTTCAGTGTGTGAATAAACACCGCATTTTGAATAAAGCTCTTGAAGGGGAGGAGAGGAGTAGAGAGAGACACAGAAAACCGTCTGGTAGGAGCAGCTGTGGATCTCTGAGTGAGCTCAGCACAGCACGTGCCAGTCCCTTGCCTTAGGCACAGCGGCTCCAGCTTCTCTCCCTACTGGCAGGATCCTGGAAGAGCTGTTCTCGTTCCTCTGGGATAAAAAATACACGTTGAAAGCTTGCCCTGCCTTTGCTTTTTCTCTTTCAGAAATGTTGAGACTACCTGTTTGATGTCTCGTAATTACATTTTTGCTCTAATTATAGCTACTGCTTTCTAAAAAATTCAATTCCTTCCAATCTGATTCTTGAGGCTTGATTACTAGTTATTGTGGGCTTATTTTCCCCCAAATGTTCATTAGACATTAGCTTTTAATGACAACTGCCAGTTGCATTTCCAAACCATCTTCATTTAATTATATTACCTCTTTTCATCCAAAGAGATTCAGTGTGACTATATGCCAAAGGCCTTTTTTTTTTGAGGAAAAAAAAGCGCTGAAATCTATCACTGATGGATAGATTAAGCAACCACTGTTGTGCAATGAAAGATAGGTAAAGAAATAGCCTTGTTAGCTGGAGTGCTCTGCTCCGGAGAAGGAGACGGGCTCTCAAAGTAAAACATGGTGACTGGCAGCTGACCTGCGTTCCCCGAGTGATTGGGCCATGTAGATTGTGTTCAGGTGTCCCAGAGCCTGCTTGGGAATGTCATCAACAGCAAATGCAATGCCAAATCCAGTTTTGTGTTGAAAGCCGCTTAATAGAGTTGAAGGCAGATAATAATGTGTATTAGGAGCTTTAAAATGACATGTCACAGTAAAAAGAAATGACGTTCCTAATTGACGGAGCAGAGCTCATTAGAGACGGTTGTCGCTGATCACAGTGGAGTGAAATGTACTTCTTCTTTGGCTAAATCCACTGGGAGCAGGAGAACCTCATGCTGCTACGGCAGCCAGGGGCACAACAGAAGACCAGTGAGCAGCAAGTTGTGAGAGGAAAATATATTTCATTTTACACTCTCTTTACAAAACACTTTACATAATCTTTTTGAAACCTCACAGATATTCTAGAGGTAAATATTGTTCCAGTTTACATAAGAGAAAACTGGTGGGGGGGTCAGAGGGGCTTGGTAATGGGTAAGGTCATGGACTTTCCACAGAAGCAATGGGTATCAGGTCCAGACGTGAACATCGAATGGCTGGTGCAAGGCATTTCTGAGCTCTCTCTCCCCTCACATGTGGGTGAGTCAGACCCTTAGTGAAGCAAGTCCAGCATGAAGAGAACACAGCACTATGCCCACCAACCTGCTATGGACACTGCAGTGCAAGAGAAGGAACGTGTGTGGCTCCAGGACACCGAAATTGTGGGGTTGTCTTTTGTGATAGTTTAACATAGCCCATCGTGATGGAATTAGAAATTGGTACTAGGAATTGATAACATAATAACCAAAAGCCTAAAATATGCAGCATTGATTTTGGGCCTCACTGCATAGCAGGGGAGCCGTTCTCCTGGGCTGACAGCACCTGTGTTAGGCACTGATATAATGTTTGTTTGGTTTTGATAGGCAGCAACTTAGAAAGTCCTACAAATCTCGTGGCCAGGAGACAGATTTGAAAACAAATTTTTAGTGGTACATCTTTCTTGGTATTGTTTGCTTTTGACACAAGGCATTAAGAGAAAATGATGATAACCCCAAAACAAATGGTTGTTTGCAAGCAGGAATATTAGACACTAAATGGAATTCACAAATTCAGGGAATTAAATGGTTGGGAAAAGGCAATTCTCAATTCCAAACTCAAAAGGAAAAAATCTAGACATCTTGATGAACAAAGTCAGATTACAATAATCCGGCAGCCATCATCGAATCAAGAGTGTGGCCGTTGCACTCACTGCTAAAACTGGCACCCAGCAAACCTTCCAACAGGGCATGGAGGCCCAGAGAAAGAACCACAGATGTGGTTCTTCCACTGGAGAATGACAGCCCCAAAGCACCTACACCGAAAATACCCAGAGCAGAGAGGAAATGCAGGAGAAAAAGAGGAGATTAAAGGCATGGGGGAGAGGCAAAGAAACAGGACACACATAAACAGTGTGTCAAGAAAAAGCCCCGGCACAGCTATGGACTCGTGCTGCTGGCAGCATCGAGCTGCTGGAAGGAAGCCTCCTGGATTTCAGCAGAGTCACACTGCCATAATTGACACCAACACACAAACCTGAACACATGAACCCAAACTAAGTTTGCAACTGAAAACAACCCATTAAATGTCTACGAGCCAAAGATATCTGCTCAGCCCCTAGGGAGGGATATTCTTCAGTGTCTACTTCAGAAGGGCCCAAGGAACATAACAGAAAAGAAAGCTCATTACCAATGCCACTTGGCACAATGAATTGGTGAGACACTCTCTGAGACCGACCAAAACGGACACTTTCTAGAGCTGACGGCCCTCACGGCACAGGCATGGACCTTTATTGCCATCTTCCCATATTTATTGCAGTTACCCAGTGGGTTGGAGACAAGGCAAGTAACTTGTTCTTTTAGCTCTGAGTCCCGGATCGAGAAGAACTGCAGCAGGGTCTTGACAGAGAGACTCTGGCACATTACACAGAAATGCTGGTGCTTTGAGCTGAATGCCATGGATAGGGCTGTGGTTTGTCCCCCTGTGATGGAGGGACAAGTATTTTTCTTGCAGGAAGGAGAGGAGGCCAAATACCGTGTAACTGGATTGCCTTTCATAAAATATTGTTGCCCCCGCTTTCTCTGTACATGGTAGGATTGGGTTTCCTAGACCCCTATAGTTGGTTAGGGACAGGGAACTAGTTCACACCAAGAATGATATCACTTTCACATTTAATGGTCAGTTTGAGACTCCTTAGGACTAACTTTTCCTCTGATCTAGGAGGCAACACTCAAGCTGTGTGATTCCCGCAGCTTGGTACCAGGTGCTGGCAGCCCTGGTAGCCTGGGAACAACAGCTGGAGACACCTGGGTTGGGCACTGAGGCCACTGAGGTGCAGACCTTGGCCATCCCCCCCCCGGAGGGGAATCCTGCACCAAGGTTGGTCCCTGAATCAGGGTTTGTTAGAGTTTGTGATTTCTTTTTTTTTTTTTTACAGAGATCACAGCTTCTTCTTTTTTTAATTAGTTTTTATTGGAGTATAGTTGCTCTGCAATGTTGTGTTAGTTTCTACTGTACAACAAAGTGAATCAGCATTACATATATACATATCCCCGCTTTTTTGGATGTCCTTCCCATTTAGGTCACCACAGAGCATTGAGTCCCTGTGCTATATAGTAGGTTCTCATTAGTTATCTATTTTATACATAGTATCAATAGTGTATATATGTCAATCCCAATCTCCCAATTCCTCCCACCGCGCCCTTTCCCCTTGGTATCCATACACATATTCTCTATTTCTGTGTCCCTACTTCTGCTTTGCAAAAAGTTCATCTGTACCACATGTATGCAGTAATATACGATATTTGTTCTCTTTCTGACTTCACTCTGTATGACAGTCTCTAGGTCCATCCACGTCTCTTCAAATGACCCAATTTAGTTCCTTTTTATGGCTGAGTAATATTCCATTGTATATATGTACCACATCTTCTTTATCCATTCTTCTGTTGATGGACATTTAGGTTGTTTCCATGTCAGGGCTATTGTAAATAGTGCCGTAATGAACATTTGGGTGCATGTGTCTTTTAGAATTATGGTTTTCTCTGGGTATATACCCAGTAGAAGGATTGCTGGGTCACATGGAAAACATATTTTAGTTTTTAAGGAACCTCCCTACTGTTCTCCATAGTGGCTGCATCAATTTACATTCCCACCAACAATGCAAGACAGTTCCCTTTTCTCCACACCGTCTGCATCATTTATTGATTGTAGATTTTGTGAGGATGGCCATTCTTTCTGGTGATAGGTGATATCTCTTTGCAGTTTTGATTGCATTTCTCTAATAATTAGTGACATTGAGCATCTTTTCATGTGTTTGTTGGCCATCTGAATGTCTTCTTTGGAGAAATGTCTATTTAGGTCTTCTGCCCATTTTTTGATTAGGTTGTTTGTTTTTTTGATATTGAGTGGCATGAGCTGTTTGTATATTTTGGAGATTAATCCTTTGTCCGTTGCTTCATTTGCAAATATTTTCTCCCATTCTGAGGCTTCTCATTTCATCTTGTTCATGGGTTCCTTTGCTGCGTTTGTTTCATTAGGTTCCATTTGTTTATTTTTGTTTTTATTCTCATTACTCTAGGAGGTGGGTCCAAAAAGATCTTGCTGCAATTTATGTTCTGCGTATGTTTTCTTCTAAGAGTTTTATTCACAGCTTCTTCTATACATGTTAATCTTTACCTTTTAAGGTGGAGTGAGAATTTAGACACTGGTGCACAGAGTGACGGACCCCTAAGCCTCTCCCCTTTCCTGGCCAACATGAGTTTAGGCAGTGCTTGTTTAGTGACACCATTATGGGACTTTTCCTTAAGTTGGCAACTTAGTTTTCAAGGAAATAACCATTCTTTTACTAATTCATATTTCATGTGTATTTTAAATAACAGTACTTGTGATAACAATAAAAATTTGGCCTTGGCTTATTTGGATAGCACACAACTGTCACTAAGAATAAACCCCTCAGCTAGTGGGCAGGTGAAGGGCAGAGATGAGCATGGAAAGGCTGCTCCATCCTGTGAGCTGGTCCAGTAGAGGCCAGTTTAGGAGTGTATCTGTGGATAAGAAACTGTGAACAGAGAAACAACAGATGAGACTTGGATAGAGAGAAAATGACATTAACACATATCTGGTTATGTATAGAGTGAAACTCCCCTTTCATTCTTTAAAATCGGATTTAATATGATTAATGGTATGTTTTATCCATGTCCAATGGAGGAGACTACAGCAGCTATAATTAACTGTCACCGGAACAGTACCACGTATCTCATTATTTTAATGAGATAGATTTGATATTTTAATTGATTTTGAGTTTTGTATTTTGTTTATAAAATTTAATTTACAGCTGTGTGTGAATTAGAAGATACAGAATTTATATCTACTTTTAAGTTCCCACCTATTCAAGTAAAATTAAAATTAAAATAACATAAGTTACTATGCGAAGTTCAAAAAAATTCAGGGGAGAGGCATTTTTTTACTTGTGTAAAAATATACATAATATAAAATTTATCATTTTAACTGTGTACAGTTCAGTGTCATTGAGTACATTCAAATCATGCTACAATTACCACCATCCATCCTAAGAATTTTTATCATCTTCTAAAACTAAAATTCTGTACCTGTTAAACAATAATTCATCAAATCCTATGCCCCTAAACCCTGGCAACCACACTCTGTCACTATGAATTTGACTGCTGTAGATATCTCGTATAAGTGGAATCGTACCGTCTTTGTCCTTTCGTGACTGGCTTATTTCACTTAGCATATTGTCTCTAAGATTCATATGTGCCATGTGTCAGAAATTCCTTTCTTTTTAAGGCTGAATAATATTCTTTTGTATGTCTTGACATATACCACATTTATTTTATCCATTTATCTGTTAAAGGTTACTTGAATTGGTCCCTCCTTTGACTGTTATGAATAACGCTGCTGTGAACATGTGTGCACAAATATATATCTGAGTCACTGTTTTCAGTTCTTTTGAGTATATACTCAGAAGTGTAATTGTTGGATCATATGATAATTCCATTTTTAATTTTTCGAGGAACCATCATATTGTCTTCCATGGCAACTTCACCATTTTACATTCCCATCAGCAGTGCACAAACATTCCAATTTCTTTACATCCTCACTAACACTTGTTATTTTCTGTTAAAAAATAGTTTTTTTAAATTAAAGCCATCCTATGGGGTATGAAGTGGTGCCTCTTTGCAGTTCCTTCATGATTAGTGATGTTGAGCATCTTTACATATACTTTTTGGCACTTTATATATCTTCTTTGAGAAATATCTAGTCACATTATTTGCCCACTTTGAAATCAGGCTGTTGGTATTTCTTATGTTGGATTATATTTCTTTATCAAATGTATGATTTGCAAACCTTTTCCCCAATTCTGTAGGTTGACTTTTCACTCTGTTTATAGTTCCCTTTTTGCACAAACGTTTTTAATTTTTATGGAGTCCAATTTGTCTATTTTTTCTTTTAATGACTGTGCTGTGGTGTCATATCCAAGAAATCATTGCCAAATAAAATGTCATAAAGCTTTTCCCCTATGTTTTCTTCTCAGCTTTTTATACTTTTAGCTATTAAATTTAGGTTTTAATAAATTTTGAGTTTATTTTTGTATATGATGTATGGTAAGTGTCTGACTCCATTCTTTGACATGTGGAGATCCAGTTTTCCCAACATTCATTGAAAAGACTGTCCTTTCCCCCATTTAATAGTCTTGTTAGTCTTGTTGAAAATCATCTGACAGTATATGTCTGGGTTTATTGGGGGCTATCTTTTCTATTTGTCTGGTCTACACATCTGTTTTTATACTGGTACTGCACTATTTTGATTACTGGTTTCGTAGTAAATATTTAAATTAGGAAGTGTGAGACCTCCAGTTTTCCTCCTCAAGATTGTTTTGACTACTTGAGATCTTTTGAAATCCCATATGAATTTGAGGAATTTTTTTCTCTTTCTGCAAAAAAAAATAGTTGGGAATTTGATTGAGATTGCATTGAATCTGTAGATAACTTTAGGTAATGCTGATGTCTTAAACAATATTGTCTTTCAATCCATGAACATGGAGAGTCTTTCGACTTATTGGTGTTTTCTTTAATTTCTTACAGCACCATTTTGTAGTTTTCAGTATCTAATTTTTTTTTTGCCTCTTTGGTTTAGTTTCAAGAATTTTATTCTTTTTGATACTATTGTATATAGAGTCATTTTCTTAATTTCCTTTTTGGATTGTTCATAGCTAGTGTATAGAAACACAGCATATTTTGGAATATTGGTTTTGTATCCCGTAGCTTTGTTGAATTTGTTTATAGTTCCAGTAGATTGTGTGTGTGTGTGTGTGTGAGTGTGTGTGTGTGTGTGTGTGTAATCTTTAGGGTTTTCTACATATAATTCATGTTGTCTGTGAACAGAGATAATTTTACTTCTTTTGTTCAAATTTGGCTACATTTTAATTTCTTTTTTTTTTTTCCTAATTGCTCTGGCTAGGACTTCCAGTACTGCATTGAATACAGGTGGTAAAGTGGGCAACCTTGTCTTGTTACTGATCTTAGACAAAAAAATTTTGGTCGTTCATTGTTGAGTACGATATTAGCTGTGGGCTTTTCACATATGACCTTTATTATGTTTAGGTTGTTTACTTCTATTCCTAGTCTGTTGAGTGTTTTTGTCAATCAAGGATGTTGAGTTTTATCAAATGCTTTCCTCAGTCAGTTGCAAAAATCAGGCCTTTTTTTTCCTTCATTCTGTTAATATAGTTCATTGCATTGATTTTCACATGTTGAACCATCCTTTCTGTTCAGGAATAAATCCCACTTGGTCATGATGTATAGTCCTCTTAATGTGGTATTAAATTTTGTTTGATAATATGTCATTGAGGACATTTGTAACAATATTTATAAGAAATATTTGTGTCTAGTTTTCTTTTCTTCTAATGCCTTTGTCTGTTTTTGCTATCAAGGTAATGCTGGCCTCATAGAATGAGTTTGAAAGTGTTCCCTCCTCTTCAATTCTTTTGGAAAAGACTGAGGAGGATTAATGTTAATTCTTCATTAAAGGTTTGGTAGAATTCACTGGTGAAGTTAGGTGCTCCTGAGCTTTTCTTTTTTGGGAGGTTTTAGATTACTGATTCAGTCTCCTTAGTAGTTATACACTTGTTCAGATTATCTGTTTCTTCATTATTTAGTCTTGATTGGTTGTACTTCTTGGAATTTTTCCATTTCATTAGTTATCTTACTTGGTGTACACTTTTTCATAGTTTTTTCTTATAATACTTTTATTTTGGTAACATTAGGTTATAATGTCCCCTCTTTCATTCTTTATTTTAGTTATTTGAGTTTATTTTTTTTCTTAGTCAATTTAACTTAAAGGTTTGTCAATTTTATTGATCTTTTCGATGAACCAACTCCTGGTTTTATTGATTTTCTTTATTTTTCTATTCTCTATTCCATTTACCTCTGTTCTAATTCTTATTTCCTTTCTTCTGCTAGTTTAGGCTTTATTTTGTTCTTATTTTACTAGTTTCTTACAGTGTAAAGTTAGGTTGTAGTTTGGAATCTTTCTTTTTTTTAGTTAATAAATTTATTTCTTTCTTTATTTTATTTTTGGCTATGTTGGGTCTTCGCTGCTGCACACAGGCCATCTCCAGTTGCGGCGAATGGGGGCCACTCTTCATTGCAGTGCACAGGCCTCTCATTGCAGTGGCTTCTCCTGTCGCGGAGCACAAGCTCTAGGCATGCGGGCTTCAGTAGTTGTGGCTCACGGGCTCCAGAGCACAGGCTCAGCAGCTGTGATGCACGGGCCCACTTCCTCTGCGGCATGTGGGATCCTCCCAGACCAGGGCTCGAACCCATGTCCCCTGCATTGGCAGGCAGACTCTCAACCACTGCACCACCAGGGAAGCCCCTCTCCTTTTTTAATGTAGGTATTTTCAACTCAATTCCCTCTTAACCCAGCTTTTGCTGCATTCTGTAAGTTTTTGTATGTGACTTTTTCATTTTCATTACTCTCAAGGTATTTCAAACTCCCCTTGTGATTTCTCTTTTGACCTATGTTTGAGTGTTGTTTAATTTCTACTTTTGTGAATTTTCATTTTCCTTCTCTTTTTTATTTCTAGTTTCATTGCAGTTGTCATTTCTTCGCCCATCAGTAGAGAACATAAAAGTGAATATGGCCATGCTTTAATATTAACATAAAACTAGCTTTCTGTCAGGAAATGCTACCCTTTATGCACGTTTGTTGAGAAATTAAGATGTTTTAAAATAACGGATTCATAATTTTTTTACCATGTGTCCTCAATCAATGCCTAAAAATTCCCAGGTTTTCCATTGCCAGACTCTTTTTCTCATTATTTATTATTCATGGAAACTCCTGTCCCTGGGGGGGGTGTTGGACCTCAGTTTCAGAGCCTGGGATCGCTTTCTGTGGCCAAGGCACCAGGGGCCTTTGGGACACCTGTGGATCTCTTGTGTCTTGTTTCTGAGCTGTGAGTTCTCCTCCTCTCACTGCCTTCCCATCTTGGAACAGACTCCTAATGAAATGCTTTCCTATCAACAAAGGCTATTTGCTCTGTTTCTGAGAATATAATTTGCTTTCTGGAATCCAAACACAAACCCCTCTGGGAGAGCTATTTTTTTAATTCTTATGACAATGGAGTTTTTCTCTATCAGGAAATTCCTGATGAGTTATTTGGATTTGTCACCCGCAACGTTGGATAGCAAATTATTACAGCTGCAAATGCAGTGGAGCTGGTAACTTGAGCGTGATAAATGATTTTTGTCAATATAAATATCTAGGTTCATCTTATATTACACATTTACCAGGTTTCACATTTCAACAAGATCCATACATCTCAGTTGTTTATAAAGTTCTCACAGAACACCAAACATCTGGACTTCTATGAGCTACTTGCATTATAAGCATTTAATTGCAGAAAATCAACCTTACTCATGAACCAAGGACTTATGACCCCATTTGTTCTAATTCTTAAGACCTCCCTGAAACTAAGCGCTTTACTGCTTACCTCCCATCACCTAGGAAAAGCCAATTTCATATCTCTGAGCTTGTCCATAGGCATCAGAAAAAATTGTCTTACACTTCATTTATCTCATTCCTAGGGAGTTGCTAATGTAAGAAATGGCCTTGGTTGTGTCATAATGATTGGCCTGAGACCCGATTTGAAAATGTATGCCATCACCTTAAATATACATGTAAATTAGACTAAGTATCATATGCTAAGTACAGATTTATCCAAGAGATGCCACCACCCCTTGTCCTTGAGGTGTTTCAGTTTGCTGCCATCCCTTCTCCTCACAGTATGGTGTTTTTTTAACTGCATTTGGTCTTTGTTGCTGTGCGCAGGCTTTCTCCAGTTGTGGCAAGCAGGGGCTACTCTTCGTTGTGGTGCCCGGGCTTCTCATTGTGGCGGCTTCTCTTGTTGAGGGACACAGGCTGTAGGCACGCAGGCTTCAGTAGTTGTGGCTTGTGGGCTCTAGAGCACCGGCTTATCAGTTGTGGTGCACGGGATTAGTTGCTCTGAAACATGTGAGATCTTCCCGGACCAGGGATCAAACCTGTGTCCCCTGCATTGGCAGGCAGACTCTTAACCATTGCACCACCAGGGAAGTACCCTCCTCACTGTATTGAAAGGACATTCCCTCTACAGCTCTCTGGGGGTGCCCTGAAGCAGTCTATGTTGGTACCACCCTTCTGTGTACGACCACCAGCACAGTGTTCATCTGCTCAGTTCAACATTAACCGCCTCTGCTTGGTTTCTGGAAGCTGTGTCATGTGACACCCCACCTGTCTACCCAGATGCCCACTGTCCACTCCATCTTCTGAAACCTTGGTGGTTACCTCACTAGACTCTGGCTTATTCCCACTCATGCCTGGCTTATCCTTTCAACACCCCCCCTTCCAATAGTGCATTGTCTTCTTCAGAATAACCACAGGTACAAATTATCCTGGTTCCAGAGCCCCTCCTCCAAGAATCCTTCCTGGACTTCTGCTCATGTTGGTCTCACCCTCCACAGAGATTCTACTGCACTCATAGTCAACATTGTGTAATTTAACACCTTTTCCAAAGTAGATGCCAATGGAAAAACAATTTCCTTTGTAAGAAACTCAGAACTTCCTTAAGACAGAGAACATTTCTGAAGTGTCTGTGTTTTGCTTCAGAACCTCATAGGGCTGGTCCTCAACTGATTAAAAAAGATACAAATTTCCAGGGATTCATTAATGGTGTTCACCAAATTAGAATCGATTTTCCACAGTGTCATAAGAACAATTAGCACCGTGTGATAAAATGGGACTTTCAGACATCACACAAAGCAAGGTCAGTAATATCCTCTAAAAATTTGTATTCTAAAATCTATACTGATAAATAAATATGTGTTTTTAACTATAGTGACGAGAAATAATCAGTTCCTATGTAGGCAGAGATACTTCTTTTTTATCATTGTTAATTCCACTAGTTTAGGTAAATATGATTAAGATGTGTGTGTGTGTGTGTTCCTATACAAATAAACAATAAACTAACAACCCATCTTAATTAGGGAAAACATTAAATAACTTTGAGAGTAACAGGATGAGTTGCCAGGTAGAGCTTCTTTGAATGAATGGATAATGGCTACTTTCCTAAGTGGCTGTTATTCTGTACTTGAAGACAGTCTCTTCTTGTAAGCAGCAAGGGAAATTCTGTGCACCATCCTAACTTGTTCAGCAGCTACTTCCCAGTAGCTCCAGTGGTCCAGTAATTGGTCTAGACATTCAAGGAGGATCTTTTTGATGGACCAGGTAAACCATGTCTCAAGCATGTTGTGTGACCCAGAGCAAGTTGTGTGAGTCCAGCACTGACATTAGGTCTCTTGTGCTGTTAAAGGAGAAAAAGTGCAGTGTTGTGCCGTAAGTTGATGCCTGTTCCTTGCTTCGTTCTAACTGTGAGCTGTGAAGAGCTGACTACACCATGGGGAGTTGAGAGTGTGGCGTCCATAGCCACACAATGTCCTGAAGCGAAAGAAATGTCAGGTTCCAACCTTTAAGCTCAAGCCATGCCTTGTATGTCAAAAAGATGCTGTGATCATTAAATATGAATACAATGATTAAGTATTTTATCCTTTTTAAGGCCTTGCAAAGTAATATTTGTTAAAATGACTTCTGCATTAAGGAATCATTTAGATAGATCTTCAAAGAGTAAAAATTTGGATTAAATTTTATAATGGCTGATATGGAATGTGAAATTGACATATATAAGCTTTGAGAGAGTGATTTTCAGGAGAAAGTTTTTTGACTGCATGTTCTAATGCTTCTGAATTATATCTAAATATAATTGAAAATAGTTTCAGATAAAGGATAGGTTTTAACTTTAGGGGTTAGAATGTGACTGTGTGAATGCATGTCTTTCCTTGTGTTTTACTAGGAGGTGATAATGTTAAATGAATCAATCATGTATAATAGACATAACTTCTCAGTCAAATGATCTCTTGTAATGTGATCATGGTTTAGCTGCCTCTTGTTCTTATTATGTGGAAATGGAATCACTTCTTGAAATTTTTTTAAATGGCATTTTCATTTATATTTTCTTAGATATAACATTCTAAATTTATTCCCCAGTCTAGAAAATGTGAATTAATCTTAAGTTTCCCCCCATCAGGCAACTCAGTCAGTAGGTCACAATTATTACACCACCCGGATTCTCTCAAGTGCAGACCACCCTCCCCACTCCTCCTTCCTCCCCGCAGCTCAGGCCCTTGCCTTCTCTTTTGGGTGGCTGCTGATGGGGCTGCCTTCAGACTCCCCTTCCTCCAGGTCAGTCTTCTGATTAAAATACTCTGATGATTCTTATTTGCCTCTTCTCTGTAAAAAGGCCTGAGGCATCCAGCCTCAGTTTCACCACTTTTCCTTAAGCATTGCTCATTGCAGCAGACTCAAGACTGCAAAAGGTCTCCTCTGTCTTAACACCTTGGACTTCTGTCTGGGTGGCCTTCCTGCCTGTGACCTCCCAGATTCAGTAATCGACACCCCAGGAAAGCCTCTTCTGAGTTCTGGCCCCACACCCCCAAGGATAGTCCTTTACAAATATTTTTATCATGTATTAATCTGTCTTGTAGTAGTTGTCTTTGCCCCATCCTGCACTAGACCATAACCCTGCAGATTCATTCTTACAGCCGTCTCCAGTCAATGGCATGTTGCCTAGCACAGTGTGTGCTAAGCAAAGGTTCGTGGATAAATGAATGATCCTTTCCCAGAGAGCTTGAGGAAACTTGTGAGAGAATTGTGAGAAAGCAAAGCAATTGATGGAAAAGTCTTTAAATAAAGACCAAGACCAAAATGCTCAAATGAATTCAGGAAGAACTGCATGGAATGGAGTAACCTGGGAAGAGGAGCACACAGGTCACTGCAGTATAGGTGAGAGGAAAGCCAAGGGCTCTGGCCTGAAAAGATTCCCCTTCATAAGCTAGGGAGCACATATTTTGGAATATTAAAGCTAATTTTCACTCAGTTAACTCCAGATCAAATTCTGGATGGTTTAAGGGGAGATTAATACAAGACTGAAGGTTAAAGTAGAAACAGTAGTTCAATAACATTATTGCTCTATTGTGTTTGCTTGTGGTTCCCTAGTCCTGCAAAAAGAAATATGGCTGACGAAACATATTACACTGTCATAATTGTTGAAACCCTTAATGTAACAGCAAGGTCATGTGATTTTTTTCTTTTGACGTAATATCTACAGCAATGTCCATTTAATATTAGATGTTCCAAACACTCTGTGCACATTCTTTCTGGACAACCAAGCCTAATGTATAATATACTGGGGCCAACACAGCTGAGACATCTGTGACCATTTTTTTATACAGAGGCCATATTTTTCTCTTTATTCAGAGTTTACAGGACTTTACCATCTCTATTTGGAGGACTTTGTGACTACATCTGGGGCATATTTGGTTTCCCTTTTATAAAACCATGGGTATTCTGGGACAAATGAAACTGTGTTCATGTTACTTTTTTATCTTGTCTTTCTCTCCTTTTTTGGTGGGGGTGGGGGTAGGGAAGGTTGCTTTTATCTTTAAGATAAATAACTTTTTTCTTTCTTTTTATTGGTCTACAGCTCTAGAGTCTGTGACAAAGTCCTTTATCAGGATTTGACATTCTATCTTGTGCCCCTATAAATGGAGACAATGCAACAGCACTTTGAAAATTTCAGCTTTATTCTCTCTGATATCTATCTCTCTAGTTCAGAATAAGCTGCATATTCTACTTCTTTGATTTAATTTTAGATGCAGATGATTGACTTTTTGTAATGGTTGCTGAGGACTGTGGGGACCTCACAGCCCCTGTCCACAACCTTGCCCCTCCCCGTGTAAATACATATCAATTGGGTAAACACATAATAAGAGTTTTCATTCTTTTGACCATGTAAATTCTGTTCACTCTTAGGCTAGTGTCATTTCTCATCAAATTCTTTGTTTCTCCTTGGATTCAAAAATTGGCTTTTTTTTCCTACTGTAGACTTGATTTTCTTGGAGTATATCACTAACAGTTCCTGTACTCTTAGCAGTTTGTAATATATCTCGCAGAATAGTTTTCCACACAGTCAGTTCTGTATGGTGATTTACTCATATCCCACTCCTAGCCCCCCAGCGTGGCACTTTTTATAGACCTGGGAGAACTGTAACCCTGATGAGCACTTGTCATAAAGGGTCTTCCTTGAATATCATCTAAAGAACTTAACTTCCCTCTGGCATTGGACCCCCTTTACCCTGGCCTTCCTAATCCTTGGTTAAGCTCCACTGTGGGACTGAAAATCATTTTTCCTCAGGATTATGAAGGCAATGTTCCATAGTTTTTCAGTTTTGCTTATTAAAAATTTCAATATCATTCTGAATAATTATTCTTTGTAATATTTTTCTTCTTTTTGGAGGCTTTGAGAAATTTCTTTTATTCCTGGTGCTCTGAAATCTTACTATGTAACTAGAAATGGATTTTTTTCATTTAGTATCTTAAAAATTTCAGGGGTGGTTGTAAGGGATGGGGGAGGGGGAAATAGGGAAATGTTTAATAGGTATAAAGTTATACAAGATAGAATGTTTTAGAGATCTGCTATACAACATGGAAACTATAGTTAACAATACTGTGTTGTGCACTCAAAAAATTAAGAGGGTGGATCTCATGTTAAGCGTTCTTATACCACCACCCCAAATAACCAAAGCTACAGTAATCAAGACAGTATGGTACTGGCACAAAAACAGAAATATATATTATTGGAACACGATAGGAAGCCCAGAGATAAACCCACATACCTATGGTCACTTAATCTATGAAAAGGAGGCAAGAATATACAATGAAGAAAAGATAGTCCCTTCAATAAGTGGTGCTGGGAAAACTGGACAGCTACATGTAAAAGAATGAAATTGGAACACTTCCTAATACCATACACGAAAATAAACTCAAAATACATTGAAGACCTAAATGTAAGGCTAGACACTATAAAACTCTTAGAGGAAAACAGGCAGAACACTCTATGACATAAATCACAGCAAGATTCTTTTTGACTCACCTCCTAGAGAAATGGAAATAAAAACAAAGCTAAACAAATGGGACCTAATGAAACTTAAAAGCTTTTTTTACAGCAAAGGAAACCATAAATAAGATGAAAAGGCAACTCTCAGAATGGGAGAAAATGTTTGCAAATGAAGCAACTGACAAAGGATTAATCTCCAAAATTACAAGCACCTCATGAATCTCAATATCAAAAAAACAACCCAATGAAAAAACGGGCGGAAGACCTAAATAAACATTTCTCCAAAGAAGATACACAGATTGCCAACAAACACAGGAAAGGATGCTCAACATCACTAACCATTAGAGAAATGCAAATCAGAACCACAATGAGGTATCACCTCACACTAGTCAGAATGCCCCCATTATCAAAAAATCTACAAACAATAAATGAGGGAGAGGGTGTGGAGAAAAGGGAACCCTCTTAAAATTTTCTGTCTGGTCTTGGCATCAGAGTAATGCTTGCTCTTCATAAAATGAATTTAGAAGTATTGCTTTTCTATTTTCTCAAAAACCTTGTCTGTAAATGATATTGATTATTTTAAAATATTTAAAATATTTGGTACAATTTCCTGTGAAACCATCTGCTCTGCAGTTTTCTTTTGGAAAATTTAAAATTAAGAATCCAGTGTCCTTAATAATTACAGAGCTGTTCAACTTATCTATTTCTTATTGGGCTCGTTGTAGTAGTGTGTTTTTTTTCTGTTTTTTTTTTTTTTGTGTGTGTGTGTGTGGTACGCGGGTCTCCCACTGTTGTGGCCTCTCCCATTGCAGAGCACAGCCTCTATACATACAGGCTCAGTGGCCATGGCTCACGGGTCCAGCCGCTCAGTGGCATGTGGGATCTTCCCAGACCGGGGCACAAACCCGTGTCCCCTGCATCGGCAGGAGGATTCTCAACAACTGCACCACTAGGGAAGCCCTGTGTATTTTGTTTTTAAACAATTCATCCATTTATCTAATTTGTCAAATATTTATACGAAGTATTGTCTTATTTGTGTCTGCAGGGTCTGTAGTGAAAATCCCCATTTTTGTTATCTGTATTTTCTTTTTATTTTTTAAATCAAAGTTGTTACTATCCTTATCTTTTCAGAGTTCTTTATTTCAACTGATTTTATCTATTTTTCTCATGTGTGTGTTCTGTTTCATTGATTTCTGCTGTTTTTCTTGTTTTCTTCCTTTAGCATATTTTGTGCTTATTTTTCCCCTTTCTAGGTTTTAAATTTGGAATTGTAGATAATATTTTTTTACTCTTTCTTCTAATGTATGCATTTAATTCTATAAATTTCCTCTCAGACCTGTTTTAACTTCATCCCACAGGTTTTGATGTTGTATTTTTAGTTTTATTTGTATATATGTGTATTTTTAAAATTTCACTTCAGGCTTCCTCTTTGTCCTCTGGATCACTTAGATGTGTATTCTTTGGAGCTCTATCTGATATTGATTTCTAGTTTAATTCTATTGTGATTATAGAAAGTACTCTATATGATTGCTATATTTCTATGTTATTTTCAATTTGTTGTTAAGATTTAAGTCTACCATTTGTGTTTTGTTTTGTTTGTTCTGCCTGTTTTTTGTTTTCCATTTTCTGCCTTTCTGCAGGTTATTTGAGCCTTTTTAGAATTCAATTTTTATCTATAGTGTTTATGTGCATTGATTTTTTGTATGCATTCAGTGGTTGCTCTAAATATTACATTATATATGCAAACATCACTGTTTACTGGTGTCATAATTTTACCAATTTAAGTGGAATATAGACACTGTACTTCCTTTACATCCTTTTATCCTCCCTAGTTTAAAATAAAATTGTCTTAATATTTTATGAACATACATAAGAATCATAATTTCTGCAACCACCATCAGACAGAAAACCAAAGAGAAAAAGAATAATCAATTGTATTTTTTCTGTTTTTTACTACCTGTGTGCTTCCTTCCTTCCTGATGTTCTAAGATTTCCTTTTCAATAGTTTTCTTCCTGTTTAGATATGTTCCTTTAGCCATTCTTTTAGGATAGATCTGCTGGTGACAAATTTTCTTAGATTTTCTTTGTCCAAAATGTCTTTATTCCCTTTTCATTCCTAAAGGTTACTTTTGCTGAATATAAGATTGTAGAGTTCTTTTTATTCAGTATTTGAAAAATGTGTACTGCTTGCATGTGACCGCATTGATTTCTGATGAGAAATTCACTGTCATTCAAATTGTTTTTTCCCCATAAATAAAGTATCTTTTCCACTGTGTTTAAGATTTTAAAAATTTTATTGGTCAGAAATTTTACTATGATGGGTCGTAGTACATTTTTTTCGTTGTAGTTTACATTTTTTTGCACTTATTCTGCTTTTGGTTTGCTTAGCTTATTATGTAGGCGTATGTCTTTTGACAACTTATAAAGTTATCAGCCTATATTTTTAAAGTAATTTTTCATCACCACTCACGTCATAACCAATGACATGAACACTAGATCTTTTATTATAGTCTCACAGTTTCCTGAAAATCTGATTATTTTTTCCAGTCTGTTTTCTCTCTGATTTTTCAGATTGTGTAATGTCTGTTGTTCTATATTCTGTTTCATGATTCTTTCCCCTGTCCCCTCCATTCTGTTGTTGCACCCATCAATGAGTTTTCTTTTTAATTTTAGATATTTCGTCTTTCAGTTCTGACATTCATTTGTCTCTATATATTTTCTATTGAGTCTCGCCATTTCTTTGCTTATGCTTTTTATTTTTTCGCTTGTCTCAGGTATATAGATAATTGCTCAATGAAGCATTTTTATGATGACTGCTTTCACCTGACACTTTCACTCTGCACCATCATCCCATAAAGCCCCTTCCTTTGTTTCCTGTGTTGACTTCCTCATCTCCAAATCAGACCTTCCTGATCTTGGTCATTCTGTTTCCGTATTTTGGTGGAGTACATTCTTCAGGAACTTCCTGAGGAATGTTGCATGTTGGAAACCTTGGATATCTTTACCCTCACTCTCCTGCCTTGGAAATAATTTCTCCTCAGAGTTGTGCAAGCTGGCTTGATTGCTGAATTGCTATGCATGAGTTCTACCCTGTTCTTATGGATGCTAATTTGATTGTGATTGCTTCTTGCACCAAACAGCAAGTTTCTTTTCCCCCTCGTATTCTGGAATTTCTGATGATATATTTTAAATATGGGTATTACCTACTTTCTTTTCTTTTACTGTACCATGCACCAGGCAAGTCTTAACTATCTGGGAAGTCAAGTCTTTTGATTTGGAAAATTTGTCATATTAATTCCTTGATAAATTATTTCTTTGATGTAATTAATTTTCTCTTTTATATTACAATTATATATTACATATTATTTTATGTTCTATTATTTTTATTTATATATCTTTTTTCAAAATAGTTTTTGGGAAATTCCTCCAAATTTACCTAACATCTATGGATTTTTAAAAATTTTCCAAATGAACTTTCTTGTTCTTGGAATATTCTTTTTTTACATCAACCTGCTGTTTTTTCAGTGGCTTGGTAACTTCTCTCTCTGAGAACATCGACCATGGTGTCCTTGAAGTTTTCTTCTGGTCCCACATTACTTCTGAAATCCTACTTTTCTGTCTGTTCTGGAGTATATTTGTCATGATAAAGCATTTCCTCACTGGCCTTTCAATATTTAGAAAGGAGCACTCATGGCTGATTGGAAGCTCTCTGTGGGCCTCACTTTGGGGTGAAGACTTACAATTTGGGGGAGGTGTTGCTAATTAGTATTTCTAGGCCTCTACTTCAGTTTGTTAATTTCATAAACTGGAAGAGTTTTTACATTTTTGTTATTTATTTTAAAATCTGTTGCCTTGGAAGTTGTAAACCTGTGGACAAAATTCTGTGAGCCAGCCAATCAGGGAAATAGTTTTGCTCACCTGTTATTTCTCTGTCACCAAATCTTCGGTCTCTTTGACTCAGTCTCCATGTACAGAGAACCCCATCTTCTGTTGGGGTGGGGGAGAGACGGTCACTGGCTCTGTGCCTTGGTGATCTTGAGTTCTAACTCGGCTTTCTATTTTGGACCATTTCCAACTCCTGAGATGCTTCAGGGTTCTCCCTTTCAAGAGCTGTGACAGTCTGAGATATTACCTTACTTACAAGATAACAAGTTACTGCAGTTTTATGGATGCGGGCAGAAGACAAGAGATGCCGAGGAGGCAAGCACTTTCTTAGGACACAGCAGGCAGCCTGAGCTCCCAGTTTGTATCTACTCTCCTTGCCCGCAAGTTCTGTGCGGCAAATGTGAAATAGCCAAGTGTTTGTGTCATAGCTAAGGAACACTGAATTTAAGAAAATCCAATCTTTTCTAATTTCTGTACACATTTTTAATGTTTTTGATGAAGAATCTTAAAGAAGTTTGTCAATTTGTTTTTTCTTTCATGCTTAATGCTTTTTATGTCTTATTTAATTGATATTTGTCTAACTCAAGCTTATGAACATATTTTTATTTTCTTCTTAAGATTTGAATGTTTTAGCATTCAAATTTAGGTCTGTAATCCACCTCAGGTTAATTTTTGTCCATAGTATGAGCTAGAAGCCAACGTTCATTTTCCCCCCAAAATTATATTCAGTTGCTACAAGACCACATAATGGAAAAACCATCTGAAAGAGTGCATAGAGCCCTAAAGAGTGGGAGAGTGTTACTGTGCTTTAATATATTATTGCTTCTGTAAATGAAAGGATGTGAAAACAAATACAGCTGCCTTTATTGTGTTTACCAGATGATGATTAGGCTACTCAAGGGAAACAAAGAAATAAAGATATCTTCCCTGTCTTTGAGGAGTTTATAAACATATAGATAGAAATAAGCCTAACAAATATACTATTATTTTATTTGTAAAAATGGAGAAAAATTATACAATAAAACTGATAACGTTTCTTTAAGACCTCCTACAGCTCCTTGGGTATATGAATATTAATAATGCAGTTGTCACATTTGCTTCAAAATATTTGGGCATGCCTAAAGAAATTTGGCGGCTTAAAATAATTGTTTTTCATTGCATGATAAGGATCTCTCTAGGAGAGAACTCAATCCAAGACAGGGATCACCAGGAGAGGCAAACTTGACTCATTAACAAAGCTTTGGTCAACAGACGGGATCATGCTGAGTGTTGGTACTTGGCACTCCCTTTTCTCCAGGGAACCTGGAGGAGGGGGAAAGGGAGAACTTATGATGTTTCATGTTTCACTGAAACCATGACAAGACATTGGGGCTCAAGTAGCTCTACGTTAGGACTTCTTAGGCAAGGATATATGCAAAAAGTTGAAGTTACTTCCTCCTCACTGTGCCCGCTGCCCACTGTGCAGCTTTGGTCTTCTGAGAGTACAGGGCCAGCGGGCTAAGTGGAAATGGTTGTGGCAGCTTTTAGACACATCTGGTGCTGAGTCAGGTGGCAGTACCCAGCAATAATGAAAATGGTAACCAAAGCATGCCGAACATGAAAGAGCGTACCCAGCATTTTCTAAAATAGGATAAGAGGAAAGGAAGTGGGCACCCTATGGTGATTATGTCTAGCATCCCTTTGATGCTCCCAGATACAGATTATTATCAGGAGAGGGAGAAGCACAGTGGTCCCAAGTTAGCAGCTAGGATGAAGGACCAGCAAAAAACTACATTTAACCCATAAATGTAATGCAACTTTATTGTTAGAATGTAACACATTTAAGATCTCTTACCTATTTGATCCTGTTAACAACCCAAGAGATTGCCGCTATTTTTCTTAAGGCAAAAAAGTGGCAGGGGTCACATGGAGGTTGAGATTTGTCCACAATGTTAGTAGGAGATCCAGGTCCACTAGAGACTGTCTTTGGGTGTCAGTTTCTCTTCATTGCCTCTTATCCTCTCCAGCCTCACTGTCCCCACATGGATTCTCGCCCTAGTACCTTTCAGCAAACCTGACCTGTCTGACCAATACCACTCGCAAAAAAATTCTGCTGAAACACAGCACTTACCATGTTTCGACACCCTTGGAGACTCCCCACTGCCCCCAAAATTACAAATAAACTCCTAAGCCTGACAGCCATGCACCATTCTTCTTTACCTCTCACTTCTATTTTATTCTGTTGTCAAACCAATTTTACAAACATCTTGAGATTTTCCAAAGCTTTTGTAAGCTCCTTTGCTATCTTTCCCAAAGTAAGCATTGTTTTCTACCACGTGTATACAGAGTTGCTTGCCTTAGCCCTGCCAAAGTTGAACATTCTGTGGGCGCAGGAAGTGTCCAGGCCTTCTAGGTGTCTCCCCTGCAGGGGCTGTATAAGGACCGTGTGTGGCAGGGCCGACCACATGGTTGTTTTTTTTTTTACATCTTTATTGGAGTATAACTGTTTTACAATGGTGTGTTAGTTTCTGCTTTACAACAAAGAGAATCAGTTATACATATACATATGTTCCCATATCTCTTCCCTCTTGCATCTCCCTCCCTCCTACCCTCCCTATCGCACCCCTCTAGGTGGTCACAAACCACCTAGCTGATCTCCCTGTGCCATGCGGCTCTTCCCACTAGCTATCCAGCCTACGTTTGGTAGTGTATGTATGTCCGTGCCACTCTCTCACTTCGTCACAGTTTACCTTTCCCCGTCCCCATATCCTCAAGTCCATGCTCTAGTAGGTCGTTGTTTTATTCCCGTCCTACCACTAATCTCTTCATGAGACCCCATTGTTGACAGTGCTCGCTTCACTGTCGCTCAACAGTGCCTTCTTTGGAGTGGACGCCTGTTCAGTTCAGCTGGTGGAGGGGCTGGAAGAAGGAGATATCAGAGCGAACCATCTCCATGTCCCTGAGGAACTGTTACTGTCATGGCACATAGAAGAAATTAGAACGTTTAACAAAATATTTTCCTACTTTAATTTTGAAAATTTTAAAATGTAAAGCAAAGCTGAAAGAGCAGTACAATGGACACCTATTAACCCTTGACCTAGATTAACTGATTATTTGCACATTTATTCTCTTTCTCTCTAAACACACACACACAGACACACACACACTTCTCTTTAGCAAATTATTTGAAGGTAAAGTGCAGACATCACAATACACCACTCCTTAATATTTTACATGCACCACCTAAGATAGAGAGCATTCGCCTACATACCCATAATACCATTAAATCAAAGTTATCATTTAGTATCTAATCTATAGGCCCAAATTCCCAAGTTGCATCTGAAATGTCTTTCATGACTATGTTATTTTGATCTAAGAATCAAATTCACCCTTGATACTTACTAACCATATCTCTTCAGTCTCTTCTGATCTAGACTGGCACTCTCCTTTCTGATTTGATGTGTTTATTGTACCATTTTTTTTTCTGAAAATTGTAGGTTAGTTATCTGATAACAGTATCAGGTCCCACATTCTGGTATATCTGATTCCTCCATCATGATTAAATTTACATTGAACATTTTCGGCAACTCATTTTTGGAATACTTTTAATTTAAACATCAAATATTAAGTATAACATTTACTGCTGTTATGAAAGGGAGTCTTTGCATCATAATTGGCATGCATATATTAGCTCCCAACAAAATTAACACATGTGAACCTCCTCCTTTTAATGGAAAGTGATGTCTCACATCAAATTGGTTTTATTTTGAGTCTTTAGGAGTTCAATTCCAAAAGCAAATGAGTAATTAGTCTTGGATCAGAGCTTTCTCCTAACTGTTCCTAGAAGTCTTCTCCAAGAGATCCAGGATGGCAAATGTGCTTCTTAATATATTTACTAGCAACATTTGAAGGAAGTCCGACCGAAAATATCTCTCTATGACATAGAGCAACTTCTCAACTAATGTTTAGAAATACCAAAAAGGAAAGAAATATAGAAATAACTATATTTGCTTTTCTCTTACACCTTAATTTTTCTTATAGCACTTCAGCTGATTGCAAACAGAATATCACTATTCATTTCACCTTGAAGAACTCCTTTTAGCATTTCTTGTAAGGCTGGTCTAGTGATGATGAACTCTCTTGTTTGTTTGGGAAAGTCTTTATCTCACTGTCATTTCTGAAAGGTAACTTAGCTGGTTAAGTATTCTTGATTGACATTTTTTTCTTTTAGCACAATGAATATACTATTCCACTCTCTCTTGTTCTCTAAGGTTTCGGCTGATAAATCCACTGATAGCCTTATGGAAGTTTCAGTGTGACTATTTTTGCTCAGCTCTCTGAATTTAGGCTTCTCTAAACTACCACGCTGGCCTACTGCACTCTGTGCCCATGCAGAGCAGGGGCTGTCTTCTCTTCATTTTGTGTCCCCAGCTCCTGCACAGTTCAAGGCTAGGCCTTCATGCTTCAGGCCTGTTGGCTTTGGGCCGATGGTTCCAGGAACGAGCAGGGAGCCCATCAGCAAGGTCACTGTGCCTCCCACTGGCACAGCGTCCCAGGGCCCTTTTCTTCCTTCCTCTGCCCTGAGAGCATTGGGTGGTGCCTGCCCACACTGGGCAGAGCGACCTTCTTTCTTCAGTCTACTAACACCCTCACAAACATACCCAGAAATAATGCTTTATCAGCTATCTGAGCATCCCTTAAGCCCAGTCAAGTTGACACGTAAAATGAACTGTCAAACTGCCCAGAAGGTGGTCACCCTACATGACTGACACACACAATGAGTAAGTAGCTCCACTGTGAGAGGCAAGACATGCATGGTTTAAAAGCTTCTCCTTCTGTTTTTCCCCAAGGCCCCTGGAGTCAAGGTATGTGCAGAGGAATTAAACCCAAGCCAGAGGCATGACCTAATGTGTGTGGTGGGTTCAAGTCTTTATTGCTCTTTATCAATGTGTTCATTAAAACAGATATGTTCAGTGCATATAGATGTATGCCAGGTACTGTGCTGGGGGCTGGAGTGAGATGGTGAGCACTAAGCATGGGCCCTGTGTCCTGGTGGAGCATAGGGAAAAGAGTGAGGGGGAAACCACTAGTTTCATATTCACAGAAAACATATTTACAGATGTTGGTAAGTGCTAAGGTGTACCGTACAATGGCGAAATTTATCTGATTAGAAAATTCAGACTTTGCTGGACACATGCTGATGTGGAAGGACTGGATAAGCATGTCATGAAGAGGGAATAGCATGACAAGGGCATGAGGCAGAGGAAGCATGGCCCATTGATGGAGCTGATCAAAGGTCAGTGAATGTGACGAGGAGAATGAAGAGGAGCATGTTGCCAGATGACTCTGAAAAAGTGGGCTGAGGATAGCTCGTCCAGAGTTCCTGTGTTGAGAACTGTAGAAAGCCAGCAGCAGGGAGGATGTGGTGATGGGAACGTGATCAAAATTGTGTGCCAAATCCCTTTTACTTGAGGGTTCCTGCCTGAGAGGAGATGCAGCTGGTGACCAAGAATAGCATATGTTGCAAGCCCAGTGAGAGGGTTCGGCCTCCTCTCATAACAGCACCCCCTCCTTCTTTGTCTTAGCTCAAGCCATCACGACAGCATACAGTAGACTGCATGGCTTAAACAGTAGACATTTATTTTCTTACAGTTTTGGAGGCTGGAAGTCCAAGATCAAGTTGCCAACAAATGCAGTATTCAGATGAAGGCCCTCCTCCTGGCTTGCAGACAGCTACCTTCTTGCTGTGCTATTACATGGTGCTGAGAGAGTCTGGTCTCTCTTCTTCTTAAAGCTAACCCCATCACGAGAGGTCCACTCTCATGACCTCCTGTAACCCTAATCACCTGCCAGGGGCCCTGCCTCCAAATATTTTCACATTGTGGGGGGATGGTTAGAGCTTCAAAGTAGGAATTTTAGGGAGACACAAACATTCAGTCCATAATGCAGCCCCTCTGGGACATTAGGACAAAGGCCAACAACAACAATAACAATAATGGCCAACATTTATATAGCACTTTCTATGTGTCTGGGACTCTTCTAGGTGTTTTACATATGTAAACTCATTTCTACTCAGAGCAACACCTTCTTTAAAAAAGATAAGACCAGCAACCTTCTCTGAAAGAGACTTACAGCAAAATAACTTTGCTTCAGTTTATCTGATTGAGATATTGGTTAACCAAATACCCAGCCTGCCTGCTTCCACCGCCTACTCTCTATCTTTCCTCTTTCTTGGTTACAAGATAGCTCATTTCTCAGGAGTTCAGGGTCTTAACTAGCACTAGCTCCCCAGAGCAAGTGGGAAAGTCCTGCCTATGTCCCCACTATGACCAGCCCCATACTTAATGGTGAAGGACTGTCTCTCTTGTGTACCAATGCATCTGTAGCCTCAAACTCAATGTGGGGGTTACAGTACAGCTTAATAAATACTTGTGGAATAAATCGTGTTATTTTGGTCTTGACATTTGCCAGCATGTCCAAGACTGGGTATGATTCTGCCTGAAGGGTCTTAGACCATCTGAGTCATACTTCTTAATCCTTTCCTACATGAGAATATTCCTAGACACTCATTAACATCTCTCAAACCAGTGTGCCTAATTCTACTTCTTGGCATTACACAGAATAACTGAAATCTTTGATTATCAAGGCCCTTTGGGTATTTGAGAATATAATTCTATACAGTTAAGTTCCATTTTCAAGGTTAAAAATTCCTTATTCTCTTCTCCTGAGATTCCCTTCACCAGCCTGGTTAGACCTAAGTGTTTTTATCCATCTCATGTCTCAGAATATTCAACTCTGCCGATTTCTATTGGAAATCCTCTGGTTCAGTGGTGAACTTATTATTGACAGTCTTCAGAAGGGCCCTAAAAATATGTTTCCCAACCATGCATTGACTCCAGATGTAGTCATTTCAGTGTCCAGTGCTGGGCCGCCTTTTCTGCCCTTAGTAGGAATAGAAGACTACAATTACACAGCATATGGTTTTAGTAGCACTTTTTTGCTAGCTTAAACTTTGCAACACAAACTCTGAGGCTTTTTCTCAAATGAATTCCTGCTAAATTATCTCTCCTTATTCAGGTTTATATGCTTAATTTTCACTTTTCCCCTTTAAGTTCTTTTTGGTTTAAATTGATCACCATAACCTGGAAAGAATTTTGTGTATTAATGTCATCTGACATATTCCCCTCATTGCACCTGTCGACTAAAAAAGCATTCACAACCTAAAAGTTGAAAATTATGTTTTATTCTGCAGGAATTTTTAGGACTTCAAGCCTGGGAGGCAGCATCTCAAGTTAACACTGAGAGAACTGCTCCGAGAAGACAAGGAGGGGAGCTAGGATATACAGGAGTTTTGCAACAAAGGGCAGGTAGTCGGAACATCAAAGTATGTTAATTAAAGAAAACCTCATATGTCAAGTTGAAGAATTTAGCACTTTTCTATGTATGGGAAGATGCAAGAGTCTGGGTTCACTGAAATCATTCCTTTGATATGCACCTCAGCTATCTGGGGTCCGTTTCCTGTATTTTCACATCCTGAGTTTCCTCAGGGCTCATCATAGGGAGCGGTTGCCGTCTGATGGCTGCTAGATGGCACGTATTTTTGTTTCTTTCATGAGTGCCCTCAGGGCTCACCAGCACAACGATTGGCAGTGGTTGTAATCACTGATGACTGTGACATCCTTTGTCTACTGAAATGGCAGGAAATATTCCATTTTTCACACAGAATGTCAGCTAAGCAGGTCATGATGTTATGAAGTATCCTGTGTCTTCAACCACATTTTCAAAAGTGAACAAACTTTCATGATGCTGAAAAGTATGCTCTTGACCATTCTCTGAGCATGGCTCTTCACGCCTTCTTAAACCTGCTGCACTGTTCAGCATATATATCTGTGTTCACTGCAACATTTGGTGTCCACAAACACCTGATGAAAATCAAGGTACACGGCTGGTAACTTTGGAATTTCTCTGACCTGCAATTCTAGTAGCTCTGTCTTGAAATGATGTGGTATTGTTTGCCATTTTTTTTCAGGGATTCCATTTTAGCTCCTAGTGATTAGAGTATCCTTTTCTAAAGGCTTAACAACTACCTGATAATTATTTATTCTTGCCTTTGAGGAGAGATTGTTAGATTTACCAGTTTGTCCTAAACCTACCATTTTCCGCTTATGAAATTCATAACAGCATGGGCCAGTTTCCACAATTCCATAACCACTGTGTTCTCGGCCCTCCTTGTGGTTTGCAATTACATCTATATGGGAGACAGTTCTTGTGAGCCTGAAACTTTAAATTGTAACAAGTAAATGCCACCTTCCTCAGATCAACCCTCCTGGGAGACTATTTTAGTACTTCCAGTTACCTGCTATTAGTGATCCCTGGATCTTTTATTATATCTGTATCTTACTGGAGACTGTTGTTGACTGAAGAAAAATACAAAACCTAAAAGTTGTGAGTTAAGTTTTATTTGGGTACCTTATTGAGGACTATAGCCCAGGAGACAGTCTCTCAGACAGCTCTGAGGAACTGCTCAGAAGAGTTAAGGGAAGAGCCAGGATATATCGGGATTTTTTTGCTGGAAAAAACAACAACATGTAGTTGACCATCAAAAGATTACTGCTAATCACAGAAAACAAAGGTCTCAAGTTAATGATTTTAGTGCTTTTCTGTTTGTGGGAAGATGAAAGAGTCTGGGCTTATTAAAATTATTCCTTAGATATACACATTAAGAAGCACAGAACTCTTCCTGTTTTGATCCAGCCCAAATTCCCCTCAGGGCACACCATTGGGGGTGGGGGCAGCTGCAGTGGCTGGTGGCTTGATCTATGTAGAACTGGAATGTTGGGCAACATTCCCTGTTGACAAGAGCACCATCTCTGTTCCAAAATTCTCCTCCGGACTCCTCTTAGCATTAACATTTATTGCTATCTCAAGCAAGTCGCTGTACCCGCCTTTTAAAACCCAGGGACGAGTTATCTAATCCTCTTGACGGCGGCAGTCCCAAAGTCTACAGATCGTACCCCTTGCATCTATTCCCATACGCTGCTTCAGATCTGGTTTGTTGAAACATAGATTTCATCCTGGTATCTTCCTTTTCAAATTTTTTCAAAAACTCTGCATTTCCTCATAAATCAAGCCTTATTTTCTTTCCCCTTATTGGCGAAAGTATGAAAATTGGTGTGGAAATCTTCATTCTACCAGCCACTTCACATTCCTTAGGTGTCAGTTAGACTGACATTTATGACGATTCAGTTATGGCCTTTATTCTGCTGCTGCCAGCCTTGCTTATTGCCTCCATCCAGAAGCTGAGCCATGCTAGAAAAGCCTAAGAGAGCGAGGCAGCAAGGAGCTGGGGTTCGACTAAGCCCAGACACCTCCCTCGAATGCATTTTCCCAATCAAAATTTGATAATAGAAGTATATTATATTATCAAATATTAGTAGGATTGTAAAGAGTGGCTGTGAGTCCTGATACAGTGCCCAGAATGTGGCAAACATTTACTGCATAATGAATGCCTGGTTTAGGAGATTGATGGATCAGTTTTTTTAAGTACAGTACTGTAACAACTCCAGTGAGCTTCAGTTATCTCATTGAAAAGAAGAGAGAAAACTGAAGTGGTACATGGGCTTAAGGACATATTAATTTTATTTATTCAGCCCTCCAAAGCTGATAAATTCTGCCCTTTATCAAAATTTGCCTAAATCTTATGTCTCAAGGCACATTTGAAGGCAGTGTCATGAGGACAAAGAACAAGGCTTTGCCGTTAGACAAACGGGTTTAAGGCTCAGTTCAACCACCTACTCACTCTATGACCCAAAGAAAGTCATTTACAGTTAGTTATGGGGGCAGGTTACCACACATCCTCTTAGCCTGCTACCTGGAAGAGAGTTTAAAAAAAGAATGATTGAATAAATAGAATCCTGACTCTGGGCAATGGTCTAAGATGAATCAGACATAGTACTATCATGTTCTACTTCAATGAATTTGACACTTTTCAACTTCACTTGCTTCACATAAAAGTGTAAGGATCAAAGAAAACAATGCATGATAATAAAGCAGCATGCTGAAATTTATTTGCCTCTCAATAAATGCTAATGATTGTTAGTACATTACTATAACTAATAATTAAATGGAGCAGTATACATAATGTCCCTAGTAGAGTTGGTGTGCGCTAAACACTCAATAAATGATTTCTGTTAGTCATCATCATCATTTTTCTCATCACTCTACCCTTTTCAAGCCCAAAATCATTCATTTTGATAGACAAGGTATAGATAATATTTGAAATAGCATTAAACTCAGGTAAGTGGAAATCCAAAGACTGATTAGAGACAGGTAGTTCTTTTCAGCTATTTCCAAGGCTGGAATTAAATCAGGAATGGTCATATTCAGAATTTTGGCTTTATTTCACCGTGTGTGTGTGTGTGTGTGTGTGTGTGTGTGTGTGTGTGTACGTGCATGGAGGGTATTTCTTAGGTTACTATTAGAGACTAGAGAACATTTTGCCTTGTGATGACTCTTCTACTAGGTGGATCTTCTACCACCTTTTAGAACACAGATGAAGAACCATGAAAAATGGTTCTGAGAGCAATAAAATGAGTTGAAAGCTTCTAAGACCATTGTCCTGAGAGAGGCAGCAATGTGACCAGGATTTTTTTTCAAGATTTTTTGAATTTTCTTGATGTCTAAATAATTCCACTTTATCCTAATGATTATATTGAATCTTTACACCTCACCTTACCTCTCCCATGCCCTTTCCTTTCTTCCACAGGTATTTTCACCTCATTCTTTTTTTTTTTCCTCTCACTGTTGTGGCCTCTCCCGTTGTGCAGCAAAGGCTTTGGACGCGCAGGCTCAGCAGCCATGGCTCACGGGCCAAGCTGCTCCATGACATGTGGGATCTTCCCGGACTGCGGCACGAACCCATGACCCTGCATCGGCAGGCGGACTCTCAACCACTGCAACACCAGGGAAGCCCCACCCTCATTCTTATTTTTCTCTCAGAACCTCTTTGCATCTCTGACTACATCTTTAATTCTTCTTTCTCTGCTTATTTTTCATCTCTCCTCTTGCTTTTAATTATTAATATATAAATTTGCATATTATTTTAAATGTTTTATGCATTGAGGAAGATTTTCATATGCTTGTTTAAAAAAACCAAGTGGGGCTTCCCTGGTGGCGCAGTGGTTGTGCGTCCGCCTGCCGATGCAGGGTGAACCGGGTTCGCGCCCTGGTCTGGGAGGATCCCACGTGCCGCGGAGCGGCTGGGCCTGTGAGCCATGGCCACTCGGCCTGCGCGTCCGGCGCCTGTGCTCCACAAGGGGAGAGGTCACAACAAAGGGAGGCCAGCATACCACAAAAAAATAAATTAAAAAAATAAAAAAACCAAGTATATCCACAATCCTTTCTTACTTTTTACTTCTCTGTGATACGTGAGATTTTTTTTTTCCTTTTGATTAGCAATTTTCATTTTTGAGAGAATAGAAATGATATTTTACCCTGAAAACAATGTTTCTCATTATATGAGGTTGCGTAAGATTTTAAGTAACTATACTCATTCATATCGGTCTATACCTACTATATGTGTTCGTAGCTACTTCTTGTGGGCCCCCCTAGAGGTCAGAGATTGTCACAGGTGCTGCATTTATCATCTTCAAGTCTGAAAATGACCCTTCAAACACAGGAAGGAACGTGAAAAATACTTGATTTTCAGGTGAGGAAACTGACGAAATAATATCTCTAAGATATCTCTAAACTGAAACCATAATATCTCTAACGATATTATTACTTGAGAGTTGGCAGGGCTCAGCTGTTTTTACTTTAGCCATTCTGATTGGTGTGTAGTGACTGCTCACTTTGGTTTTAATTTGAATTTCGTTAATGACCTGTGATGCTGAACATCTTGTTTACATGCTTATTTGCCATTCAACTATCTTCTATGGTGAAAATCTCATTTTTTCAACCAATTTTCTAATAGAACTGTTTTAAATGTGACCCTGGATCTTAGAAATGCCTGTTTTGCTCTTTGAAAGAGTGACAAAATTCAAGCACTTCTGTTTTGTAACATACTGCCCCTTCAGAAAGGGGCCAGCCTTCCTTGGTGCAGGAATAGACATAGTGCCGGGTAGAGGGGTAAAGGACGTACATTGTTTCCATGTTCAGATTGTCTTCCATTCCATAAATTAAAGCGGTAAAAGAATTTATGTTTTTCAGGATAGTTTCACAGATGTTATTCTGGGGGTTCCTCACACATGATCCTGAAACTGAAAAAGAGGCAAATGACTTGGGAACCAGAAGTCAAAAGTCAGTAACAGGAACCAAGATTCCCAAGCATTTTTTAAGACTGAGGGGGAAAATACCAACATTCTATATTATTTTTTCCTGTTTATGAATAAGCTGTGAGTCATATCTTTGGAAGAAAAATGGACCAGAAGCTCTTCAGTGGTTCCCTCACTATTTGGGAAGGCAGTTTTCAACCTCAATTCACATGGCAGCAGTTGTAATTCAGAAGGAACTCAAATGAATAAACAGAAATTTTGAATTGTCTTTTTTAATAGTTATATCTTTGCCACGTTACTTCATATACTTTTGTGAAACATTGCTTAAAAGACCAAGTTCAATAACCACTGTTATATATTTTTTATATTATCTGGCATTCTTTTGTTTCCTTCATTCAGTGTACCAATTATAATTTTTTCCTTTCCTTTTTAAAAATCGTTATAGGGCTTCCCTGGTGGCACACTGGTTACGAGTCCGCCTGCCAATTCAGGGGACACGGGTTCGTGCCCCGCTCTGGGAAGATCCCAGATGCCGTGGAGCGGCTGGGCCCGTGAGCCTGGGCTGCTGAGCCTGCGCGTCCAGAGCCTGTGCTCCGCAAGGGGAGGAGAGGCTGCAACAGTGAGAAGCCCGCGTACTGCAAAACAAAACAAAACAAAATTTTTATAAAGAGACTAATGTTTATCAGTTAGCTAGAGACATCTTTTATCCCAGAAATGTGGAGACTGATTTTCTACCTTCCACTGTCTTGAGGATAGATACTATGTCTATCTTCCTCTTCTATCTCCAGTACCTAGAGCAGGGCCTCATTCATAGACTAGGGTTCACTGACAATTGTGAGAGTATTCTAAATCTTTGTTTTCTACAGTACTGATCTGTCAGTTACAAAAAGGAAGATAACACATGACTAAAAAGAAGTACAGCTAACGAAGGATAAATCAATAGGATAAGAAGAGAGAAATAGTTCCAAACATAAATAAGTTTAAAATGTAAATAGATAAAACTCTCCCAGTAGAAGAAAACATTTGGAAAAACTGAATACAAATAGTTGCTGTTCAAGATTGACACAAATAAAAGCATCAGGGAAAGCAGAAAATAGCAGGACAAATACTAACTAAAGAAAGCTGAAGAATCTGTATTAATTTTACTAATTACTGGGATTTTAAGCCAAAAAAGGAAGAATTTTTCAAGTTTTTGCAACTTTTGTTATCCCTTCCTCTCCTATCATGTAGATATTACCTATATTTTAATTATAGTGTATTGTAGATATAGTTCTCTTTTTCTGTTCATAACACAGCAAACTGTTGAAGCTTTTGATTGCTATTTGGTCATGTATCTTACATGGCAACTCCTAGATTGTCTTTCCACCATTTCTAAGTACTTATCTAAGTATCTAAGCACTTCCTCTAAACACGATCATCAGTATGGGTCTTTTGTGGCACATCTTATGAGGATATTGCATGACTAAGAATCATTTTACATGCCCTCTTACTTGAATGAGAGTTTAGTTGGATATAAAATTCTAAACTCTAAGTTACTTTAAAACATATATTGAAAATACTACTCAAATATCATTTTTTATCCAATGTAATGTCATTTAGATTATTTTCCTTTGTATATGCTCTGGCATTTTCCTTAGTGCTGCAAAAAATTCAGTGTTCCTTTTGTGTTTCTCCTTTACTCACAGTAAGATGTTGAGGGATTATTCCCCATACCACACAATTCCTCATCACCAGGTGGGTGTCCTACGATTTAACTCTGTTTTGACAGTGTTACCTGGAGTTAGTGTCAGATCCCACAGGTTAAGGGCTCAGTCCCACAAGATTGTCTCCCCAACTTCAGTGCCAGTTGCAAGTTGTTGGTCCCCAGGTTACCGAAAACTTGTTTGATTTGGCTACAAATCAGAGGTTCCATGACTCCTTCTTCCTGGGATTCAATTATTTTTGCTCGAATACCTCACAGAACGCTGGGAAACACTTACCTTTACTAGCTTTTTAAAGTATATTGAAGTATGAGGATGAACAGCCAGATGAAGGGATACATCAGGGGATGTCTAGGAAGGTCCTGAGTGCAGGATCTTCTGTCTCCATGGAACTGAGGTGCCTCACACTCTGGTTTGTGGATGTGTTCATCAACCTGGAAACTTCCAGAGTCCCATACTGTTGGGGTTTTTACCGAGGCTTCACCATATAAGCATGATTAGTAACTGTTTCCAGCCCTTCTCCCTTCTCTAGAGAATGGGAAGTGGGGCTGAAACTTCCAAGTTTTGATAATGGCTTGGTCTTCCTGGTGACCAACCCCCATCCAGGAGCCATCCAGGTGCCCACCCAGTCATCTCATTAGAGCTAAGACACTCGTATCACCAAGGAAATTCCAATGGATTTAGGAACTCTGTGTCAAGAACCAGGGTCAAAGACCAAATATTAGAGCAAAAAGTGTTCCTAGTACTTTTACCACTTAGGAATTTTCAAAGGTTTCATGAGCTCTGTGCTGGGAACTGGGGTCAAAGACTAAATATTAGTACAAACGTTTTCTTAGCACCTCTATTTACAAGGGTTTCCGGAGCCCTATTTCAGGAGTTGGGGGCAGACACCTGAAATAACCTATTTGGTTCTCTGTAGGCCAATTCAATCTAAGTTTATTCTTAAATTTAAAAAATTCTTTAGCTTCACTCTTTCTTTACAGATTTCTCACAACCCATTTTAATGTTTGCCTCTTTTCAGGACTTCTATTATCTGGATGATGGCACTTCAGCCTATGTCTTGCATATATCTTAACTTTCCTTTTATATTTCATGTGACTTTGCCTTTTCTTATCCATTGGCATTTGCTCAACCAAGTCTTTGAGTTTTGTTAAGTTTTTCCTCTGCTATATCCATTGTTAGTCATCCCATTTAATATCTTAAAGTTTTATGTTTTAATTAATATTTTAATCTTTCTCGTATCAAATATGGCTACTATATTTCCTTAGATTTTAGTGTGTTTAACAAGGCAATATAAAAATTTAAATTATTTTATTCAAATACATCTGCTTATAGAATCTGTCATCCAGTAAGTAATTATTTTGGCCTATTGGGTAATACTCCTTTATGTGTATGCATGACTTTGTCAAGGGATGTCTGAGGGGGGTGCCGAACCCCATTATATGACAGCCCCAAAGTATGCACAAAGGTGGATTGGGGTTTGTAAGATGAACTTTAGGACAGAGATCCCAGGCCTCAGAAAAATACCAATTACCCCTCACCCAGCCAAACAATTCAGACCTCGTCTTTTCCTCTTTTAGGCGGAGACCATAGGATTGTAATTCATTTGCCCATCTGGTTTCACTTTGGTTTGGGGTGGGAAAAATGTCTTGTTAGTTATTCCCCATCTGTTTCTCTCAGTTATGATGACTAAAGACACCGGAGCCAAGGTCCAGGTTGCTTCAGGTGTGGTCAACACAGATGTCTCAGTCAGAGATGAGACGCAGCAGAAGCTGAACTCCTACAATTCACTCTTCATTTCACCCTTCCATCACTAATTTTGTCTGTCTTCTTCCCCAAGCCCAAACCACCATCCACACACCTCAATTCAGTCTCGGGCTTTTTCACAGCTATCAGGTACATTTTGCTACCTTTACTGCTCTACTTTTTGAGGAAAGGATGCAACCATGGTTTTGGTTCTGTGCCTGGGTAGGACTGCCTTGACCACATTTATTCTTACAATTGTGGTCTTGATTTTGAAAAATCTCTACTGACTTCCTGTTTTGGCCATGCAGAAATTATGTGTCAGGCTGGCCTTCCCACCATAAATAACTATGTAATTGAACAAAATACATGAAATTATTGTTTTTGGATGTTGGGCAGGAGGAAGCATGGGACCATGTTCTTGGAGAGCAGGAAAGCTCATAAAGTGAGCCTTGTCATCACCTGGCTTTCTGCCTAGATGTGCTCTTCAGTCGTGGCCCAAGATGGAGCCCAGACAGAGCATGTTGGCCTCACTGAGCTGAGGAGATGGAGATCAGAGTTCTGCAATGCTGACGTGGCTGGAGATGTAGGACGAATATCAGAGAAGAGGGAACGGTGCAAAAGAAGAGGTTCAGAAATCTGACCAAAATAATAAGCTGTGAGGCAGTGCTCACAAGACCTGACAGGGAAAAATTACTGGTAAGCTCTGCGTTGAATGGCAGCTTTGGAAATTGTACAGAGCTCAGAGACATTAGAATTCAGCCCAGCCAAAGTGGAAAGACACTAAGCATTTATTTGAAACTCAAGGAAGCCAAAGCTTTAGAAATAGGGCTAGTCTAACCCAAAAGTAAAAAGTCTAAGTTCTACACCTACTTAAAAAAGATTAAAAAAAGCTTCAATAGAAACAAGCTGAATTAAATAATTACAAGAACAAAATGCAATGTACTTGGAAAAAGACAACAAAATCTAGACATTAATAGCATTGCATCCAATGTCCATAATACAATTAAAAATTATTAGATATGCAAAGAAGCAGGAAAGTGTGGCAATAATCAAGAGAAAATTCAGTCTTCACAGAAAAGACAGAAAGGATAGTAATGGTGGACATAACAGACAAGGACATTAAAAGACTATTATAAATATTATTAAGGTTTAAAGGGAAACAGGAAGATAATGAAAGAGGAGATGGGGAATCTCAGTAGAGGCTGAAAACTATGAAAAGAATCACAATTCTAGATCTCAAAAAGGCAATATCTAAAATTAAAAAATAATATACGGACTTCACAGGAAATTTAATATTGCATATATTGCAGAAGAAAAGATCAGTAAACTTTCTATCTATCTTTAATAGAAACTATCTAAGCTGAACTACTGAAGGAAAAGGACTAAAAGAATGATCAGAGCCTGAGTGACCTCTGAGACAATGTCAAGTGGTCAAGTGATCTCAAGTGTGCGTAATAGCAGCCCCAGAAGGAGAGGAATTGGTGGACGATATATAGAGAAATAACGACTGAATATTTTCCAAGTTTAACTGAAAAATATAAATCCTCAGGACAAGGAATCTTAACCAACCCTGGGCAGAAAATTCATACCTAGGAAAATCATAATTAAATTGCTAAAACAAAAAAAGAAAAAAAGATAAAGAAAAACATTTTTAAGAAACCAGAGGGAAAAGTGACATATTACAGAGGAGAATGTTGATCAAAATAGTCTGACTTCTCATCTGAAATAATGTAAACTAAAAAAATGCAATAACATCTTTAAAGGAGAGACATCGATCTAGTACAAAATTATATATCCAAGGGAAATATGCTTCCAAATGTATGTTGAAAAATATATGATTGGGGGACTTCCCTGGTGGCACAGTGGTTAAGACTCTGTGCTCTCAATGCAGGGGGCCCTGGTTCGATCCCTGGTCAGGGAACTAGATCCCACACACATGCCACAACTAAGGAGCCAGAGAGCCACAAGTAAGGAGCTCGCATCTTACAACGGAACCAAATAAATATTTAAAAAAAAATATATATATATATATATATATGATTAATGAGTGAGAGAATTCATCACCAGCAGAGGTGTGCTACAAGAAACATTAAAAACCTTTCTTCAGGATGAAGGACAATTATACCAAATGGAAACTTGGGTCTACCTAAAGATTGAGGCGCTCTGATAAATGGAAATATGTAAGTAAATTTAATGCACTTTTCTCATTTCTTAATTTTTTTCAAAAGACAATTAGCCATTTATAGCAAAAATAATAATGTGTAGTCAAGTTTATATGTGGAAAGAACATTCGACAATAATAGCACAAAGGAGACGAGAGAGGAATTGAAAGTAGATACTCTTGTAAGTTTCTTGTATGATAGAAAAATAATATAATATTAAATTATCATAGACATTGGTAAATTAAAAGATACATATTGTAAACTGTAGAGCCACCATTAAAAATAACACAAAGAAGTATAGCTTAAAACAAATAAAGGAGATACAGCGGAATTCTGAAACACATTTTAGTTAATCCAAAAGACAGAAAAGAAAAATACAAGGAACAAAGGACAGATGCAACAAAATAGAAAACAAATTGCAAGACGGAAGGCAAGCAGAAACATATCAATAATCACCTCAAATATAAAAGTACCAAATCAATTAATAACCCAATATATCAATTTTTTGATCACAGTATTAGCTCTCTTGATTATTTTGAAATCATGACAGTAGAATTATGTGACGAATGTGACAAATAGAATGTGTGCAAGAAATGATATTTTTATTTCGTTCGCATTTTCTTGCTAGTTGTCCCAAATGAGTGTTTAAAAGGGGAAGGCTGATGTAAAAATACGCCAATTATCAGTATATTATTATTCATTCCCCAAATAGATTTTGAATCTCTCAACTCAAGCAATTTCAAATTGAAAATATATAATTACTACTTTCAAGTCTGTCCTTTCCAGATTGGGCTTTTAGCTCTCTCTCTGCAGATGACTCAGACTATTCATCAGGCGGTGACAGAAACACAGGAGGTGGGCCTGGTCTGTTGTTGGGCGAGGAGGAAGCGGGCAGAGCAGGGCTCCAGAATCTGGGCGTGTTCAGCATGGGTTACACTGCCCGCACCTGGCTGGGTGAGTTGGATGTTAGAGCCAGATCATCAAACATTTCTCCTAAAAATACAGTCCATTAAAATCCATGCTCTCAAATTAAGAAATAAATTATAGCTTTGAGAATCTGCATCAAATCTTAAATCATGAAACCCCTTCACTTTTCTTAACTATGTCTTTTAATAGTAAATAAAAATTATTTTTCTTTCCCTTGGGCTACCAATGTAAAAGTTAGAAATAAAGGAACACTGGTGCACAGAGATGATCTCAAGTTATTACTTCTAGTGGGAGTGCCCAAAGGTTCCTGCTATTCCTTTGCTCTTCACCACAAATTTTGTGTGTGTGTGTGTGTGTATGTGTGTTTAGTATATGAAGACAGAGAAAGAGAAAGAGAGAGAAGTAGTATACCATCAATTAGGAAATCATAACAAGGAAGAAAATTATTCCTCCCTTGCCACCTAGAACCATAGTTTTAGTGTTTTGGTTTAGTATTTGTGCACATTCTGTGGTGTGTTACACAGGTTCTAGGCCAACAAACAGTGTCAGACACTGTTGTTCTGGGTGCAGTGAAGAGCAGTGAGTAAGGATCTTAGCTTTCACGGTGCCCAAAGGATAAATGTGTGTAAGCAGAGCAAAAATTATAGAGTGGCAGGGATAGGACAGCGTGGTCAGGTGTGTGGGAGGAAGTGTAGGCTCTGAGAAGTGAAGCTTCCCTGGAGTCCATGGAGTTGTCACTGGGAAGTCCTGGAAGATTCTTTAGTCCTCAGCATGGTGACTTCCTTGACTGTAGAGTTTCCCTGGGGATCATCAGGGCTGGGTTCTCCACTGAGCCTCACCCTCACTCCTCTTTCCTCCTTTGAAACCTGTAGCTCAGAGCCATGACATTTCTGAGACTTAGATTATTTAAACCGAAGTTATTATCCTGCACTTCTGCATGTTGAACTTCTCTCTGACACCCTCCTTACTACTTTCCCAGAATCCACTCTATCCTTCTCCAGCCCTGAGGTTCAGCAGGACAGGCTGCAATATCACTTCATCTAGTAAGTGCTTGCAGCACATGTGCACCTACCTGCAGCCTCAGACATCGATGAGCCAGAAATGTTCCTTGAATTCTTTTTGCCAAGTATCACTGCAAGCCCCATCACCCAGTTTAATTCCAGTCACATACTGACCCGGAACCTTCCTCCCACTACAGGGATCCAGGGATTCCTATGGTATTCAGACCTCAGAACAGGGCCGGCAGTGCCAAGACAGCCTTAACAGTCCAAGTCTCTGCACCTGGAAGGCACAGGTTCATTCCTTTTGGGCAAACTGTGGTCTCAGGATTTGCTGGTGTGTCTAAGAACCCTGTGCAAACTCTCCAGCCACCCTGAGTGCACCACGCAGATGAGGGTTCCCTCAGGCTGCCAGCAGCAATTTGTACTCTGTCATCATCAGAGTGGCCTAAATTCCACTCATCCATCCGTGAATGCACCTAAAGAAATGCTCCTTCTGCTTGCAAGCCTCACTCTGGGACTAGGAGAGCAACACCCCATCAAACAGTTGGCCTAATCTCTTGTGACAGAGGCATATAACACTCTGTTTTGAAAGTCTACAATCATTGGCTAGCTCTAAAGTTGAAATGTCAGGGCTTTCTTCTTGTTGCATTTTAACTACCTACTTCGTTTGTAAATGTTCTGGTTGTGATCCTCTTCATTGATGTAGGGAAATGGGTTTGCAGTTAGGGTCCCATTAGCAGTTCAGCAGGGAGCTGGCTGCTTTGGCAGTTCTGAGAAGATAACCCACACACATGCCCATTAGTGTGCTCCTTTGGTTAACAATTCCAAGCCATCTGGAGGCTGATTTGTGTGGCTTTATGAGAGAGAAGGAGGGAGAATGGAGGGGGAGGGGTAAGAGAAGGGGAGGGGCAGGGAGGAACCTAGTGGGGAGATTCTGAATAGCATTTCTTGTTCCAAATACTTTATCTTTTATTAATAGTTAATTATAAATATGTATATTTGTACATATATGTACAAATATATACATTTCCCTCACAATAATATTTGTAGGAAAATTTATTTGTTCGAAACACACAAAACCAGAGAGAATAGTACATTGTTACCCTGTATGCTCATAATCTGATTCAATAATTATCAAGATTTCCCCACAATTTTTATTTTTGATGGTGGAATAACTTAATTCAAACCTAAGCCTCTTATCATTTTGTCCCTACATACTCGAGAATACTTTGCTAAAACATATAGACTTTTAAAACCGAACAATACTGTTATACTGCCAACAAAATCCCCATTGCTTCCCTGGAATCCAGTGATGTGCCGACCACAGCCCGTCGTATTCGTGTGGCTGCCTTGTTAGAGCAGCATAGGGCCATCCATGTCACACTTGGTCGCATCCACGTGTCTGATGATTGTCCTTCCTTCTCCAACCGAACATCCATCTGCTTGCTTTTCCATGCATTGATGTGTTGAAGAAATTTGGCTGCTTTCTTTCGTCTGGAGCTATTTAACCTACTACCCACACTTCCTGCATTTCATATGTTGTATCACATCAGGCACTGTTTCTTCCACTTTAATAGAGTCCATCAGTACAAAACCACTGTGCTTCATCAATTAAGGGCTATTTGGTTACCCAGGCACACTACTGTACAGGAAAAAGGAGGATGAATGCTGAAATCTTTCCCTTTAATTGCCAGTTGGCAGAGTGCGCAGCGCTCTATGCGTGCCCAGTGCTGACCAGTGACTGTTCCCTCCCCCTTCCCTCCCCTCCCCTCCACTCCCTTCCCTCACTCTCACACACACTTTATTGAATATCTTTATAGGCTCATACATCCTTATATATTCAGTACATTTTTTAATTGAAGTATAGTTGATTTAGAGTGTTTCAGGTGTACAGCAAAGTGATTCAGTTATACATAAATATATACATATATATTCTTTTTCAGATTCATTTTCATTATCGGTTATTACAAGATATTCAGTATAGTTCGCGGTGCTATATAGTAGGTAGTAGGTTCTTGCTGTTTGCCTATTTTATATATAGTAGTGTGTGTAAATTAATCCCAAATTAATTTATGCCTCCCATATCCCCTTTGGTGACCATAAATTTGTTTTCTATGTCTGTGAGTCGACTCTGTTTTGTTTTCTAAAAAAAGTTCATTTGTATCATTATTTTAGATTCCACATATAAGTAATCTCTGACTTACTTTGCTTAGTATGATAATTTCTAGGTCCAACTGCAAATGGTTGCTGCAAATAGCAATTTCATTCTTTTTTTATGGCTGATTAGTAGTCCATTGTATATATGTACGACATCTTTATCCATTCATATGTTGATGAACATTTAGGCTGATTCCATGTCTTGACTATTGTAAATAGTGTTGCTGTGAGCACTGGGGTGCATGTATTTTTTATAGCAGTTACTTTTCTGAGTCTCACTTTTTCTTGTCTTTGTTGAATGAAAGCCCCTGAAAATTGGCTTCTGTGACTTTTGACATAACCCTTTTCAGGTGTCACACTATGTCCCAGGATCTCCTTGTATGTTTCTTTCCCAAGCCCTGTAATTAGTCATTCTTATACGGAGCTCTGTCCCCACTCAGTGAGGACTGGCATTTAGAAAATGCCATCTGGCACCTAGGGGCATTGCTATCAGGTTGTCACAATTTCTAGAATCGTCCATCATTCAGAGCTAGGAAGTAACATAGTGTTTAAAGAAAGCGATCAGGACCAAGGACCAGCCCCATGTTTGCTGGACTTCCATCGGGCCTTCCTCTGGGATTGGTGGATTTCATTGTCCCTACTTTTCTCTGGGATCTGCTTCTCTGCATCCCCCACCCCAGGGGGACTTTCGGTCTCTCCTGCCCAAGGCTCCTGCCCTGCTCGGGGCACATTCTGCTTCTACAGCTTCCTCAGTGTTTGTGACCAACACGAGATCCCTGGTGGTCTGTGACCTTCAATCCCTCTGCCAGCTGCACTTTCTGCACATAACTACAGCTTAGGATCTGCAAGGACTTCTCCCAGTTTCGCTGTAATTTGCTGACCCATTGCCCTTGTTTTTACCTGGGACCAGATCCTCTTTGGGGGGGGATGGGTGTTTTGGGGCAGCCTTTAGGCTTCAGGTGCCCCTTTGCATCATCCACCACCCTGATGCCAACCCCACCTACCACTGTGGCCACCTACCAGTATTTTGGCCCTCAGGGCTCTTCCCTGAAACCTGTTTGTTTGTTTGTTTTAAAGATATCATCCAGGGATTTTTCATATGTTATCCTCATCCTCAAAGATCTGCTTGGCTTGCATTGAGGATATGGGGAAATTCAGAAACTATGCAGCCATCCTGATTCCACTGCCCAATAATGTTTTAAATTAGAATTAGTTTATGATTAGACCTAGAGAGATGCCTCTCATGGAGAAATTTACAGGCATGTTCCAGGTGGAGAAGATAAATGCCAGAAAGCCTGACAGATGGGCCCTTGTGGGTCAGACATCCTTCAGGATCATTCTAAAGAAAGGAAGCCTTTATTTTCTTTTTCTCACAATGCATTCTAACCTTTGTGCTAAGAATAATTCAGTTGTTGCTTCAAACATTTCCAGTTCACCTCTAATTGCTGGTTAAAAGGAAAGAAGGAGCCTTGATGTCCCTTCCTCTAAGCACACCTGCAGAATTGCCTCCGCAGAATGGCCTGGGGCAAGTCATGTACCATAAAAAGTCTAAGAGAGTCAGTTCTTAGCAACCTTGTATTTTAGAAAGGCATAGAGCATAAAGCTGGCATTGGGAAATTTCTTCTGGCCTACTTAAAAAGGTATACTGAAAAAATAGCAAACAAGCAAAATATACTTTCTGCAGCTCCAATTTGGCTGCTGGGGAAAATTAAACCTTTTCCTTTTTTTTGTTTAACAAGAGATCAACACAGCCTTCAGCATGCTAATATGCTTACATATAATAGTGAATTTCTTAAAGAAAGAGCCAACTGTCAGCATTTCCCAAGATTACATGACTGCCCAGCCCATTTATTCCTATATTCTAACAAACAGTTTAATTCCATCTTGTTCTAAACCTGTGCTTTCAAGGGACACAGCTATAGAATGGGTGCTACAGGAGCTATAGTGCTTACTAGCACCAAAAAACTACTGTGAGCTTAGGAAAGGTAATAATATTCACTCAATAATCACTCATTCATTAACCAGTGTTTACAGAATAGCTTCGTGTTATTCTAGGTCAGGCTAGTTATGCCAGAGAACCTACACTTACCTTGCTGCTCTCAAGGAGAAAAGAGGGTTAATAAATCGTTCTAACAAGATGTCTCGAGTACAGCAGTTGTGGAGCATGAGGAGCTGTAAGTAAAGGAGCAAGTGATCTCTGTCCTAAGAAGAATAGTTCAGTTGTTACCTTAAACATTTCTAGTGTTAAGAGATCAACTGAAGCATGTTACAATTTTTCAAGAGTTTATCTGAGCAACATCAATTTGAGTTGGACAGCACCAAACCTGAAGTGGTTAGGAGCACTCTACCAAACAGGAGCTGGGGGTAAGGCTTTTATAGAGCATACGAGGAAGCAAAGCAAGAAAATTATTTGATTGGCTACAGCTTAAGCAGTTTTACTTGAGAAAGCCTAGTTGCCTGTGTATGATGGGTTGTTCCTAAATTTCATTTTCTGGGATACCAGTGCATTCACAGGAATTGACTTTGGTTTAGGTTTTGGTTTGCGTATCCAGGTAACTACCAAGGCCTTAGAGCAACTTTGATCTAATGGCCTCCTTGTTTAATTATTTTAACACTAGTGATTGACTCTGCCCTGAAAAGTCAGGAAGGCTTCTCAGAAGAGGATTCAAGTCAGAGAACTTGCAAGGAGAGTTGAAGGAGTTGGAAATTTCCAGACTGGTTGTATTAAGTTACCATTGTGTACTTTTTAACCAAAAGGAGAGCTTGGAAAATGCTGGCGATGTGATGCTGAACTCAATGTCTGATTATAAAGAAAGTAGCAAAGTGCATCAGTGACAGTGCCCAAGTTATGACTCTCTGATTAATGGGGAAAGAGTTGGGCTTTGGCTTGTGTGTGTCACACATACCTGGGTGTGTTTCGTATCTGTGGTTTAATAGCAGGGGAATGCTCCTAAACTGTTGCAACATGCAATTCAATCTCTTAAAAACTTTGCAGGGATGCCCAAAGTACTACTTTAAATAAACCAGCTTCTCGGGCTTCCCTGGTGATGCAGTCGTTGAGAATCCGCCTGCCGATGCAGGGGACACGGGTTTGTGCCCCAGTCTGGCAAGATCCCACATGCCGCGGAGCTGCTGGGCCCGTGAGCCATGGACACAGTGAGAGGCCCGCGTACCGCACACACACACAAAAAAACAGCTTCTCACAGATGTTCCAAGCGTTGAGGAGTATTATTGACTTGTTTAATACTAGCTCGTGGTAAAAAACCAAAACTCACACAAGCCTAAAAGTCAGAAATTGTGAAATTCCTTTTCAGAAGTTCAAATCAATGCCAAAATGAGACATATGACTTATTATTAACTGAAAATAATATCAATGAATGGCCATGATTTATCATTTTAAAACATGTCCAATTTAGCAATCTAGTGATGCAGTATCGTCCGCCCTCCAAGAGTGTGTTGCAAAACAATGCCCCATGTCCCATGCAATACAATATACAGTGTCACTGTGCATTATATACAAAACAAGGTGCATTGTACATTTTCCATTTTGTTGATAACAGAGCCTCCCGTTTTGTACTTACTTACTTTCAGTCTATAACTTCTTTGTTTAACAGATTCCTTTGATTTGGGGAATGAAATTTTGATGGCTTTATGCTTAGTCTGACGCTACAAAATTTATCATTTTTCCCTGTGCTATAGCATGAAAACTTTAAGCAGGAACTACACAAGTGAGCAGTTTCCTGTTTCAAAATGTTTAGAATTCATCCATTCCTATACAAAGAAACAGAACACCACAGGGTTCTACTGTACTGTCAGTAGAACTAAATTTCTGAAGACTTTGAGTGTTCAGAAGTTTAGTTTGATTCCCGATTTCTTGTCATCTTTTATTTATTTTTTAATGGTATGAATTTCAAACGCATAGTAATTGGAGGCTAGAAGAAGCACTGGGTGTTTGGAAAAGGCAAGAGTGATCTGAGGTGAGGAAGGGGAAAATCACCTCTTCAACCTTGTATGCCTTAAGACAACATCTCTGTCTTTCCTCCCTGTTACCAAATTGTTCTCCTGGTTCACAGTAAGTTAATCACCTCTTAGATAGGACTGGTGGCGGCTCCGAGGAGTCCGAGCAGTTCTGTCTTTGCATTTTGCATGCTGGTCATTTGTGTGGAATGCAGACTCACCGATGAACATTCGTGAATCCTCAGCTTTCCCCAGGAAACGCTGGGATCAAAGCACTTGTTTTCCATATCACAGCACTCACAAATGTGTTGGTTAGCACCTTGAGCAATAGAGATAAATTGGGCATGTCCACCCAGCACACACTGTTTCTGAAGAACCTTATTAACATTAAGTACGTAAAGGCTTGAGGACCATTGGTTGAGAAGACGGAATAGATTTATATCCTTCAACAGCAACTAATGGTTTGAGTGAAAGGAAAACAAATGACACTGAACAAGAGAACAACCATAAAATTCTTCCAGATCACATATTTTCAGTAGCTTTTTGGTGGTGTGTTTCCATCCACAAGTGGCTCAGTGCTTCGCTGGTGGTGCAGTAGACATTCCTTGTTATCGTAGCCTGCATTCATCTTCCATGGTTCACCATCACCCCATTCCCCTGAGCCAGCCTCTGTTCTTCTCATACCCCCCTCATGCTTCCTGCAGACCTGCAACCACGACATCACTTATACCGTTAACTTTACCCCAGCTTGGATCCCTTTTCTTTTTTTTTTTTTTTTTTTTTTTTTGGTGGTACACGGGCCTGTCGCTGTTGTGGCCTCTCCCGTTGCGGATCACGGGCTCCAGACGCGCAGGCTCAGCCGCCATTGCTCACGGGCCCAGCCTCTCCACGGCATGTGGGATCTTCCCGGACCGGGGCACGAACCCGTGTCCCCTGCATCGGCAGGTGGATTCTCAACCACTGTGCCACGAGGGAAGCCCTGGATCCCTTTTCTAAAGTCTATACACCGTGTGTGAGTGTGTGTGTGTGTGTGTGTGTGTGTGTGTGTGTGTGTGTGCAGCTAAGGTCAGTTCCAGGGATATTGTAAAACACCACAACCACCAGCATTGTTTTCTTATTATTCTTTTATTTTCTCCTTAGTCCTTTCTGACCACAAATCAACGGGCAAATGCTCTTACCATTCACCTCTTGTCACTGTTAGCACTCCTGATGGCGACTGAAAATTGTCTATCTTGTACCTACTTAGGGCTCAAGACTTGGACTAACCAACCTAATACACAAAGTTGTTTTGGCTTAGTATTTTAGGATTTGTTTTAGTCTGTTCTAACAAAATACTGTAGACTGAGTGGCTTAAACATCAGAAATTTATTTATCACAGTTTTGGAGGCTAAAAATCCGAAATCCACCTGCTTCCTGGCTTGCAGTTGGCACATCCTCTGTGTACATGTTGGACACTAATAATATAAGGACACTAATCTTATCTCACCCAGGCCCAACCTATGACATCATTTAGCCTTAATTACGTCTATAATGTCCTAATCTCCAAATGTGGTCACAGTGGAGGTTAGGGTTCAACATATGAATTTGGAGGGACACAATTCATTCCATAGCAGGGTTGGAAATTCCTCTCTTGCTTCAGGTGTTGCTTTCAGGTGCTAGATTGTACTGACTCCACTTACAAGAGCCCCAGTTTCAAGCTTCATGACATGGAACATTGCAATAAGGGTCTAAGGAACTGAAGGGCCAGAATTAAATAAATATCTCACCATCAAATCTACCTGTCTCCCAGCATTTCAGGGTGGAGAATTGCAAGCAGGCACCAGGCAGGAGGATGTTTTGTTAAGAGCAGCCTCTGTGCCATTCGCCAGTGTAAGGGCCACTGAGAGCCACCCACATAACATGGGCAATTTGGAGGGTATTGTCTGTCAGTAGGGAATCTCAAGTCAGCACACGGGTGCTGTCCCATGTCAGACCCCCAGAGTTCTTCATTCTACACTTTATCCAACAGGGAGGGTAAAACAAAAGGCAGGCCTCTTGAGCACACACACCCTTGTTTACTAGAAGTCTTATCTAGACTCTCATTTTTAGGCCAGATTTGTGTGACAGGTGTATCCTAACACAAATACTTGGGGAAGCAAAAATGAGGGAAGCTATGTTGCAGAGGTGTGGCCAATCACAGCATCCAGTGAAAGGATCAGGCAGAGACTGGGGCTAGAAACACAGATACCACGATTTCTGTCTGAATGAATTTCTAATTCTCTCATTTCTATGCCAATGTACTGTCATGTGTACACCATGTGACCACACATGTGCATCCTCACCACATCATTCTGGAGGCAGTTTTCCCTTTTCTCTGTTATGTGATGCACCAATGACAAATGATTATTCATTCACTTATACATACATGTTGAGCATCATAATTATGTAAGCATTCAGTGCTGGGTAAGCAGTAGTAAACCAAAGACCGCACTCAAAAGTGACAAGCTCTGGTCATAGTCAGATCCTAAGATCCCTGTTAAGATATTTCTTCACTTTTTTCCTACCAAACTATACCAGATTCTTAGCAGGCTTATTCATCCAGTTCTGGACACGAGAAAACATAGTGAATTCCCCAATCTACCAAATGCCATTGTAACATAGCATTTCCACTGTGACATGAAGTTGAATTTAATTGAAAAATATATGGCACCCCTACTGTGTTAGTAGGAAGTAGAAAGCAACAAAACTGAATGTAGATACAACATTAGAATAACACAGAGAAGCCAGTAAAAACGCAGATTTTGAGGCACCTTGCACATCAGCTCTGGGGATGGTCCCTCATTACATGTACTTTCTACAGATTATCTTGCTGGCTTTTGGACTGCAAGCTCTATGCTGGAATGAGACTGGAGCCTGTAAAGCAGGGGTGGCTGGAACCTAAGCAATTAACTCCCACAAACTAGTCTTAATAGGCTTATTATATAAATATGTATTTATTCAAAATTATAGCTTATAAAATGTCATGGACCGGAGAAGTTATTCTAAAATATTCGACTTTGAGTAGTCAAATCCAAGAATAGTACACATTTTACTGAGCAACCATATTGGTTTTCATAAATTATATTTAAGAGGATGTGCTTAGGAATCAAACTGTGCTCTGAGTCTGGAGTCACCACTTAAGAGCTGCGTGACATAGTACCTGGAGACCCCTGCGCTTCCACTTCACAATGGAGGTAATGTTTCCTACTTCCCAGTGTGATCCCCAGAGTTGAAAGAGTTGATGTGAGGAGATCACCTAGCTGAGAGTCTGGGATAGAGAAAAACCTTCCCACACAGCTGCCAGCCAAAGACATTTGTGCTGAAGTCGAGTGACCCCACTGAACATCCAGCTGTGCATGTGAATTTGAAACTGCTGGGCATCAGAGTGGTCCTGCTGGGGAGGCCGGGTGGTGTGCATGCTCACCAGCCTCATTAACAGTATGCCCATTTGACAGAAATGAGACACTGCTGGTTCAGGCAACTGACGGGCAGCTGATGCTTACAGGAAACCTACAAAAAAGTCCTCTGATAACCAAGGATGCAATCTTAGGGTGACCTAAATGTAAGGCCAGACACTATCGAACTCTTAGAGGAAAACATAGGCAGAACACTCTATGACATAAATCACAGCAAGATCCTTTGTGACCCATCTCTTAGAGAAATGGAAATAAAAACAAAAATAAACAAATGGGACCGAATGAAACTTAAAAGCTTTTGCACAGCAAAGGATACCATAAACAAGACCAAAAGACAGCCCTCAGAATGGGAGAAAATATTTGCAAATGAAGAAACTGACAAAGGATTAATATCCAAAATTTATAAGCTACTCATGCAGCCCAATAACAAAAAAAACCAACCCAATCTAAAAATGGGCTGAAGACCTAAATAGACATTTCTGCAAAGAAGATATATAGATTGCCAACAAACACATGAAAGAATGTTCAACATCATTAATCATTAGAGAAATGCAAATCAAAACTACAATGAGATATCTCCCACCAGTCAGAATGGCCATCATCAAAAACTCTAGAAACAATAAATGCCGGAGAGTGTGTGGAGAAAAGGGAACACTCTTGCACTGCTTGTGGGAATGTAATTTGATACAGCCACTATGGAGAACAGTATGGAGGTTCCTTAAAAAACGACAAATAGAACTAAAATACGACCCAGAAATCCCTCTACTGGGCATATACCCTGAGAAAACTACAATTCAAAAAGAGTCATGTGCCAAAATGTTCATTGCAGCTCTATTTACAATAGCCAGGATTTTGAAATGTGAGTAAAAGTCTTCAGTGAAACCATCTGGGCCTGAAGATTTATTTGGTGGGAGTTTTTAAGTTACAAATATAATTTATTAAATGGTAATAAGACTATTCAGGTTGTCTGTTTGATCTAAGATGAATTTTGACAGGTTTTAGATTTTGAGAAATTCGTCCATTTTTTCTTATTTACCAAATTTGAGTGTAATGTTGTTCATAGTCTCCACTGTATCTTCTTAGGGACTGCAAGGTCTGTAGGGCTATCCTCTGTCTCACTACTGATATTGGTGATTTATGTCTTTTCTCTTCTTTGACTTTTTTTGTTTGAGGTTTATCACTTTTATTGACTTGAAAACTGGCTTTTTGTTTCTTTGGTTTTTCTCTATTGTTTTCCTATTTTCAATTCCATTAATTTCTGCTCTTATCTTTATTATTTCATTCCTTTAGCTTGTTTTGGGTTTATTGTGTTCTCTTTCTCCAAGCCTTTTGAGCTAGTAATTACTAGCTGTGATATTTTCTCTTTTCTAAGGTAAGCATTCAGTGCTATAAATTTCCCTTTCAGCATTGCTTTAGCTGCATTCCACATATTTTAATATGTTGTATTTTCACTTTCATTCAGTTCTATGCATTTAAATTTTTTTTCTTTGACATATAAACTTCACCCATAAATTATTTAGAAGTATATTTAATTTCTACATGATTGGAGATTTTCCTGTTTTCTTTCTCTTTTTATTTCAATTTTGATTTCATTGTTGTCAGAGAACAAACTCTGGATATTTCCAATTACTCTCAATTTCTTGAAGTTTACTGTATGGCCTAAGATGTGGTGTATCCTAGTAAATGCTTCACAGCTATTGGAATAAAAAATGTGTATTCTTCTCTTTTAGGGTGGAGTTTATCTATTTATGAGAATTAGGTTCTGTTTGCAGATTGATTTGTTCAGTTCTATGTCCTTACTGATTTTATATCTAATAGTACAATCAATGGCTTGTGAGGTTTTAAGTCCCCAGTGATAGCTGTAAATTTTGTGTATTTCCCCTTCAGATGTATCAGTTTTTGCTTCATGTATTTTGATGCTCATAGCATATTTCATGTTTGGTTCATATATATTTGATGTTCATAGCATATTACACATAACATTGATTTGTGTTCTTGATGAGTGCTCTTTTTATCATTATGTAATGTCTCTTTGTGTCACTAGTAGTTTTTTTTTCTCTGAAGTCTGCTTCGTGAGATATTGGGTGAGCCAAAAGTTTCATTCGGGTTTTCCCATAACACCTTAGGGAAAAAAACCGAACAAACTTTTTGGCCAGCCCAATATTGCTATAGCTACTCCTGCTTTTCCTTAAAATTAATATTTTTATGGTATAAGTTTTTTCCATGTTTGTACTTTCATTCTACTTATATTGTTGAATTCAAAGTGAATTCATATAGACAGAATATAGTTGGATCATATATAGTTTTTTTAAATTTTATTTTAATATTTTTATAAATTTATTTATTTAATTTATTTATTTTTGTCTGTGTGGGGTCTTCGTTGCTGCACGCAGGCTTTCTCTAGTTGCATCAAGTGGGGGCTACTCTTTGTTGCAGTGCATGGGCTTCTCATTGTGGTGGCTTCTCTCATTGTGGAGCATGGGCTCTACGTGTGCTGTCTTCAGTAGTAGCAGCACGCAGGCTCAGTAGTTGTGGCTCCCAGGTTCTAGAGCACAGGCTCAGTAGTTGTGGCACACGGGCTTAGTTGCTTCGTGGCATGCAGGTCCTCCAGGACCAGGGATTGAACCCATATCCCCTGCATTGGCAGGTGGATTCTCAACAGCTGCACCACCAGGGAAGCCCAAGATAATTAGTGATATACTATAAGATATTAAAATTTAAGTCTGACATTGTCATATCTGTTTCCCTTCATTTCATTTTTTTAAATCATTTCTGTTTGTCTTTAGTTATATTTATTTGGGTTACTTGAATATTTTTTAGGATTCTACCCTGATTTAGTTATAAAGTTCTTGACTATATTGTTCTATATGGGTTTTCTTCATGGCTGCTCTTAGAATCACAATATACATTATTGATTTATAATAGTCTCATTATTTTATTACACTGAATGAAGTATACTACTTCCATTTAGGTTCCTATACTCTTTACTTTTTAGATATAATGGACTTAGGGATTTTCTGTACATACATTGAGCACCGTATCAGATAGTGTTATGATTCAAATAACAAATATTATTTAAGAAACTCATGAGAAGAATTGTCTATTGTATTTTATCCCTACTCTTACTCATTCCCAAGCTCTTTTTTCCTTTCTGAAGTTCCAAGACTTCTTTTATTATCATTTTCTTTCTTTTTAGAGAACTTCTTTTAGCCTTTCTTTAAGAGAGACAGATTTGCTGAATTTTTTTTGAGAATATTTTTTTCTGTCCTTTCCATATGGAGGGGAAGGTATTTTCACTGGATAAGTAGAACAGTCACTGTGAGAGTTATTTTCTTTTAGCACATGAAGGGTGCTGTGTCATGTTCTGGCGTCTGTGGTTTCAGAAGAGAAGTGTGTTGTTTGCATTGGCATCCACCTATATGTAATATGTTATTTCTCTCTGGGTGCTTTTTTCTCTTTATCTTCATTTTCTTTAATTTTATGAGGATGTATAGAGACATGGATTATTTGAGTTTGTTTTATTTGGTGTTTGCTCAGCCTCTTGAATCTGGAGATGAATGTATTTCTTCAAATTTTAGAACTGTTCAGCGACTATTTCTTCTAATGCTTATTCAGTCCACTCTCTTCTTTTGAGACTTGGATAATGTGAATACTAACTGCTTTTTAATTTAACTGCTCTGTGTTGTTTATGTTGGTGTTTGCAGTTTACAGTCTATTTTCTCTCTGTTATTTAGCTTGAGAAATTCTTTTCATCTGTCACTACTTATACAGAGTCCATCTTCTGCCGTCTCCCCTCTACTACTTAGACCATTCAGTGAATTTTAAAAATTGTATTTACTGGGCGAGAAAGGAGCGGGAGATAAAATGAGAGATTGGGATTGTCATATACACACTACTATATGTAAAATAACTAACCAATAAGGACCAATTGTATAGCACAGGGAACTCTCTTCAATAATCTATAATGACCTATATGGGAAAATAATAACGAGTGGGTATATGTATATATGTAAAACGGACTCACTTTACTGTACACCTGAAATTACAACATTGTAAATCAACTATACTCCAATAAAAAATTTTAAAATTGTGTTTACAATATTTACTATAATTTCCATTGTGTTATTCACTGAGATTTGTTTTGTTTTTTAAAATTTTCTTTTAAGAGAATTTATAATTGCTTCTTGAAGGATCTTATTTCTGGCGTCTTTAAAATCCTTGTTAGATAATTTCAGCATCTGATTCACTTCAGTGTCAGCATCTTCTCTCATATATCTTGAGATTTTCTGGTTTTTGGGAATTTTGGAAATTATGAGACTCTGGTTTCTATTGAATTTCTTTTAGCAGGCATCTGCCTGTGGAGGTGTAGTGCAAAGGCCAGGTGATTGCGTGTATTCAACTTTCCTTTGGCCCCACCAACACTGCCCTTGCAAAAGCGGGGTGCTGACCCAAATGCTTCATTGTAGATGGCTGGAGTGGGATGTCAGCTCTCTCCTAGATCTACATACTCCTTCTTAGCTCTCTTGTCTGATTTTCCTCCTCTTATAAATAGTGTTCTATTCTCCATACCAGTTGTAAAGGCCTTTAATGTCTGAGTTATTGCCAAAGCCTTTCTTCCTCATCTCAGGCGGGAACCGTTCTGTTCCTGATGTCCCTCCTCCAGGCCCCATCTGAGTGATAGTTCACGTAAATTTAAATGTTGTGTTTACATTTAGTTGATATGCGGCAGGTCTGTCTTTCTGTTCTACTGTGAACCATCTGACTATACTATGATGTTGAATTCTATGAGCCATAGTTGAAATACTGTTTCATCACTCCAAACTCTTAAAATACATGCTCCTTTTTGGGAATTTTACATGAAACAAAATGAGAAAGTCACATATGTATTTCCAGAGATCAGCATGTTAATAAGTGTTTAGGGTTGTTTCTGCAGTGTGTCAGGTGCTTCATAGGTGGTATCACTTCCCCAGTTTGAGATGCATCACTGAACACAGCAGATATAGACCCTCCTTCAAGGAGCTTACCTTCTGGCATGAGAAAGTAAAGGAGTGACACTTTTTACCTCTTAGAGGGGGAGGTCAGAAAAGGTTTCCTGTAAAGGGCCAGATAGTAAATGCTTTGTGGACCTGGGGCCTCTCTTCCACACTCACCTGTGCCCTTGTAGTGAACCCAGCCATGGACCATATGTGAATGGTGGGCATGGCTGTGTCCCAGTGAAACTTTATTTACAGAAACAGCCCGCGGTGAACTTGACCCAAGAGAGCTAGTATTACCCTTGGTCTATATTTATCACTCCCCACAAAAGTCCTTACTTAGGGCCTTGAGATTTACTTTATTTAAAAATGTTTATTGACGTTGCCTACATCCTTGACTCTTTTTATCTAACTCCAGCTTTCTAGTTCATCCATACTTTAAGAAACATGGAAAACAGCCTCTCCCACATTCTGTATAGATACCCAGCTATCTCTACACACTTCCCCTGGAATAATCCCCACGAATCCAAACAAATATAAAATGGAGGGGAGTAAAAGAGCAGAATATTTGTCTTTAGCTCCTGTGCCCTGCTTGACTAACTGCAACTGGCTTGAATTCTAAAAAGGAGATTAAAAAGAAATTGGTTTCTGTTGAGTACCTGACAATGTGTTGTGTCTTTTGGATACGCAGCTGCAGGGTGTGGCTTCTATACATTAACTCTGAACAGGTCAGGAGGAAGGTCAGACAAGCAGATACCCAGCAGAGTGGAGTGCCGTGAGGTCAGCCAACAGAGCTCAGATAAGATGTCACTGGAGCACAGGGAACCAGCATCTAACCACCTGGGGTGTGTGTGTGTGTGTGTGTGTGTGTGTGTGTGTGTGTGTGTGTGTGTGAGGAGAGACAGGGACGAAGGAATACAGAAAGAGAGAGAGAGAAAGATATTGGGGAGAAGGAAGGAGGGAGGGAGGGAGAGAGGAATTTAGGCCAAGCAAAAAGAACAGTCACTCTGAGCAACAAGCAGATGGCCCCCTGCCCTAGAGTTTTCAAACACCCTATTGGGCCACGGTGTTATTAAATACTAGGAACAGCTTCTCCACAGTTTTGGTCCATAGGAGTAAATTAGAATCCTTGGGGCCTGGAGTCATGGGTCAGAGCTAACACATAGGATGGGGAAAACGCCCAGCACATGTCCATGGGCTCAATCAAGGGCCAGGTTCCTCCCTGGGCTCTGCACAGAAGGCTCTTCACTGAAGACCACTGGAGCCAGGCTTCTGAGCCCAGGAAGAGCGCAGAGTTGAGGACAGGATCCCTTCCTCTCCTCTCAGCCGCCAGAAACACCTGTAATTCCGTCTGAATTTGCCTCTCCCCTTTGCAGGCCACACAGATGGTCTCTCTTTTATGAAAGCCAAAAAAAAAGAAAAAATGAGTGTAGCAAGAAGAGTATTCATGCGCACTTTTTCCCCCCACAGGGGAGATGTTCAACTTTCTGGGTCCGTCATGTCAGTGGCGCATCCCTCTGTCCCTCCCCTGACCCTCTCCATCAGGGCCTCCAGGCTGTGGTCCACCGGACGCCTGTGCATCCTTCCTCCACCACATGCACACGCATACACGGGCACGCACAAGTGCTCCCTCCACTCACCATCTAAACTGGTGCAGAGAATTGCCAGCTATGAGACGACACTCATGTTTCTCTTGGTGATGGCTATGTGCGATAGAGAATATTCCAAACACTTAGTACTTGAGAGCACTAAGGAATATGGTGGCAGCAAACCATGGTTTGATTTGAACATTTAAATACTGACATTTTAGAAATCAAGTGCCAGCAGAGTAGGAGGAGCAGCGTTCCTGTCCCCAGAGCCCAGTGGATCCTGCGCATGCCCCCAGGGACACAGAGGGGAGCAGAGTGGGGACAGCAATGGTCTGAACGTTTTGCTGAATAAGGGTCATTGGTCTGAGAAGACAGAGGCTAGGTTCCTGGTTACATACTCTCCATTTTCTCTCACATCCTCCAAATTCCCTAGAGGATTCATGATTAAGGTGACTCCTTAAGGACCATTTTGTTATCAGAAGGAAGTAAAAGAAGGGTTGGAGAAATACCACAGGCCATCTTTGAGCCTGTCAGGGAATATTTTTTTGTTATTTTGAGAGCCAAAGGAAAAAAGACATGGAAGGAAGTGAGCCAATGAGGGCACACCAGGGCAAGGCCTTGTTGTCAGGTGGACCTGCCTGTGAGCCCCGAGAGGCCCAGCTGTGGTGTCCCAGGGCCACCACTGCTGACAGGTTGGCCACCTGTGGGCAGGGCTCCTGGATGGAGGCAGCGCCTTGCCTTCCTTCCATCATCTCTTCACCAGATCTGTGCAACAAGGAGCCTTCTACAGGAATCCAGAGAATGCTCCCTGTGTCCAGAATCACAAGGAGCTAGTCAGCACATGTAAATACAGATTATCCCCAAGCTACATTGACAGATTTAATACCTTTTGATAGCACACTTTCTAAAACATATTTTTTAATTCTGCCTTCTCAAAGACAGTTGATCAAATATAAACTGCTCTGTGGTCCTGGACCAAAGGTCTGGCTGAGGCTAAGCAGTGAACCTTGGTACCCAGCAGGTCCTCCAATGGCTGCGGTGCTGGCCACGCTCCCAGGCTCTGTAGGCTAGAGTTGTCTGACATGTTGTGTCTGTTTGCTTTCATTTCATCTTGTCTCTCGCTTGCTCTGACACTCTCATAACATTTGGATGCTGTCAGCAGAGTGTCTATTGCAATTCCCTCCATTTCTTACTGGTGTTTCTCAGCTTCCAGCAGCTTGAAACGCAGAAAACAAATCTTAAAAGTAAACCAGAACTTGAGGAATTTTTCACAGAAGATCCAGCTTAGACCTGGCTCCTCAGACATTTACATGTGTGCACCTTTTGTCTGTGCTGTATGTAATGATGAGAGCAACGTTAGTTGAGGTCCACAGCGACCCCATGTGTGACCCTCTTAGGCCCTTCAAGGGAGGAATTATTAGGAGACTATTCTTGCAGAGGAGAAAACAGGTTCAGTGTGCATAAGAGAGACCCAGTGCCTCCCAGGAGTGACTCTGCCCCTAGATACCTGCTCTTTGCCACTCGATGACTAGATCAGAGGAGCAGTGACATGATTCATTATTTTAACAACCTATGAAAAATTAAAATAAACAGTCACTTCAACCATAGCTGGATAGGTATTTACCTTGTGATAAACCAGACTATTGATGTAAGAGAAAATGCTACTTAGGAAACAATTAATACATGAAGCAAGGAGACATCCTTCTTAAAAACAAATACACTCCAGAGAGTTTATATTCTCTGAAACTAGAATCAAGGTTTTTAAAGTGTAACCTTTTATAGTGTGGTCATGTTCAATTAAGTCTGAAAGTTATTGCTCTGTAACTGTACACAGACATGTTGAAAAATGACTGAGAGTTTGTGCTAAAATGTTTATCCCTTTATCACTGAGTTGAGAGTACAATTTAGAATGACAGCAGCTTTTTTTTTGAGACTAGTGAGAAAGTCAGTTAAATATCCCCACACCTTCTGTGCTGATGGTAGAAGTTAGACACGCTCAAATCTACCCTCTGTCTCTCCTCCCCTCCCATTTAAAATTTGCCATTGTGCTTGTATGAAAGACTTACTCTACATTCATGAGTTTGCATGAATTATCTCATTAAATACAGGTAACAACTCTGGTGCTTGCATTTCTGTCTTCCCATTCTAAAGACAAGATAATGAACTTGTCCACTGTCATGTGAGTGGTTAGTGCAGACCAGGGACCCAGTCCATTTCTGTAACTTGCAAGCCACCCCAGGGGAAGGCTTCCAAACCTACTCACTCAAGGGAGGGATGAGAAGAAGGATCACTCAGTGATGATCAGCCAAGTAAGAGGTATCACATAGTTTTACTTTTCAATGAGGTATATCTTTTTGGTTATGAACACAACTTCTTAAAGAATATCAGTTCCATAAAGTTATAATATTTCACAGCAGTGCCCATCTTCAAGCTCAGTCACTGCTAGTAGAAAATTCTGCACTTATGGTGCAAACTGTGAGCACTGGGGGGATGTGGATGTGTTTATTTGCTTTTAAGGTAGGAATGGAAGACAGTTTCAGCTAAGGTGGAACCTCAAAATTTCCACAGTTTATTCCACAGTTGATTGAGTGCTTACTGATGGCCCACCAAGGAGACAGTCTGTTACTGGCCATTTAGTCAGTGATATAGAGCATCTTTAGAGTGTTTTTAATCCAGTAATGTGGACTTTGGTGTAACTAAGATGTGTATTTGAATCAGTCTACCACTTGCTCACTGACCTCTCACAGCCAACTCTCTCCTGTGGGCTAAATAACCACCCTATAAAGTTTCTGTGAAGATAGATGCATTGTTGTTGCTTGTAAAACAAGGGGAACGTGCTAGCTATCAAGTGATACTAGCCACAGTGGGCAGTGCTGCGAACTGTGGGATGTGAACTGATGATCTAAGAATGTTCTCATTAAATGAGAGGTGCATGTTCTGGATTACTTAACTATTGGCCATGATAATCCCAATGGAGATGCCCATAGGTAGCCATGATAGGGCATAGAGCATGCTGGGGACAGGAAGAGCTTTGGCTTCCTTTTCTGAAAGCAAAGTTTACCTTTAAACTTTCAAAATTCAAGAGAGTGTTGATGTTTGGGTGCTACTGCACTTTTTAATTTCAGGAAAAATACACATTAGGAAAAAAGCTGAATCTCATCATTTAAAAAGAGCATCTTGAAAATCAGAAGAAATTGACCAAAAACCTTCTAGAACTAATAAGTGATTATAGCAAGATTGCAGGATACAAAGTTAATATACAAAAGTCAATCCTTTTCCTATCTACCAGCAAGGAACAAGTGCAATTTGAAATTAAATATACAATGTCATTTACATTAACACTCCTCCCACGAAATGAAATTGGTATAAATCTAACAGAGCATGTAAAAGATCTATATGAAGAAAATTACAAAACTCTCATGAATTAAATAAATAAATTGAAAGATATTTCATTTTCATGGATAAAAAGACAATACCGTTAAGGTGTGAATTCTTTCCCACTTAATCTGAAGATTTGGATGCAATGCAGTCAAAATCTAAGCAAGTTATTTTGTGGCTATTGACAAAAACTGATTTTTAAGTTTATATGGAGAGGCAAAAGAGCCAACACAATATTGAAGGAGAAGAACAAAGCGGGAGGACTAATGCTACCTGACTCCTGACTCTTCAAGACTTACTATAAAGCTGAGTAATCAAGACATGTGGTACTGATGAAAGGCGAGACAAATAGATCAATAGAACAGAAAAGAGATCCCAGAAAAAAAATGTATATATTCAACTAGTCTTTGACAAAGGAGCAAAAGAAATACAATGAAACAAAGTCTGTTCAACAAATGAACTGAAACTGGACAGCCACATGCAAAAAAATTAATCTAGACATACACCTTACACAGTTCATAAAAAATTCCAAGTGGATCAGACATAAATGTACAATGAAAAACTATAAAACTCCTAAAAGATAACATAGGAGAAAACTGAAATAACCTTGGATATGGCAATGACTTTTTTAGATACAACACCAAAGGCAAGATCCGTGAAATAAATAATTGAGAAGCTGGCTTCTTTAAAATTGAAAGCTTGTGCTCTGTGAAGGATAATGTTAAAAGAATGAGAAGGTAAGCAACAAACTGGAAGAAAATATTTGTAAAAGACACAACTGATGACTGTTTTCAAAAATATATGAAAAACTCTTAAAATTCATGAGTAAGAAAACAGCTTGATTGAAAAATGGGCCAAAGACATAACAGACACCTCACCAAAGAAGACGGTGAGTAAGCATATGAAAATATGCTCCACATCATATGTGATCAAGGAAATGCAAATTAAAACAATGAGATACCACTACCACTACACATTAAAATGGCCAAAATTAAGAGCACTGACAATACAAAATGCTGGTGATGATGTGGTGCAATGGGAACACTCACTCACTGCTGGTGGGAATGCAAAATGGTACAGTCACTTTGAAAGACATCTGGGCAGTTTCTTACAAAACGGAACATACTCTTACCATATGGTTCAGCAATTGTGCTCCTTTAGTATTTACCCAAAAGATCTGAAAACTTATGTCCACAAGAAAACCTGCACACAGATGTTTATAGCACTTCTATTCATAATTGCCAAAACTTGTAAGCAATGAAATCCTTCAGAGGGGACACCTGCAAATTGGCAGACGTGGAGATTACCTTCCTCCCCACAGGTACATCAGAAATGCAACTACATATGGAACAACCCCTATAGAGCACCTACTGAATGCTGGCAAAAGACCTCAGACTTCCGAAAAGGCAAGAAAATCCCCACGGTCCTGTGTAGGGAAAAAGAAAACGTGCAGGACCTGCACCTTTGGGAGGGAGCTGCAAAGGAGGAAAAGTTTCCACACACTAGGAAACCGCTTCACTGGCTGAAGAAGGGGGTGGGGTGGGGAGGAAGCTTCAAAGCCATGGAGGACAGCACAGAAACAGGGGTGCAGAGAGCAAAGCGGAGAGATTCCAGCACAGAGGATCGGTGCCAACCAGCACTCACCAGCCCGAGAGGCTTGTCTGCTCACCCACGGGGTTGGGGGCTGGGAGCTGAGGCTCCAGCTTCGGAGGTCAGATCCCAGGGAGAAGACTGGGGTTGGCTGCGTGAACACAGCCTGGAGGTCGTTAGTGCACCACAGCTAGCCAAGAGGGAGTCCGGGAAAAAGTCTGGAACTGCCTAAGAGGCAGGCGACAATTGTTTTGGGGTGCGCAAGAAGAGGGGGTTCAGAGGACCGCCTAAACGAGACGTGGCTATCAGCGCGGACACCAGAGAAGGGCATGAGATGATAAGGTTTCTGCTGCAGTAACCAAGAAGCCTGTGAAAGCACAGGTCACTATCCACACCTGCCCTCCTGGGAGCCTGTGCATCCCCCACTGCCAGGGTCCCGTTATCCAGGGACAACTTCCCTGAGAGAACACACACCATGGTGTGTGCCACAGGCTGTTGCAACATCACACCGGTCTCTGCCATCACAGGCTTCCCCTGCATTCTGTACCTCTCCCTCTCCCTGGCCTGAGTGAGTCAGAGCTCCCTAATCAGCTGCTACTTTTACTTTAGCCCAGTCCTGTCTGAGCGAAGAACAGACGCCCTCAGGCGACCTACATGCAGAGGCAGGGCTAAATCCAAAGCTGAACCCTAGGAGCTGTGCAAACAAAGAACAGAATGGGAAATTTATCCCAGCAGCCTCAGGAGCAGTGGATTAAATCTCCACAATCAACTTGATGTACCATGTATCTGTGGAATACCTGAACAGACAATGGATCATCCCATAATTGAGGCAGTGGACTTTAGGAGCAACTATAGACTTGGCGTTTGCTTTTTGCATCTAATATGTTTCAGGTTTTATGTTTATCTTAGTTTAGTATTTAGAGCTTATTATAATTGGTAGATTTGTTTATTGATTTGGTTGCTCTCTTCCTCCTTTTATTTTAATATATAGATTTTTTTCCTCTTTCTGTGAGTGTGTATGTGTATGCTTCTTTGTGTGATTTTGTCTGTATAGCTTTGCTTTGACCATTTGTCTTAGGGTTCTGTCTGTTTTTTGGTTTTTGTTTTTTTAGTATAGTGTTTAGTGCTTCTTATCATTGGTGGTTTTGTTTTTTGGTTTGTTGCTCTCGTCTTTTTTTAATCATGATTTAATTTTTAAAAAATTATTTTTATTTTAATAACTATTTTATTTTATTATTTTTTTCTTTTTTTCCCTCCCTTTTCTTCTGAGACATGTGGCTAACAGAGTCTCGGTACTCCAGCTGTGTCAAGCCTGTGCCTCTGACATGGGAGAGCTGAGTTCAGGACACTGGTCCACCAAAGACCTCCTGGCTCCATATAATATCAAACAGTGAAAGATCTCCCAGAGACCTCCATCTCAATGCTAAGACCCAGCTCCACTCAATGATCAGCAAGCTACAGCGCTGGGCACCGTATGCCAAACAACTAGCAAGACAGGAACACACACCCATCCATTAGCAGAGACACTGCCTAAAATCATAATAAGGCCACAGGCACCCCAAAACACACCACCGGATGTGGTCCTGCCTACTAGAAAGACAGGATCCAGCCTCATCCACCGGAACATAGGCACCAGTCCCCTCTAACAGAAAGCATAAACAACCCACTGAACCAAACTTAGCCACTGGGGGCAGACAATAAAAACAATGGGAACTACAAACCTGCAGCCTGTGAAAAGGAGACCCCAAAACATAGTACAGTAAGCAAAATGAGAAGACAGAGAAACACACAGCTGACGAAGGAGCAAGGTAAAAACCCACCAGAACAAACACATGAAGAGGAAATAGGCAGTACCTGAAAAAGAATTCAGAGTAATGATAGTAAAGGTGATCCATAATCTTAGAAATAGAATGGAGAAAGTAAAGAAATATTTTAAAAAGGACTTAGAAGAACTAAAGAGCAAACAAACAAGGAACAATAACAGCATAAATGAAATTGAAAATTCTCTAGAGGAATCAATAGCAGAAAAACTGAGGCAGAGAACGGATAAGTGACTTGCAAGATAAAATAGTGGAAATAACTACTGCTGAGAAAAATAAAGAAAAAAGAATGAAAAGTATTGAGGACATTCTCAGAGACCTCTGGGACAACATTAAGCACACCAACACTCGAATTATAGGGGTCCCAGAAGAAGAAGAGAAAAGGAGTCTGAGAAATTATTTGAAGTGATTATCGGTTGAAAACTTCCCTACATGGGAATAGAAATAGTCAATCCTGTCCAGGAAGCACAGATAGTTCCATACACTATAAATCCGATGAGAAACATGCCAAGACACATATTAATCAAACTATCAAAAATTCAATACAAAGAAAATATATTAAAAACAGCAAGGGTTAGGCAACAAATAACATACAAGGGAATGCCCATAAGGTTAACAGCTGATCTTCCAGCAGAAACTCTACAAGCCAGAATGGAGTGTCAAGACATACTTAAAGTGATGAAAGGGGAAAACCTACAATGAGATTACTCTACACAGCAAGGATCTCATTCAAATTTGATGGAGAAATAAAACCTTTACAGACAAGTAAAAGCTAAGAGAATTGAGCACCACCAAAACAGCTTTACAACAAATGCTAAAAGAACTTCTCTAGGCAGGAAACACAAGAGAAGAAAAGACATACAAAAACACACCCAAAACAATTAAGAAAATGGTAATAGGAACATACATGTCGATAACTACCTTAAATGTAAATAGATTAAATACTCCAACCAAAAGACATAGACTGGCTGAATGGATACAAAAACAAGACCCGAATATATCGTGTCTACAAGAGACCCACTTCAGACCTAGGGACATATACAGACTGAAAGTGAGGGGATGGAAAAAGATATTCCATGCAAATGGAAATCAAAAGAAGGCTGCAGTAGCAATTTTCATATCAGACAAAATACCTTTTAAAATAAAGACTATTACAGGAGACCAAGAAGGACACTACATAATGATAAAGGGATCAAACCAAGAAGAAGATATAACAGCTGTAAATATTTACATAGGAGCACTTAAATACATAAGGCAAATGTTAAAAGCCATAAAAGGGGAAATCGACAGTAACACAATCATAGTAGGGGACTTTAACACACATTTTCACCAATGGACACATCATCCAAAATGAAAACAAATAAGGAAACACAAGGTTTAAATGATACATTAAATGAGATGGGCTTAATTGATATTTATAGGACATTCTATCCAAAAACAACAGAATACACTTTCTTCTCAAGTGTTCGTGGAACATTCCCCAGGATTTATCAAATCCTGGGTCACAAATGATGCCTTGGTAAATTTAAGAAAGTTGACATTGTATCTAGTATATTTTCTGACGACAACGCTAAGAGACTAGATAGACGAAAATCTTTAAAATATACAAATGCACGGTAGCTAAACGATACACTACTAAATAACCAAGAGATCACTGAAAAATTTAAAGAGAAAATTTAAAAATGCCTAGAAACAAATGACAATGAAAACACGATGACCCAAAACCTATGGGATGAAGCAAAGCAGTTCTAAGAGAGAAGTTTACAGCAATACGATCCTACCTCAAGAATCAAGAAAAATCTCAAATAAACAACCTAAACTTACACCTAAAGCAATTAGAGGAAGAAGAACCAAAAAAACCCCAAAAGTTAGCAGAAGGAAAGAAATCATAAAGATTAGAGAAGAAAAATGAAATGAAGGAAACAATAGCAAAGATCAATAAACTAAAAGCTGGTTCTCTGTGAAGATAAACAAAATTGATAAACCATTAGCCAGACTCATCAAGAAAAAAAGGGAGAAGACTCAAATCAATAGAATTAGAAATGAAAGAGGAGAAGTAACAACTGACACTCCAGATATGCAAAGGATCATGAGAGATTACTACAAGCACTTATATGCCAATGAAATGGACAACCTGGAAGAAATGGACAAATTCTTAGAAAAGCACAATCTTCCGAGACTGATCCAGGAAGAAATAGAAAATATAAACAGACCAATCACAAGCAGTGAAATTGAAACTGTGATTAAAAATCTTCCAACAAACAATATCCCAGGACCAGATGGCTTCACAGGCGAATTCTATCAAGCATTTAGAGATGAGCTAACACCTATCCTTCTCAAACTCTTCCAAAATATAGCAGAGGGAGGAACACTCCCAAACTCATTCTACGAGGCCACGATCACCCTGATACCAAAACCAGACAAATACATCACAAAGGAAGAAAACTACAGGCCAATATCAATGATGAACCTAGATGCAAAAATCCTCAACAAAATACTAGCAAACAGAATACAACAGCACATGAAAAGGATCACACACCATGATCAAGAGGGGTTTATCCCAGGAATGCAAGTGTTCTTCAATATACGCAAATCAATCAATGTGATACACCATATTAACAAACTGAAGGAGAAAAACCATATGATCATCTCAATAGGAGCAGGAAAATCTTTTCTCAAAATTCAACACCATTTATGATAAAAAACGTCCAGAAAGTAGGCATAGAGGGGACTTACCTCAACATAATAAGGGCCATATATGACAGACCCACAGCCAACAGCATTCTCAATGGTGAAAAACTGCAACCATTTCCGCTAAGATCAGGAACAAGACAGTGTTGTCCACTCTCACCATTATTAGTCAACGTAGTTTTGGAAGTTTTAGCCACAGCAACCAGAGAAGAAAAAAGTAAAAGGAATCCTAATCAAAAACGAAGAAGCAAAGCTGTCACTGTTTGCAGATGACATGATACTATATACAGAAAACCCTAAAGATGCCACCAGGAAACTACTAGAGCTAATCAATGAATACAAAATTAATGCACAGAAATCTCTTGCATTCCTATACACTAATGATGAAAAATCTGAAAGATAAAATTAAGGAAACACTCCCATTTACCACTGCAACAAAAAGAATAAAATACCTACGAATAAAACTACATAAGGAGACAAAAGATCTGTATGTGGAAACTAGAAGACACTGATGAAAGAAATTAAAAGTGATACAAACAGATGGAGAAATATACCATGTTCTTGGGTTGGAAGAATCAACACTGTGAAAATGACTATACTACCCAAAACAATCTACAGATTCAATGCAATCCCTATCAAACTACCAATGGCAATTTTCACAGAACAAGAACAAAAAATTTCACAATTTGTATGGAAACACAAAAGACCCCGAATAGCTAAAGCAATCTTGAGAAAAAAAAAAGGAGCTGGGGGAATCAGGCTCCCAGACTTCGACTATATTACAAAGCTACAGTAATCAACACAGTATGGTACTGGCACAAAAACAGAAATATAGATCAGTGGAACTGGATAGAAAGTCCAAAGATAAAGCCAGACACATATGGTCACATTATTTTTTATAAAGGTGGCAAGAATATACAGTGGAGAAAAGACAGCCTCTTCAATAAGTGACGCTGGGAAAACTGGACAGCTACATGTAAAAGAATGAAATTAGAACACTCCCTAACACTGTACACAAACATAAACTCAAAACGGATTAAAGACCTAAATGTAAGGCCAGACACTCTTAGAGGAACTCTTAGAGGAAAACATAGGCAGAGCACTCTATGACATAAATCACAGCAAGATCCTTTTTGACCCACCTCTTAGAGTTACGGGAAAAAAAGCAAAAATAAACCGACGAAAAAAGCTTTTGCAGAGCAAAGGAAAACATAAAAAGACGAAAAGAAAACCCTCATAATGGGATAAAATATTTGCAAAAGAAGCAACTGACAAAGTATTAATCTCCAAAATTTAGAAGCAGCTCATGCAACTCAATATCAAAAAAACAACCCAAATCCAAAGCTGGGCACAAGATCTACATAAACATTTCTCCAAAGAAGATATGCAGATTGCCAACAAACACATGAAAGGATGCTCAACATTACTAAGCCTTAAAGAAAGGCAAATCAAAACTACAATGAGGTATCACCTCACACCGGTCAGAATGGCCATCATCAGAAAATCTACAAACAATAAATGCTGGAGAGAGGGTGGAGACAAGGGAACCCTCTAGCACTGTTGGTGGTAATGTAAATTGATACAGCCACTATGGAGAACAGTATGGAGGTTCCTTAAAATACTAAAAAGAGAATTACCACATGACCCAGCAATCCCACTACTAGTCATATACCCTGAGAAAACCATAATTCAAAAAGAGTCATGTACCACAATATTCATTGCTGCTCTATTTGCAATAGCTGGGACATTGTAGCAACCTAAGTGTCCATTATCAGATAAATGGATAAAGAAGATGTGGCACATATATACAATGGACTATTACTCAGCCATAAAAAGAAACAAAATTTCGTTATTTGTAGTGAGGTGGATGGACCTTGAGCCTGTAATACAGAGTGAAGTAAGTCAGAAAGAGAAAAACAAATAACATATGCTAACACATATATATGGAATCTAAAGAAAAATAAAAGAAAGTGCCTCTGGAGAACAGAGGAGCAGGACAGGAATAAAAGACATAGAGGTAGAGAATGGACTTGAGGACATAGGGAGGGGGAATGGTAAGCTGGGACGAAGTGAGAGAGTGGCATGGACATAAATACACTACCAAATGTAAAATAGATAGCTAGTGGGAAGCCACCGCATAGCACAGGGAGACCAGCTCTGTGCTTTGTGATGACATAGAGGGGTGGAGTAGGGAGTGTGGGAGGGAGAAGAAAGAGGGAGGAGATATGGAGACATATGCATACGTATAGCTAATTCACTTTGTGATACAGCAGAAACTAACACACCATTGTAAAGCAATTATACTCCAATAAAGATGTTTAAAAAAAATCCTTTTGTGACTCCTAAGAGATAGTGAAATGAGTAAACAAAACAAAACAAAAATCATTAGTGCTCTTAGAGATATTGTTCAATTGATCAATATACCATTGTGATTCTGTCATATACTCAGAGCATTGTACAAGATTATTAAGTATACCTTAGTACATCTTCAGTATTTCAAATGATAAAATGACATGGACAAAGGCAAGCTGAGACTTGTCAGCCAGCAAAGTCTTTGCCCTTAGATTCCTGTATGTAATATATACTTACACAAAACATTAGTAGATTCCGTCATATTTATTAGATTTTACAGAACAGCAGTTCAGGGTTAGCAGGAACCAACAAAGTAAAGCAATGACTCTATTTAGCTATAGGTACTCTGTGGTTTTCACATTGGTTCTTGAATCCAAACTTCCACAAATACTACGAATGCAGTCAGATTTGTGAACTAATATTCCAGACACATCTCTCATATTTTCCTGTGGATTTCTTTGTGGGCTGTTGGACAGACACGTGTTTTTCTTTGGGTACTGCCATAGAACTCCCTTATGGGATAGATTTCAACCCTTAGTCAGCCTTGGGACAAAAAAAATTTCCTTATATATGAACTTATTACATATCATGTTGCATAACTATTCTGGGTGCACAGCCCTGTACTTTTGGAATACTTTCTAGGGTTTGAACTTTCCTTTCAGAGAAGGTTTGTTTGAAAACATACCAGTTTTTTTAAAGATAGAGGCTTACATACTTTCTTACACAGTGCTGTCAAAATCAGGCTCCTAATCTATTCTTGATTCTATAAAGATCACAATTAAAATTCTCTCTTCCTTGCCAAATTCCTATCTTTAATGCTGCATGAATAATCCTTTAAGGTATCAGTATTTAATACAGCCAGAAAGAGGTATTAAATGTGATAACTCCAGAAAGATTATTTGTGTAATATCAAGCATGGAAAAATTAAGTACATTTTAGGTCTCTAATCTTAGAATTGCCATGTAATGTAATGAAGTAAAATTGCTTCATGTAAAGAAGTTCATATGTTTGAGTTTCTGGCTCTGGATTTTAGCAAAATGAAGTGTTCTATAGGTCCTTGCAGAAACTTAGATAAAGGCATTATTTCTCCTCTGAGTTTTCTGGATTTGTTCTCTCTGTGAGAGATGTCAGAATCCTATAGATAAAATCAGAAGCTCTGGAGTCAGTTGACCTGAGTTCAAATTTGAGCTCTGGCACTTTTTAGCCATAAAATTGGATAGTATGATACATCACAGAGAATTTGTGGATATTAAATAATGAATGTAAGTTGCATACATGAAGCTTAGCATGTAGGTAATGCTTAATATGTTAGCTAAAATGAATCAACAAAAATAAAATTTCAAGAAGATATGCAGATTGCCAACAAACACATGAAAGGATGCTCAACATTACTAAGCCTTAAAGAAAGGCAAATCAAAACTACAATGAGGTATCACCTCACACCGGTCAGAATGGCCATCATCAGAAAATCTACAAACAATAAATGCTGGAGAGAGGGTGGAGACAAGGGAACCCTCTAGCACTGTTGGTGGTAATGTAAATTGATACAGCCACTATGGAGAACAGTATGGAGGTTCCTTAAAATACTAAAAAGAGAATTACCACATGACCCAGCAATCCCACTACTCGTCATATACCCTGAGAAAACCATAATTCAAAAAGAGTCATGTACCACAATATTCATTGCTGCTCTATTTGCAATAGCTGGGACATTGTAGCAACCTAAGTGTCCATTATCAGATAAATGGATAAAGAAGATGTGGCACATATATACAATGGACTATTACTCAGCCATAAAAAGAAACAAAATTTCGTTATTTGTAGTGAGGTGGATGGACCTTGAGCCTGTAATACAGAGTGAAGTAAGTCAGAAAGAGAAAAACAAATAACATATGCTAACACATATATATGGAATCTAAAGAAAAATAAAAGAAAGTGCCTCTGGAGAACAGAGGAGCAGGACAGGAATAAAAGACATAGAGGTAGAGAATGGACTTGAGGACATAGGGAGGGGGAATGGTAAGCTGGGACGAAGTGAGAGAGTGGCATGGACATACATACACTACCAAATATAAAAGAGATAGCAGTGGGAAGCAGCCACATAGCACTGGGAGATCAGGTCGGTGCCCTGTGACCACCTAGAGAGGTGGGATAAGGAGAGTGGGAAGGAGACACAAGCGGGAGGAGATTTGGGGATATATGTATATGTATAGCTGATTCACTTTGTTATAAAGCAGAAACTAACACACCATTGTAACGCAATTATACTCCAATAAAGTCGTTAAAAAATGATATCCTCAGTAGGTGAATGTATAAACAAACGGTGGATCATCTAGACAATGAAATACTATTCAGCACTATAAAGCAAAGAGCTATCAAACCATGAAACGATATAGAGGAACCTTAAATACTTATTACTAAATGAAACATGCAATCTGCAAAGGCTACAGGCTATCTGATTCCAACTATATGATAGAAGGGAAATGCAAAACTGTTCAGACAGATCAGATCAGTGGTTACTAAGGTTCAGGGGAGGATAGGGAGGAATGAACAGGCAGAGGAGCTGTAGAGTACTGAAACTATTCTGTGTAATAACATAATGGTGAATACATGTCATCATATATTAGTCCAAAACCATAGACTATATAACACCAAGAGTGAATCCTCATGCAAACTACAGACTTTGGATGATGATGACGATGCCTCACTGTAGGTTCTTCAGTTGTAACAGTTGGTAGGAGGTGTTTATATTGGGGACGGCTGTGCATGTTGGGGGGGGCAGGGGGTGTAAGGGAAATCTCTGTAAATCTCTATAAATCTCAGCTTTGCTGTGAACCTTAAACTGCTCTAAAAATATATACATAAAATATTATATACAAAAAGAATATTGTCTACTTTCTAGCTAAATTAGTTAGAAGATGAAACTCAGGCTCTTCAGCCTTTAAAAGAGCTTCTTCATTTATTCCAAAATTTCCCAAACAGATTTATTACTGACTCCATCTGAAACATTTACACTCACATTTTTCAGTGGAAAACACCTGCTTTATTTCATCAAATAGCCTTAGAAAACGCTGGTCACTGGTATGCAGGCCCCCACCTTCCTTCTGAGGAAGTGGGGGTGGGCAGTTGGAGAGCTACAGGGGGGACTGAAGTACCGTCTCTGCCTGCTGCCTTTTCTAAAAGCAAACAAAAAAGCGCAAAAAGTCCAAATGCTGTGGTCATATATCAGAATGAGTTGTATTTAACTGTAGCCATATTACTTACATCACTGATATCTGGTAATACATGCACAATGGTGGGGGGCAGATCTCAGATATGTGTTTTGCCTCTCTTCCCATTTGATTCATTTTTCTGTCCTAGATAAGTCTGCCAGTCATCTTGTTAATGCTTAAGCTACGTTAGATTTAGTCAACGCCATTATTCCTTTAAAAACAAGCAGCCAGCATTTGTAGATAACTCCTTGACGGGAGAAGTTAGGAATCTAGAAGGAGGAAGAGGGGTCAGCATGGCTACTTGGCGGATAGCTTGGGACCCCACAGGCTCCAGCTGGCCTTGCTCCCCAGCTTCTCTTTCTTTTTCTAGCTCATTTCTGGGCCCTATGTCTGACTTTGCTGTTCTCAGAAAAGTGCTGCAGCTCCCTAGCCACCCTAGACAAGGCCTAACACAACGCAGAATGTTGGAAATGTGAGATGTGTCCCACCCAGTGTGGATTCCAGAAAGCACTGTGGGGAGGAGGGGCTGCATACACTCTGGGCAGAAGGTCCGAAAGGTCAGAAAGAGGCTCCTTCTTTACTCTTTCTTCCCCTCCTGCTCAGCCTCTAGAAGATAAGTCCTTCTCATGCACTCTGCACCCTATTTCCTAGGGGCCATGGTTACGAGGGATGTGGCCCTCCTGGATGCACCTCATTGTTGCCATTTAACCTTTCCTGTGTTTCCCTGCAGTTCAACATTCTGCAAGCTTTGACCCCTTTGAGGTCCTAAGTCTAATCTTAATAGATTCTTCTAATCTCCTCCCACACATGGCATGGATCTTAGAACCGTTTTTACTATTAACTGGCAAAGGCTCAGTTTGCCTCTCTTATCTGATCCTCTGTTATTAAACACATTTGCAAAACCTTTGTGGGAGAATTGGTGTCCACTTCTCAGGCATGAGTCACAGGCAAAGACCCTGGCGTTCTGAGTCACTTCCGTCAGGAGTGAGCATGTGTAACGACTGGTCTATGATGGATAATCATGGGCAGTGACCCTCTGTGAGGTCATGTGGCACATGGCTTTTCTAGTCCTGGGGATGTTTCTGCTGGGTCATGGCCTCCATCTCCTCGTTCGTCTTCTGGACCTGGTTAATATCTTCATTTGCTTACCTAGGATTATGGTGTAAATTAAAAATAATTTTTATGTATATGTGTTTTCCTGAGCTGAATTTCCTGCCCTCAGAAGAGATGGAAGTGTGTCCTGGTCACATTTACATGCAGCATGATGAACTGAGGGACTTGGCGAGGATACGCCTGCATTGCATCGAGGAGATTATCTGCAGATTTCTGCTCTACTGATGTCCTAACGTGGCATTTGCTCATTTGCAGCGTGTTAGAAATAAGATGGCCAAGGGCTGGCCGTCCTGTGACTGGTAAGAAATAGGGAAACAGGCTGCGTCAAGAGCACTGCAGACCAGACATGGATGCAGATCCTGCACGCTCAGGCTGGAAACACAGATGAGCTGTGGAGTCGGTGACAATTAGATGTACAAAGATTGTTTACCTAGAATTGAAAGGGAGGGTCTGCAACAAGCAGAAACCTTTGGAAATGGGAAAACTAGACAGAGGCCACCTGCTCAGCCCTGCCACTTGGGAGCACAGGGCAGCTCCTCAGCAGCCAGAGCCACATGGCAACCACTGCACTCAGTACCATCCCAGAGGCAGAAGCTGCTTCATGACACAAGATCACCAAGTCTGACCTCCATCAACGTTTTTCCAAGGAATCTCCACCCCACATTTTCCAAACCTGCTCTCGTAGTTTAATTATTAGGTCCCAGTGCTCAGCAGGACTCCTAGTGGGGTTCATGCTGTGACTGTTTCTGCAGGTGTGATCAATCTTCCCAGCTTTAAACTGGCCATTGTGTTTGACCAGTTCTTTTCAATTAAAAGATGTTTATCTGCTGTGTCTGCTAGTAATATTGTCAGTGAACTAGAAGTGAAGGCCCAGCTGTCACAGCTTTATGCTATCGCCCAGAGCTCCACATCTGTGAGCTCCTTGTCAGCCATGGGTGTCCTGGTTCTGAGAGATGGCCACACAGCTGAGTGATGCCATGGCCCTGAGGGCCTCCCAGCCCTAGCCCAGGACCCTGGGAATGGCCTTCCTGGCTCTACCCCAGGCTCCAGAAATGAAAGACTCAGCCCCTACTAGCAGGAGCCTCCAGGACCCACACTGGCTGTTAAATGGTTGTATCTCACCCCTCCCTGCAGAACCTGGAGTTTGTGCATAGGGAGTGTTTTGTAAACTGTGAAGCATGTTAGTGATCACATCTCACTCGCACTTGACATTCAGTGTGTCATACTCCTCAGAGGGACACAGAGGACGGGGAAGCATTCTGCTCTAGAGGTAGACACACATAACCCCAGAAAGAGGGCCTTGGCCATTCTCTTCTTCCAGGGTGATCTCGGGGCTCCTCTGGCAGGCCCAACACTGCCTCCCAGGAGGCAGAGTCTCTCCCCAAGGTGGGCACTGAGGGGGAGGGGGGCAGGGTGGGGAAGGAAGACAGGAGCCAGGGCCGGTCTCCTGGTGCTCTGAGGTAGCCGCACTGTCCTTGGGGGCTTCCTGTCTTAAGACAGGGGTGTTCTCTCTCTTCCTGGCATTGGGCATGAAGAGTTGTAGCCCCACTTCTTCCTGCAAGAGGGGCCCTTTTTTGCTTAAGTGAATGGAGCCCTGCAAACTGAACTGACAGAAGAACCGATTAGCAGGAGGAAAATGTTATTTCATATGCAGATGGCCAGCCTCACAGAAACAAAATGAAAACCCCAACGAGGCAGTCCGACCTGGAGGCAATAAATTTGTGGAGAAATACCGAGACAAAGGAAAAGGATTTTGAGCTTCTAGGGGTAGTACATGTTGAGCAGGTAAATATATGGGACACTAATGGAAGATAAGGGTTATTTAGTAATGTTTGTGCCCGTCTTGGTGCTGGCTTTCCCTCTTCTTCCTGGAGAGGGGGTTTATGGCAGTGCTTATTTCTCAGAAGTTTCTGCTCTTAGTCAGATGGGAGAAGCTCTGAGAAAGCATCATTCTGCCTCTGTTAATTCTCGATGGTCTTCAACTCAAAATACTCCATAGCCAAAGTGGCATACTTTGGGGTGACATGTCTGGTCCCCTCACTCAGCAGTGATGAACGCTCCATCCAGGGCTCCCCTCCCTGTATTTCAGGCTCCCCCACATCCCCACTTAACCCCTGTCTATCTGACTTGGTCAAGCATGGCAGTACTGCCTGAATATCTCCTCTGTCCACTCTATCAACCCTAAGACCAAGCTATGAGGGTTATTTTCATGTCTCATTCCGACGTTCAGTGCAAATCTTATAGCCTTTGTGTTTCACAGAAAGGAGCAGGGTTAAGAACAGGACTTGGGAATCAGACATTACTGGTTCTGAAACTTTGGGACTGATGTTAACACGTGGGTGACCTTGGCAAGACTGACTTCAGTGAGTATTTCTCTACCTGCACAGTAAGATCAAGGTTTTGTGGGCATCCACATCAGCACAGAGAGAGAAAGCCAGCTACTGTTATTCTGCTTCTCAGAGTGATGAGTAATGAACAAAAACCTTGCAGCTTCCTTTCTCCCTGAGGACCCTGGCCACGCTCTCAGTTTACCATGACCTGCTCTAACATGGGCCTTCTCCTTTTGACTACAGCCTAAGTGCTAACTCCCTCCCCTGACATTCTGGAATCCTTAATGTAGATTCTCCTTCACTGTTTTTTTTTTTTTTTATCATTTCTCCTTCCTAGATTTTAAGTCCCTCCAGGGACCATAGAGGCCGAAGGGGACCATGTGCCTTATCTTTCGCTGTTTCCAGTGGATGGCATTGCTCTACACATGGGCACAGCTACCAGTTTTGTCTGTGCACACTCCTGACCTTGGAGTGGGCATGGGTTTCAGTTTGGGACAATGGCTGGTTCTTCCAGGCAATATAGTATCGCCCCAAGGAATAGGAAATGGTCCAATTTGGGTGAAACCCCTTCCCCAGTATTTGTTACATAAGGTCTGCATGAGAGAAGCTCCACCCTAAATTGTGAAGCTGAGAGCACCTTCCACGGCTCTGGCCCTGCCCACAAGCTCCCACAGCAGGTGACAGGATACTGCAGGACAGGGCAGGATGATGGAAGTACTCTTGTCGGTGGATTCCATGGCCTGGAGGCCTGAATGTGGGACCCCAGCCCTTCACTCCTGTCTTCCTGGCCTCTGTCCAGCAGCTCTGTGCCCAGCAGGCCAACAGCACCCACCTGCAGACTGCATCCCCAGGTTCGTGCTGGCTGTCCACTGCTGTGCGTGGCTCCAGGAGCTCCAGAGCTGAAGAGCATAGCCTCAGGGAAACTTAATGCCTGCCTCCTTCTCTTTGTGAGGTAAAACATGGCCTTCAATTAATATGATTTACTTAACACAGATTTTTAGAAATATAATCATTGGGTCAAAGTCTGATTTTGCCATGACTTGTGCAAGTTGTCCCCAAGAACTGTGCCAGTTATATGCTCACCAGCAATAGCAGAAAGTGGTCATTTTACTACTTACTTAGTATGGGATGTTTTTTCTTGTCATTAATCTATTATCAAACATCATAGATCAGGAATTGATTTCAGTTTTTAAAATTGACAATACTTTATACGCCAAACTTTATTTAACCTTTTGGTCGGTTGAACGTGAAATTGTTTATTATTCTTTTCGTTTTCCTTTCACTCAACAAATATTGAGGTGCATGTCCTGAGTTACATTCAGTGAAGAGAACTGCTCAGGCTTACAAGGAATAATTAAGAGAGATCGGTGCATGCTATAAGTAGATGAGATCTTTTATTAAATAGATGGTTAAAGCCTATATGACTCAAGGGAAATTGTCCCCTGACGGATACAGAAATTGGATTCTTCTTTCTTCAGTGACCTTTATTTTTGCACGCTAGGCAGAGAAGCCTCCTTCTCTTCCCATTTGCTTGGAGAAGAATCTGAAGACCACTGGTGTAATTCCTGGTACAATATTAGTTTATGTTACTGCACTTAACATCCTTAAATCAAAAAATCAATGACCACACTGTTCGAAAAAGAGTTAAGGAGTTATACAACAAAAAAAAAATAAGCAAAAACAAACAAACAAAACCAAGATTAAGGCAGAGTGACTGAGTGGATGCTAATTTTTTAAAGTACCCAGAAAAGGAGTCTTTTGTAAGTGATATTATTTTGTGGGTGCCCTCTCAGAAGGCCCCGTGGTACCTAGAGCGTCTCTTCCTTTTGTACACAGGTTGCAGGGGACCCCGCAGGCTAACATCACACCTTTGACTTAAATTACATTTCCAGATGCCTCTGTAATTTTTTGCCTCATTACAACCAAGAAGCTGTTTTATAGAATTTCTAAATGGCCCTCAATCTGCTGTGTGTGTCTGGGTTAATGTAGCTTGTTTTAGCTTCATAAAATGTTGCTTCCCTCTTGTTTTTCAGCTACCCAAAATTTGAGGTCAGCAAACTGACCTTCCCTGTCCAGATGGCAAGTAAGGATGATGTAGATTCTGTTTTATCTTTTTTTTTTGAGGAAAGCCATGAACTAGGTGTTTATATTATTGCCCCCAATTGGGTTAAATGATTGAAATCCACTTAGCTGGAGGAGAGCAGGTGCTTTTGGTTTTCCTGAACTGGTTCCATATTCTTTTTTTAAACCCTTTTAAATATATTCTTTCTGCATTCCAAATGTAGATTTCCCTATAGTTTTGACCTCAACTCTTTTCCCTTCTCATTCTCTTCCTGGGGAATCTTAGCTAATCCTAAGGCTGCAGCACATTCTCCAACAGAAGGTGCCCATGCTTCTTGAGTGCTGCCTACCCAGTTGGAATCAAACCAATTCAACATTGAGCTGAGAGTCAGTAGCATGTAAGGTCCAGCCAGGGATGGCAGGCTTGGATACTGGCTCCCTAGTTTCCTGGCAGTGTTACCTCAAGGCAGGGTGCCCCCACATGTAAAATGGGGGCCATGGAAGAGTCTCCCTCAAGAATATTTGAGAATCACATGCAAAGTGCGTAGAAGAGCACCAAAGAAAGAAAATTCATGCCAAAGAAGGTGTCAGCTGAGGTTGTTACTGACGTGATTCCTTCAGACCTACCTTTTTCCTCGAATTTCCTTCTGGAACTTCCAAGCCAAAGATCTAAAAAGCAAAGTTCTAATTTTCTAAGTTGAATTAATGCAGGGCATGGATTTTGGGGTCCAGGAGTACTTGAGTGCCATATGAGTGCATATGGCAGGAACACAGAGTTTTTCAGTGTAAACCGTGATCTAAGAATTAAAGGTGTCAAATGACATAACTCGCTACCCCAAAAGATAGGAGATCCCCAACCCTGAATGTGTTCAACGTCTTCAGGCCCTTGAGAAGTATTTGGAGTGAATTCTTGTATTCAGTTAGATGACCTCCGTTATTCCTTAAAAATCAGAGCCTGACCTCGGCTGAAGTCAGGCCCTTGACAGTGGCTAAGCCATCCTGGAATATTCCAGCCAAAGGGCACAGAGAGGGGACCTCACATTCAGTCTCGCTTTAGATTACCTGCTGCACTTGGGCACCGAGGGCCCAGAGCAAAGTTACAACAATCCTGCCAATCTGAAGAGATTATTGCACTTTTCTCCATTTGTTTACCTCTCTGGTTGATTATTTACTTTCTTGATTTGAAGTAATTGAAATTCGTGACATTCTTTGTAAAAGCGCAAAAAGGGGGACTATGAATAATTTAAAGATGTAACATCCTTTTGTATCTTTAGAGCATTTCTTTTCAATCTAACATTGATGTGAAGGGCCCTGAAGAAATTCTTTTATAAACAACTAATACATATATTTTTTTATTAAGCTGAAATTTGACAGCAGTTTATAATTAAAAGATTTTTTTTTTACTAAAGTGTTAGAAATGCTTTACAAAACATTGGAATAGGAAGAAAAAAATTTTTTTAATATCCACAATCCTACTACCCTAATACAGCCACCTTTAACATTTTAGTAGGTTTTTTTTTAATGTTTAAAATACTAGATAATTGCAGCTCTATTTACGATAGCCAGGACATGGAAGCAACCTAAGTGTCCATCAACAGATGAATGGATAAAGAAGATATGGCAAATATATACAATGGACTATTACTCAGCCATAAAAAGAAACGAAATTATTTGTAGTGAGGTGGATGGACCTTGAGTCTGTCATACAGAGTGAAGTAAGTCAGAAGAGAAAAACAAATACCGTACGCTAACACATATATATGGAATCTAAAAAACAAAGAAAGTGTTTCTGATGAACCTAGGGTCAGGACAGGAATAAAGATGCAGATGTAGAGAATGGACTTGAGAACACGGGGAGGGGGAAGGGTATAACAGGGACGAAGTGAGAGAGTGGCATGGACTTGTATATACTACCAAATGTAAAATAGCTAGCTAGTGGGAAGCAGCTGCATAGCAGTGGGAGATCAGCTCGGTGCTTTGTGTCCACCTAGAAGGGGTGGGATAGGAAGGTGGGAAGGAGACACAAGAGGGAGGAGATATGGGGATATATGTCTATGTATAGCTGATTCACTTTGTTATAAAGCAGAAACTAACACACTACTGTAAAGCAATTATACTCCAATAAAGATGTTAAAAAAATACTAGATGATAGGTAGATAGATGGATGATAGAAATGGATGTTAAAATCTTTATATGTGTGTATTTGTGTATAAATATATATATTTATATTTACACACACACCATGTTGATAGCTAGCTAGATAGATGTAAAAGGAATTAGACACATTGTCCACGCCCGACACTGCACTCAGGAGGCCCCACAGTCCTTCCCTACAGAATGATGCTCAGTCAAGTTCAGGGAGGGACTGCCCCCAAATCTGCTGGCTCACTTCCTCATTGCAGGACATGCTGATTATTCTCCTTTTCATGTGACAGAACACTCCGATATACAATCTCTTCTATGTTTAGAACTATTTCTTTAGATAAATTTCCAGAACTTACCACTGCTTAAGATTGGATATTTCTTAAAACTTTAAATTTGCTTCACCTTTATTAGCTTACTCCCTGCTGGAGCTGGGGCTGGGCATTGAGGGTGGGGTTCACGGAGAGTCAAATCTCAGAGTGCCCCCCTGCGCTCCTACTGCTGGTCCCCCACTCCCCAGGGTGAACGGTTAATTGTTAAAGTGTGTCTTGCTGAGGGATGGGGTTCAGTAGTGTCCCATGTTTGCATCCTCACTTTGCCAGCACTGAGAGAAATAAAACAGAAAAAAGAAGCTTTCAGCCAAGCTGTTAAATGAAAGCTGGATTTTGGTGTCTCTACGTACAGAATCATTTTCTTAGAAAACCTGAAATATTGAGTTGTGTTAACCCACTTAACCAGCTGCTTAGGAAGTAATTTTTTGAGAACCTCAATAGTGCATAATTTTACCTACCCTAAGCCTCCCTAGAAAGTGGGTACTCACCTGAGTCTTACCTTTCTCTGACCCAGACTAGCAGTGTCCGCCGATAGGCCAGCATCCAGTTGTTTGTGTTAAAACCCAGGGTAACCCAGCAACGAACTGCCTCCCTCTGTGCCTCGGTTTCATCACCTGAATGCGAGTAGACTAGACATGAACAGTTTTTGCAGTGCCCTTCCCTGCCCTAGCAAAGAATCGCCACCAAGGGATTGATGATGAGATTGTATTTTTTCACAGTTTTATTGAGATAAAAATTATATAACATTGTGTAAGTTTAAGGTATACGGTGTGATTTGATATGCTTACACGTTACAAAATGATCACTAAAGCGTTAGCCAACACCCCCATCTCATCACATAGTTACCATTTTTTTTGTGGGGTGAAAACATTTAAGATCTATTCTTTTAGCAACATTCAAGTATATATGGGGTTGGCCCAAAAGTTTGTTTGGGTTTTTCAATAATCTTGTTATGAAAAACCTGAATGAATTTTTTGGCCAACGCAATAGTAAAATATTGTTAACTATAGTCACCATGCCCTACGTTAGATCCCCAGAACTTATTCATCTTATAACTGGAAGTTTGTACCCGTTGACCATGTCCCATTTCCCCCAATGCCCAGCCCCTGACGACAGCCACTTTACTCCTCTCTTTTGTGATGAGAAAATAGTCCATCTCCAAGGTCTTTAAGATGGAAAGAAAAGGCTGAGAAGTAACGAGATTATTTCTAAGTCCCTACAGAGTGTAACATTTGCTCATGCTGTGGATTTAGGAGTGATTTTAGTGGATTCCATATATCATTTTAGCAGTGCTCTTCATGAGCTTAATGCAGTTCCTTTTCCATTCAGAAAGCACAGCATTTCATAGCCATCTCTGGGGGAAGCATTATTCGATATGATGATGTTTCCTTTATAGAGGAGGGAAACATTTTCTTTGAATAATTGGAAATGGCCATCTGGCCACCGCATGAACTCCCTGTGTGGGGACCAGGGCAGCAATTCTGCCACCCCTGGAAGACCTCACCCCTCTCCATTCTTTCACAAAGACTAATAAGGCTTTTTCTTTCATCCTTCAGGGTATGCTCACCGGCACATTTATCCAGTCACTCAGAATCAAATGTTTTATTCTTCCTGTTTCTATCGTCTTAATTCCATTGTCTTAAAATACATCTTAGCTTACAGGCCAATATAAAAATATTTTGAATTAGAAACAAAAATTAGAATTTTGAAGTCCCCTCCTGTCTTTCCTATGACAGTGGCCGTATCTTACAGCACAGGGCCTCTGGCTTCTGAGAAACTGCCTTGCAGGTTGTAGAATCACAGCCCTCACTGGGAGAGTTTTCAAAGTGGACTCTAAGAATTTCTCCGGGCTTGTGGGAGTCCACCTTTCCCCACTGCCCAATGCGTCAGTCTAAGACTTTATTTCTAAAATCCATATACGTTTGCTTGTAGATGAAGATTCATTGTAAAAATTTTTTTCATTCCTGCCTGAGGAATAATAATCTAAATCAAATGCTGGGCTTGTGAGTTCTCAAGATTCTCCCCAACTTTGCAACTGTCTTTGTCCCATACAGAGAGATGAAGATTAAAACATGGTAACCTTCAATCTTCCAACTAACACCACTTTGTGGAGGACTGCCAAGTTCCAACCCTAATGCCTCAGAAACAGCATGATGGACTTTGCAGCCTGTCTGGTAAAATGTACCTGGAATTACCCATTGCAGTCTAACTTGTATGCTTTATCTGCTCTGGGTCTTAAAGAAGCCCTCCATCAGAATGTTGCTTTGAGAAGGCGCTGGGATTCACAGGATACCTGTGGGGGTGCTGTGAGTGAAGAGGAAGGTCTGAAGCAAGAGAATCCAGATTGCTGGAATTTCAAAGGGACAAAGCAGAGCCCAGAGGAAAGGGGAGGGGCCAGAGCCTGTGTCTAAGGCTACTTACTGGCTGATTTGGTGCTCCATTGGCTGGTTATGTCCACTTTTGAGAATTTATTTTCTTTAGTAGAGGCCAGCAGACAGGCACAGGCACAGAGAGAGCAGTGTGGATGCCTAGAAGTGTTGGGAATGTGCTGACAGGTGGGATCCTGGAAAATCAGGCAACGAGGCTGAAGGCCCTAGCAGAGAGGAGTTGAAAGCAATAGCTGCCGCGGCCTGATCTGGTGGAGGGGGTGGAAAGAGCTCCAGGGAAGAGGACAGGGTGCTCCAAGGTTTGCAGGCTCGGGCCTTGGGGATGTTGCAGGAGGCGTGAGTCAGGGTGCATGTTTGAGCTGCTCACTCCGACCCTTAGGGATTTGAGGAACAGGGTCCAGGGATGTCAGGAGCCGAGGTGGATGCGCTTTCAGGGACTGAGCATGCCAGGAGACGACTTCAGCCTTGCACTTTGTTGCGGCCACAAGACCTTGCCGCTCGGGGCAGCAGGTGAGGAGATCAACAAGTTTGCGGCCAGCCTGACGGATGGCGCCGCCCATGCTGACAGTGAATAAGCATCCTGGCTGGACTTGTGCATGAGGACACACTGGTAAGTGCACAGCTCTTGTCCCAGCCTGTGCCACCCTGCACTGCCTGCTAATGGGTTGCCATCTGGACACTCCGAGCTCCAGATGGTGAATCCCCCTGCATAGGGGTGCTGTGCAGGGGAGTTTGCTTCCATTTTTAGCTAATGTATTCTACCAGGGCAACCTTTCAAGTTCATGGAGCTCCAAGGCTGCTATACCTCTCCTGACCAGTGGTCTTGTTCCCTTTACCCTTGGGGAGATGAGGACAGAAGAATGCTCACCGATGTATGCTGGGCACCTTGACCATTTACTCACAGCCAGCATCTCCCCTTATACTTTATTTTATCCCTTGGGAAAATGGCGCTTCAACGGATGCCATGGGATGGGGTATACAGTCCCTCACATCAAATATTTGTTAAAGAAGACTTGTACCATATCTGTGCTTGAAAAATGATATATTGAGACAATTATTTAATAATTCCAGCCTACCAATTATGTTTATCTTCATGATCTTATATGCCATATGAAACTTTCATTTATAAAAATATAATTAAGGGGCTTCCCTGGTGGCGTAGTGGTTGGGAGTCCGCCTGCCGATGCAGGGGACGCGGGTTTGTGCCCCGGTCCGGGAGGATCCCACGTGCCGCGGAACGGCTGGACCCCTGAGCCACGGCCACTGAGCCTGTGCGTCCGGAGCCTGTGCTCCGCAACGGGAGAGGCTACAGCACTGAGGGGCCCGCGTTCCACACACACACACACACACAAAATATATATATATATAATTAAGAATAAATGCTTTTAATTGTTACATATTTTTACAATTCTAAATGCTCAAATAGATTAACTATAATGTTTACTATATTTTCACAAATAAAATATTTTAGCACCAATTAATATACATGTAATGCATAATTCTGGACTTACTATACATCTACTCTATAGAATGAATCTGAGATACATTATGATGATAATTGCTGAACAAGAACTACAGATCAAACGAACTAGATTTTATATTATTTAGTTTATTTCCACATGTACTGTCTTCTACCTGTCAGAAAGTCGTGCTACACTCGAGAGGCGTGTATGTATTCAGAGTCTGGAATGGATTGTTATCCAAAGTCATTCTCCTTACTGTGTTCTAGATGTTACTCCTCTCACTATGACTTTTTTTAATTGCAGATATTTTTTCCCTAGAAATACTTGTTCCCCATGCAAAATGAAGCATAGGCTTTTATAATTTGTGTGTGTTTGTATAGTATACCTATGTTTTTTTCTAAACTATTTGCAGTTTTTTTTGTTTGGTTGTTGGTGGTGGGTTTTTTGTGTGTTTTGCTTGTGTTTGTTTTTGTTTTTTGTGAATAGGTCTCTTCTACCTCATTTCACTCTTTAATAGTGAAGGAAATAATTATCCCAGCCCTCTTTGGAAGCTGCCATTTGAAAATAAGAAATACTTCTACTGTGGTCTTTTTATTTATTTTTACTTTTGGTTTTAAGCCTTTAAATGACAGCACTGTATTTTTTGTGTATCCTAAAAATACATTTTACAAATTACAGACCTGAACCGAACCATGCTGTTGTAGCCTGTCATTAACAGCTATAAAGTGCTGTGCAGGGAGCAGTAGAGCTCAATTCTAGGTCATTGTTTTTGTCCTTTGCATAGTGAATGCAGTTCTAAAACTTTATTATAAGTGATTGGACCAATTTTAAAACATTAAAACATCTGAGTGTGACTGTGTGTGTGTGTGTGTTATTCTTAATATTAAAGGAAATTTAAGAAAATCGAAAAGCCTTTAATATACCTAAACATTCTACATGAAATATCAGATAGCCAAGTCTCATACCCATGTTTCCATGTAATATACACACCAGTGCTACATGTATTTGAAGGAATAAACTAAAAACTTTTAAAGTAATCTTTATACTTTAAATATTTTTCCAAACATCTAAATTTTTAAAAATCCGATATGGAAAAAAAAATCCTGTACTATATGCTCAAGAGAACAACATAATCATAGTTAAATTAATAATAATGACTCAAAAAAAAGGACTTATGGAGCCATGACACCATATCCTTTCTTGATAATTTTGGAGGCTACTTGAGCAGTATACAGTTGTCCCTCAGTATCTGTGGGAGGTTAGTTCCTGGACCTCACCTCCTGTGGATGCCAACATCTGAGGATGCACAAGTCTCATATAAAATGGTGTAGTACACAATCCTCCCATATGCTTTAAATCATCTCTAGATTATTACAATGACTAATACAATGTAAAAGCCATGTAAATAGTTGTAAATACAATGTAAATATGTAAATAATTGCCAACAAGGGGAAAATTTGAGTTTTGCTTTTTGGAACTGTATGGATTTTTTTTTACTAACATCTTCGATCCATTGGATGGTTGAATCTGTGGATGTGAAAACCCATGGTTATGGAGGGGCTGACTGTGTTTTCTTTTGATTTCAGAACATTCCATTAAGTTCACCTGCTAAATGTATTATGAAATGGGAAGGGGAAAAGGACTTTAGAGGCAGAAGAGGAGGGCGTGGTCCTATTCCAAGGAGATGTTAGACTTTAATGAAATCAGCTGTGAATTTCTAAATGCCATTGCTATATTTCATGAATGTGAGCTTGAAAACCCAATTTTGTTACTTAAAAAAATCTTTTGGCAAAGAAAGACAGAGGCTGGTCAAGGTTGCCATCCTAGAACCCTCCTTAATATCCTGGAGGTGGACATGAAAATAAGTTTCAAGCTTATTGTCATCTTCTCAAAATAATTTGCTTGATATGGTAACACTTCATGTTTTGCTTGGTAGACAGACAATATTTAAATTGTGTTGACTCTTCCACAGCTGTATGAAGGAAAGAATAATCCAATTATCTAAGCTTTGCAAAACATATTAAAAATTTTTTATCTTAGCAAAGATTCTTTCTACATCATCAACTGATCTAAATAATAGATGGGAAAACTTTAAATAATACTCTTGTTTACCAGAGGTTTGCTAGAGTTTCTCATACAAAAATTCAATTTTTATGTCAATAAATAATAAAGCTGACTACACTATATATCGTAGTGGGCCTCTTACAACTGAGAAAAAAATAATTTTAAAGTGAAAATGAACTATAAGATGTGAAACAATTATAGATTTTCTCAGGAAAAATGGACACATGATTTATGATAATTGTTGGTGTGTTAAACGGAGTAAAATCCAACTTCATTGCAGGAAACTCTGTATGTCATAATTCAGTCCAACTTTGAGCTTGAAACTGGTGTTCAACCACCTGGAATATGTATTGAAGGCAGATTCTTCAAACTTAAAATAACTCTCTAAAATAATAGAGAATGAATTTGATTTATGTTAATTTCAATAAGTACTTAAATAATGGATTCTTTTCATGCCTCTGTCATGAAATGCAGTGGAGTGTGGTCCAAGCGGTTGTCATTTCATCTGGATCAACCAGAAGCCTCCTTCCTGCCTTATGCAAGAACCAAGATCTTCCTGTATATTTGTACATGGCCATTTACTGGATGGGATCACGATCTTTCTGAACTTGCTGGGAAATAAAACGACAGCTGGGCAGTGTGGTGGACAACCGACGAGACCCAGGGTGCACCAGTGGTGACTCTGTGCCTTGGACATGAATTGTGGCAACTGTTTTGTCAGGCCACGTTCTAGGTGCTGAGACTATAGAGAATAATCCTTAAAAATTCTGTTTATGACCATTCAACCTTGAGTTGGAGGCAGGAAGCAAGGAGACATAGATGAAAAGGGGAAAGGCCATTCTCTCTTGTTTGATGAATATATTTTGACACAGAATACATTATGAGTCTAAATATTCTCGACTAATTTCAGTGAAAAAAGAATACAATGTATTAAATATTCCTTGCTGAATAAACTATTGAAGAGAATAGTTAGGTCCATGGTGGTTAAACTCATTCTCTCTCCCTATATCCTAGAAGTAGTGAATTGATGAGAACCCTTCTATCTCCCTTCTGATGCACTGGAGGTGGAGAGGTTGCTGTGTTAGTCTCAAAGGGCCCTGCTCACCTGGGCAGGACTACAGAAAAAGCAGAGCAGGAAGCAGATAGCCCTCTTTAAGCATCAGTCCACGTGAGTGATGCCTGGCCCTGCAGCAGGTCCTCTTGCCCCTGGAGTGGCTGGGATGGGAGCCTGGGTTGAGGAGAAGCAGTGAGGTATGTTGGCTTGCCCGGAAGTGTGAGAACCTTTCATCTCTGGCTGTGTAGAGGACTGGCCGCTGTGTTTATTTATTTATTTATTATTATTTTTAAGAGATATTTTTATTTTATTTACTTTAAAAAAATTTTTTTTTTTTTGCGGTATGCGGGCCTCTCGCTGTTGTGGCCTCTCCCGTTGCAGAGCACAGGCTCCGGACGTGCAGGTTCAGCTGCCATGGCTCACGGGCCCAGCCGCTGCGCGGCATGTGGGATCTTCCCGGAATGGGGCACAGAACCCGTGTCCCGTGCATCGGCAGGCGGACTCTCAACCACTGCGCCACCAGGGAAGCCCTATTTACTTTTTAAAATATCTTCATTGGAGTATAATTGCTTTACAATGGTGTGTTAATTTCTGCTTTATAACAAAGTGAATCAGTTATACATATACATATGTTTCCATATCTCTTATACCCACACACCTGTTTGTTAGGCTCCCATTAAAAAAAAATCATGGTTTTTTTTATTTAGCTGAATCTTAAGAAGAAGCATAGAGAAGTGGAATAGGGTGCATGTTACAGTCAGCTCAGTCTGCTCTAAGAAGATACCATAGGCTTTCACATTTATTTCTCACAGTTCTGGAGGCTGGAAGTAGAAGATCAAGGTGCCAGCATGGTCCGGTTCTGGTGAGGGCACTTTCCCTTGTTTATAGATGGCCACCTTCTCACTCTGTCCTCACATAGTAGAGAGAGATCTCATGTGTCTTCCCCTTTACATAAGGGCATTAATCTCAGCTTGGAAGCTAATCTCACCCTCATGACCTCATATAACCCTAATTATATCTCAAAGGCCCCACTTCCAAATATAATCATATTAGGAATTATAGTTTCAACATATGACTTTGGGAAGAACACGATCATTCAGTCCATAGTGGTACACATGCATAAGTGAATCTGAACCCTGAACATTTTTCTAAAAAATTAACCAGATACCTATACCATCATTAGGGAGACTGACTCAGAATGTTGACAGAAAATGGGGTTAAATGTTGACCCCATTCAGGGTTTTTATGTTTCGTATAAATTGTAAGGCTGTTAGACAAAATGTGGAAATATGCATTCTGTGTAAATTATTTAGTATACCCAGTTAAATGAGTAAATTTATTTTAATTTAAGGTATCTATATTTTACAACATGAGGAATACAGCCAATATTTTATAATAACTATAAATGGAATATAAGCCTTAAAAATTGTAATTAACTATTTGTACACCTGTAACATAACACCTGTAACATATAATATTGTACATCAGGTGTACTTCAATAATTTTTTTTAATTTACAGTATCACTTTTCCACCCCCTTTATATATTATGAGCCAAGCATTTGTAATCCAGAGAAACCCCTCCAGACCACAGAGCTTTAGAGATGAATATCCCTATATCTTTCTTTCCTTTTTCCCCCGTAGTCAGAGAAGATGAAAAATAAGAAATAAAATCCTTTAATTATGTCAAAAAGGAAACCAAAGATTATTTAGTACAAGCTACTTCTAATTCCATTCTGTTCTATTGTGTCTAGTCATGTGATATTTCGTTGATGGAATACTGTACTGAGGAAGCTTATAATTATGTAAAAAAACAAAAACAAGTTCTCTGGATCCCACAGTGGAATCCCCATGGAACCAGTGCCACATTCCCTCTAAGCCCAGCCTCATGCTGTAACACAGCAAGAGTGTGGCCCGGAACCCCCATCCCAGACCTGCCATATCCTTGCTGTGTGACCTATGGACATGTGTTAGCTTCTCTGGGGCTCAGTCTTCTTATTTTTAAAATGGAAATACCTTCTCCCCAACGTTGCTATGAGGAATAGATGTGTAAGTGCTTTAAAGCTTAGCTCCTGCTTGCTCAGTAACAAGCAGGTCATGTGGATGGGTCTGTATCCTCCTCTTCCAGGAGCATTAACCTGAGGAAGGAGAGGATGCACCCTCTTCTGAGTCTGGGACCGTGGTGTTCTGAGCCAGCAGTGCTGGGAGGAAGTACTCTGGATTAATAATCTTCTGGTTACTCAGTTGGTAACGTAATGCTCCAATTTTACAGAGGAAGAATCAAAGGCAAGCGAAGGTGAATAATCTCACACAGTTTGTAAACAGAGCAAAAGTGGAGGGGATGTTCACACCGGGGTTCTTTCTTCACCGACTGGTGGTGATTCCCATATCTGGCGACTAGATTGCTGCTGCTGCAGCTGCTATCACTCACATCCGGAGAAGCAGAGTTTTTAAAAAATTTTTTGACATATAGTTGATTGACAATGTTGTTTTAGTTTCAGATGTACAGCAAAGTGATTCAGCTACATATATATGTGTGTATATATGTATACCTATATATGTATATATGTATACCTATATATATGTATGTATATATAAATGTTCTTTTTTTACAATACTTCCATTATACGTTATTACAAGATATTGAGTATAATTCTCTGTGTTATAAAGTAGGTCCTTGTTGTTTATTTTATATATAGCAGTGTGTGTACAGTAATCTCAACCTCTTAATTTATCTCTACCCCACCCTGCTTTGGTAACCATAAGTTTGTTTACTATGTCTGTATGTTCTGCTTTGTAAATAAGTTCATTTAGATCTTTTTTTGGATTCCACATATAAGTGATATGATATGATACTTGTGTTTGGCTTCTTATTTCACTTAGTGTGATAATTTCTAGGTCCATCCATGTTCCTGCAAATGGCATTATTTCATTCTTTTTTATGGCTGAGTAATATTCCATTCTGTGTGTGTGTGTGTGTGTGTGTGTGTGTGTGTATACATACATCACATCTTCTTTATCCATTCACCTGTCACTGGATGTTTATTTCCATGTCTTGTCTATTGTAAATAGCACTTCAGTGAACACTAGGGTGCATGTATCTTTTTGAATTATGGTTTTCTCCAGATACATGCCCAGAAGTGGGATTGCTGGATCAAATGGTAGTTCTAATTTTATTTTTTAAATAAAAACATACTGTTTTTATACATATAGGCTGTTTTTATACATACTGCATACTGTTCTCCATAGTGGCTGCACCAATTTACATACCCAACAACAGTGTCAGAGGATTCCTTTTTCTCCTGGGTAGAAGATTTTGACTATATAGTTTGGCAAAATTGGTATTTAGCAGCTGTGTGACTTGATGAAAGTTACTTAACCTTGCAGGCCTCGTTTTACCCCCTAGCAGAAAATTATTATTGTCTCTGTCTCAATAGTCAGTACCTGGTGGGTACAAAATCATCTGTGCCTCATGGGAGTAACTTTAGGTGATGCGGCCTAGCTTGTTATATGATTTACCCCTGTCAGATCTGCATTTTAAAACGTATTGTGAAGGAATATAAATGGGGATGGAAAGCAGAGAAGATAAGTAGGGAAAGGGCATAAGGAGGAGGACTATTTGGTCATCAGGAGACTTTTTGATTTGTCATTTTTAAATAAAATGACCCACTTGGAAATTTTTACTTGAAGTCCTTTGGTAACCTTGGCCAAATTATTGCAGTTTTCTGAGTTTCAATATCCCTGATATAATATAGGGATTTAAAAATATCTGGTTGGTTTTAGATTCTTTCCAAAATATACTTGGGGTCTTTACAGAGAACAGTCTTTACTGGCTAACATAACCCACATCATTGGTAGGCCTTGGCCCTGTTGAGGAGAACATCTTTATCCTTCTCTCCTTATTCCTTTACCCAATAAACCAGTGCTAAAGGGAAAAAGGAAGTAATTCGTACGGGTGCCTTTATGTGCCATACCGGCTATTCTCGCATCCTGAATTTTATTTAAAGTTTTGAGTGTGTTCTCTTGTTCTCTGTGCAAATATAGTCTATTTAATAGTCAGCAATCATCATTGTTTGTCTAAAATCTTGCCATGAAGGAGGTGAAGGGTCTGCTCCCCTGCCCCGTTTGGCTGAATCTGTACCAGAACATTGTTCCTGCTTCTCAGTAGTGTATTTGACCGTCCTGCTTCCTGTGTTCAGGACCCTGGCAAGGGAGGCATCTATCTGCCCAGCTCACTCCTGTACCTCACTGAGATCTTGCTCTAAGTCACCTTCTCAGTGAGGACTGCAGCCCCCGCCCCTGCATCCCACTCTCTCTACCTTTTGCACCTACAATACATCTGGTGTGACTCATCTGGACACTGATCAAGTGGGAACAGTCTCTCAGGGCCTCAAAAGGGAGCATGTGAATCTATCATGTTCCCACAGGAAGGATGCTTGCAATACTTTTGAATAGTACCAATAACCACCATGATCTGTCTTTAGCTGCCAAAAGTTTTGTCTGTCTCTCCCTCATCAGGACAGACACACTCCTCCTTTCTTCAATTGAGGTAACCCCAAATGTCCACCCAGTCCCATCCCCAACGTCATGGTTACCTGTATGTGTACATCTTCACATCGTTTGCACATGGTGTTCCTTGATCCACCGACCTCTAAACTTAAAAGAAAAGCTATGGGCTTCCCTGGTGGCGCAATGGTTGGGAGTCCGCCTGCCGATGCGGGGAACACGGGTTCGTGTCCCGGTCCGGGAGGATCCCGCATCCCTCGGAGTGGCTGGGCCCCTGGGCCATGGCCGCTGAGTCTGAGCACGCGGAGCCTGTGCTCCACGGTGGGAGGGGCCGCGGCAGTGAGAGGCCCGCGTACCACAAAAAAAAAAAAAAAGAAAGAAAAGCTATGTAACCTACACCCACATATACCGTATAGCTACAAAGATGAAGAAAGACCAGTATAATCACAACAACCCACTGGTTGCAGCAATTCTGAGACCCCAGTGGGCAGATCCTGAGTGGGCTCTCTTCCCTGGGAAAATAGTGCCTTTGATTAAGCTTTAACTCTGCTCCCAGAGTTGGGTTCCCAAGGACTCTTCTCCTTGGCTCTTGACTATATTGTCTGGGAGTATTTCTTTTCCATTAACTGTTCTGGCCATGGGAAAGATAACATTGGAGAATAAGCTTCCTTTGGGGTAAAATCAGCTTTTCCAGGCCACGATCTACCAATTCCAGAAAGAAATGCAATAGTACATCTAAGTCTCTAAGAGTCACAGACATTTTTCCCTGACTTGAGGTTCCTTTGGCCGTAGAACTCTCTCAAAACCTAGCCAGCCTCTTACCTGACAGGCCAGTTTAACAGGTTCATAGATCTTGCGTCAACACAATTTCAAGATCCATGATATGCCTTTGTTTTTAATGCCACTGCCTCTACCCAACACCTTGCTTTCACTCTCACCTTTACTTTTTCTCTTAAATTAAGTACAGACAACTTGATCCGTCAGTCTTCAGTGGAAGAGTCATATATTAGTCGCTAGTCCTTGGAGCCATATTTGCACAAAGATTTTGCATCATGACAACTTAATCCATTTAGAGATTTTTAGCAATGGGTCTGATTATTTCTGCAAAGGTGAGTTTCAATAGGCTTTTAAGAGTCAAAGCGTTTCTTGAGTCTTTGATTTACTGATAGGGTGAGAAGCATTTTCTTCTTCCATTCAGACAAGAATCAGTGTCTGTTTTACCTTTCTTTTCTCTTTTGTCAACTAAAGGAAAACACACAACCTTAAAGTTGCAAGTTATTTGGGGATCTTACTGAGGACTTAAACCTGGGAGACAGCCTCTCAAGCTGGCTTCTTAAGGGAGAAGCCAGGATACATAGATTTTTGCTGGAAAAAATGTAGTCAAACTTCAAAAGCTCACTGCTAATTACAAAGAACAGACATCTCAATTTAATGATTTTGGTGCTTTTCTATGTATGGGAAGATGTATGATCTAAGTTCATTGACATTATTCCTTAGATATGCATTTTAACTATCTAGGGCCAGTTTCCAAAGCACGAAATACTTCCTCTTTTTCTCCATCCTGAATTCCCCTCAGGGCACACTACTGCAGGGGCTGATGGCTTGGTCCTTGTAGAACTAGAAATCGGGGCAACATTCTTTGCTTACTGGAATGGCAGGCATCATTCCCTGTTCATACTTTCATCAGTGCTTTAAAACCGGGCAATTATCCTGAGATAATTTCTTTCTTTTGTTAACTTACCAAACATAGTCAATAGCAGTCAACACATCAGACATGTCATGTTTTTTCACCTTAATTGTCTGTTTAAGCGCTGTTTTCCCTGACTGGAATATAAGCCCCGTGAAGGCAGGGGCTAATTCCTGTTGGCACAGTTCTCGGCTTTCTATGGTTTTCAGGGACTGACATAGTTCAACAAAGAGATGATGAATGAGGGGATAAGTTAATAAAAGGCTGGATTTGGTCTGTTGAATTACCTGTGTCAAAAAGGTTCTTTAAACCAGCAACTCAATGAAAAGGAAAAATATGGGATCTGTTGAGAATTACTGAACTCTGGGAAAGTAGTTCATTTATAATATCTAATATGTAAAGAAACTATGAAAGATATTAAAATCACTAACAAACTGCTTCTGGATCCTCCTTACTATGGACCTAAAGCTAATCCTTTAAACTGTGATTATGGGAAGAGCCTCTGAGGTGCTCCAGACTAGAGATATTTCTCTGTCTCACAGTGACATTAGCCCCATCCTGTATCCAAATGCTGTGAACACTGGGGTTGTTTCCATTTACAGAAGTAATTTGAGTGCCATCAGCCCTCTTTTTGGAAACAGCATTCGGCTTGGGTTTCTATCAGCTCTATTTTTTTTGTCATTGCTTAATTTTTACTTTTTGATTTGCGTGGTATTTGAGAATGCTCTTGAGTGAAAATGATCATTACTATTATATGAGCGAATACTTTATGGATCATTTGTTTTATGCCAAGCACTAGAGCTTTTTATTTAACTGTTTATTTCCTTCCATATAACCCATTTAGGAGGTAGGCACTACTATTCTACCCATTTTATAGATTAGAGAATTAGTAGATTTTGCTAGCTGCCAGAGCTTGGACTTAGGAATAGGGAAGGGTCTGCATCTATGTTCTGAATTGTATTCTACTACCTCTTGGCCCCTCGCCACACTCTATGTGTTTATTACAATTTATTATTTACAGAGCATTATCACACTATTGACGAATAATATCAGTTACCTTTATTGAATGTCCATCCCGTTGATCCAGGCACAGTGTTAGGCACTAACAGAAAGGGATGTGGTCAGGTGAGGATGCAGACATACGGAGAACCATACTCTTGAGAAAGAAAACAAAGCCTGCTGGAAATCCATTAATAGAAATGTCTTGCCCCTCCTTTTGTTTCAGGAATACCAAATTGATATATTTTTTGCCCAGACCTGGACCGACAGTCGCCTTCGGTTCAACAGCACAATGAAAATACTTACTCTGAACAGCAACATGGTGGGGTTAATATGGATTCCAGATACGATATTCCGCAATTCCAAAACTGCAGAGGCTCACTGGATCACCACCCCCAATCAACTCCTCAGAATTTGGAATGATGGGAAAATCCTTTACACTTTAAGGTGAGATGCTACTGATGGTCTGATAATGGGGACGTTAATTTAGATCATTGTAGGAATGGACCCTATTTTTCATTGCTAAGTTCTATCACTTCTCATGTTCAACATGCTACTAGGTCTTGAAGAAGTTTTTCCTAACCCCATGTTGTGTAAAAATAAAGACATACAAGTGACCTGCAATGAATATAAACTCCTTCCTTCATCAAAATCCATTTCTGCTGTAAGTAGGCTGTGGAAATTATCTTAATATGTTTATCCCACAGGACCATTCAGCTAAGAAAATAAAGATGTCTTGGTGTACTAGTTGACAAATGTAATTATTGCCAAATTTGAGAACACAAGGAACAAAAGAGCACAGAGGGTGTTCCCTAATGCATCCCTAATGGAAGTGGCATCGACCTTGTAATGAGTCCTCCTGGGGGCCCGGCTGTCCTCACAGAAACCCAGCAAAGTAAGAGGGGCTGCCTTTGAAATGTGAATAGAACTGCCTGCCCAAAGTCTCGATCAGGAACTAGTGTTACACGGGTTTGACCCTGGGTCTGTATCTCTCAAGAGTCTCTCTGCTAGGGCGATCTGAGTCTAACTGAACACATGGCTGCAACATACCATAGAATGGCCTGCACCTAAGCCAGTCTTTCTGCTCGCCCAGAGTTGGAATAAAGGACAGTGGCATCTGGACCCTGCTTGCCCAGCGTCTGAGCCCTCTCCAGAGCACTGGACTGAGTGTCTTGTGCTGATTATCTCTGTCTCACTGGCTTCGCTGCTTTACAGCTGCTTCCTGCACCTCCTGTCCTGCTCCTGACACAGCCTCTCCTCATTCTGCTCCTCCTGCCTTAGTACTTCCACATCACTTTATCCACTTTCCACTTTCCTGCTGACTTAGCTCATCCATTCCTAAGACTTTAAAAGCCATATCCACGCTGAGGATTCATTCCCAACCCCAAACCCCTCTGGGAACCAGTTTCTAGGTGCCACTTGCCTGTGTGTATCTCCTCCTGAAAGCCTAAAAGGCGTTTTGATTCAGCATGCTGCAGGGGAATGTCATTTCTCTAATACCTCTGACAAGGCCCCTGTGTCCTCCTGGTTCAGTGAATACCACCGCCAGCCCTGAACACACCCCCTTCCTCCCACATCCAGTATCAGGAGCTTTTAATTGCAAGTGATTTGTGGCCATAAGGAGAAATCTGTAATTCATATGGTAAACACGTATTTGTAGCACAGGTAAAGGCACAGATTAATATCAAAATAAGCAGAAGATTAAAGTATTTTAGTTTCAAGGAAATAATAATGTTGGCAGCTTGGAAACAGCAACAACAATAAAAGCCACAACAGGGAACTCTGCTGATGAGTTAGTTACATTTGGAGAACAGGAGTTTGTAATAGCTATTTCCTCATCAATTCTTAAAGGAATATAAATGAGACTCTAAAATGAAGGTGAACTTCAGCAAACTAGAATAGAGACATGGCCACTCCTGCGATCCTTTATAGAAACTCTGACCCAAGGAATGTCTGCTTTGAAAAGATGCAATACACACATTTATTTCAGGAACCACCAGCCTAGTCAAGTAGGGGAGTTGGCCAAATATGACATCTTCCCTACAAGTGGATGAACTTGGCATTATACCTATTTAGGCAAATATACCATTTTCAAAATGGAGGTAGGATTTAATTCAGTCAAACGGATTAAAAACAAGGACATATGAAAACAAGGACATGTTTTGATTTGTTTCCTCTCTTAATTGGCTGATATTTCTAGACACAGAAATTTTACTAATGGAAACTATCTCTGCTTCTGAGATTTAAAAGTAAAACAAAGTAACACAACACAAAAAACCCCAAATGGTATACTGAATGGATGGTGCCCCTGCTAAGAGTGGCCACCCCAGGTCCCTGCTCCCTACATGGTAGTAACATGACCACCCCTGGCCTTGCTTAGGGCCTTTGCTGAATTGTCGCTGGCTGGCCACAAGAGTGATGCTTGGCTCCCCCACAGGCTCACCATAAATGCAGAATGCCAGCTGCAGCTGCACAACTTCCCCATGGATGAGCACTCCTGCCCGCTGATATTCTCCAGCTGTGAGTACAAACTTGGAGTATGACTGCTGTGTAAATGATTGTCTAACCTATGCTGGTTTCTACAAACAGTCACATGATTGATTATAGCATCACTATACAACCAGACAAAGTGGATAACGGTTTTGGTGTGGGCCACCTGGGTATATTCACTCTAGACTTTGTTACATAAGACCCATGTTACAAAAAAGGTAGCTTGGATAAATCCTTGAACAACTTAACCATTTTGTTATAATATTAAAGAACTCAGAAATTGATGAACAGTTGACTTACCAAAACCCTTATGCTAATGAGCTGTGTATGTTATTTGGACATATACAGAATTCATTTGCAATAGTTTTACGCTTAATATCATCTTCAAGTCAGGTGGTTTGTCTTCAAAATAAAAAGATAATGTTTTTACTTAAATATATATATAATTGTCTCATTACACTATAATAGGATGTAATTTTTTCATAGTATTTTATTTTCCAATATTTTACATAGGATTGATACTACAGCTAACAAGTAATCACTTACAAATTCTTAAAGACAATATCTAATTCTAAGTACAAGGTTACAAATAAAAGGAAATATGAAATTTATTTGCTTATAAAGTTTTAAAGGTCAAAATAGAAATATATCTGTAGAATTTATGATGGTTCATTTAAAATATATTGACCACAACTATTTAAGTATGACTCATAAGAATTCAACTAACTTCATTGACTATCTTTAAAATTGCATATGGGACATGACAAACAAATGTGATGAAGTCTCAGGCAGAAGGTTTTGTGGCTTTCTTCCTTATACATTAGCGTGAAAAGACAAAAATGAAATAATGGATAAACCCATTTTACAGTTCATTTTAAATTCAGAAAAAAAACAAGATAGGAAGCAAAATTTCACCTAGGGATATATTTAACCAAGGAGATTAAAGACCTGTATATTGAAAACTAAAATATGTTAATGAAAGAATTGAAGAAAACACAAATAAATGGAAAGATATTCTATGCTCATGTATTGGAAGAATCAATATTTTTAAAATTTCCATACTACCCAAAGCAATCTACAGATTCAATGCAATCCTTATGAAAATTCCATTGGCATTTTTAAAGAAATAAAACAAATAATCCTAAAATTTGTACGAAACCACACACACAGACACACACACACAAACTTGAATGGCCAAAGCCATCTTGAAAAAGAAGAAAAATTTGGAAGTGTCACAGTTCCTAAGTTCAAACTATACTATAAAGCTAGATTCACCAAAACAGTGCGGCTCTAGCATAAAAACAGACATATGGATCAGTTGAAAAGAATAGAGAGCTCAGAAATAAATCCACATATATGTGGTCAGTTAATTTACTACAAAGGAGAAAAGAATATATACAATGAAGAAAGGACAGCCTCTTCGATAAATGGTGTTGGGAAAACAGGCCAGTCACATGCAAGAGAATTCAATTCAACCACTCTCTTGCACCATACACAAAAATTAACTCAAAATAGATTAGGGCTTCCCTGGTGGCGCAGTGGTTGAGAGTCCACCTGCCGATGCAGGGGACACGGGTTCGTGCCCTGGTCCGGGAAGATCCCACATGCCGCGGAGCGGCTGGGCCCATGAGCCATGGCCACTGAGCCTGCGCTTCCGGAGCCTGTGCTCCACACATAGGCAGCGCCTTGACATAGGTCTTGGTGCTGACTTTAATCTGACAGCAGCAAAAGCAACAAAACCAAAAGTAAATGGAACTGCATATCATACTAAAATGCTTCTACAAGCAAAGGAAACTATCAACAAAATGGAGAGGTAACTTATTGAATGGGCGAATATATTGCAAATCATATACCTGATAAGGGACTAGTATCAAAAATAGGTACAGAATTCATACAACTCAATAGCAAAAAAAATTTTTTGATTTAAAAACGGTCAGAAGATCTAAAAAGACATTTTTTCCAAAGAAGACATGCAGATGGCCAAAAGGTAGATGGAAAGGTGTTCAACATCATTAGTCATCATGGAAATGCAAATCAAAACAACAATGTGATATTACCTCCCACCTTTCAGAATGGCTTTCATCAAAAGACAACAAATATTGGTGAGGATGTGGAGAAAAGGAAAACCTTCAGCACTGTTGGTGAGAATGTAAATTGGTTCAGCCATTGTGGAAAACAGTATGGAGATTCCTCAAAAAATTTAAAATAGAATTAGCTTATGATCCAGCAATTCTACTTTCGTGTATTTATCCAAAGAAAATGAAAACACTAACTCAAAAAGATATACGCCGAGAGAGAGGGCACCATCTTCATCTCTTGGTCAGGAGGGCAGGCTGAGTAGGACAGATAGCCAGAACTCAGCCTCATCATTATCAGGCTCCAGCAGCATTTGATTGGACTTGCAGAGGAACGAACCAGAAAGGTTTATTTTCAGGGGCTACAAATACCTCCTTTCTTCCCGTGTGCAGCATACAGAGTGCAGCCAAATATATTTCATTCTAAACCCTTCTTGGGTTTAGACCCGAAGAGGGAACAAAATATTCATGGCTCATCCAAATGCTTCATAACTGGTGTGTCTTAAAATAAACTGAGACAAAATTGACCATCCTTGCCTGCTCCCAGGGTGCATTAAAGAGATGGGCCCTCTGCCAGGTGGAATGTCCTGGCAAGTGGGACCTTTGCTTTGGCAGGAAAGAAATCGCACAGCTCCTTGAAAGTCCTTTCTCTTTTGGATGAGTTAATCACAAAATAGAAGATGCTGTGAAATGCCAGCAGTGGCCCTGTGTCCTTTGAAGCAAAACTTCCAAAAGCAAGCCGGTCTTCCAAGGGGAGAGCAACTGTTCATTTTATGTATCATTTGACTGGTCTAAGGCAGAGGTCCCCAAACTTTTTGGCACCAGGCTCTGGTTTCGTGGAAGAAAATTTTTACATGGAAGGGGGTGGGGTAGATGGTTCAGGTGGTAAATGCGAGCAATGGGAAGAGGCAGATGAAGCTTCTCTGGCTGGCTCACCTGCTACTCACCTCTTGCTGTGCAGCCTAGCTCCTAACAGGCCACGGACCATTACCAGTCTGCGGCCCAGGGGTTGGCGACCACAGGTCTAAGGGATGCCTGGATAGCTGGTAAAACATTATTTTTGAATATTTCTGTGAGGGTGTCTAAAGGAGACATCAGAATTTGAGTCAGTAGCCTGAATAAAGAAGATCTCTCTCACCAAGGTGTGTGGGCATCTTACAGGCATACTTCCTTTTATCTTCTTTCACTTTATTGTGCTTCACAGATATTGCATTTTGTTTACAAATTGAAAGTTATGGCATCCCTTCCCAAACAGCATTGGTTTTTAGTTAAATTATTTACATTATTTTTTTAGATGTAATGCTACTGCACACATCAGTAATAGACTGTAGCATAGAGTAAGCATAACTTTTATATGCTCTGGGAAACCAAAAAATTGGTGTGACTTGCTTTGTTGTGATGTTTGCTTTATTGTGATGGACTGGAACTGAAGCTGCACTAGCTCCAAGGTCTCCCTGTAGAAGAAAAATGTGAATGAAGGTGGAATTTGCTCTTTGCTTGAGCTGGGATGTGCATCTTCTGCTCTCAGATATCAATGCTCCTGTTTCCCAGGCCTCAGACTTGGACCAGGACTGAAAACCTCAGTCTCTTTATTCTCAGGCCTTTGGACTCAGACTGAATTACACCACCAGGTTTCCTGGGTCTTCAGCTTGCAGAAGACAGATTGTGGAACTTCTTGGTTTCCATAGTCTCATGAACAAATTCCTGTAATAAATGTCTTCTTATATCTTTATCTGTATCTAGCCTTACAACTACATTTATACTATTGCTTCTGCTTCTGTGGATAACATTAATACAGGGCGGGAAGTTCCCACACCTACAGCCTACAAAATATGTGGAATCCAAAGTTCCCAAATATTCCTGTATTCACTTGTATTCACCTGCTTTAGATGTAACCAAAGGGAGTTTTTCGGCATGTCCAGGAGACATGGCAGAGGCCAGCAGCCTGAAGCTGAGAGTGAGAATCAAGGCAGTGCCCTGGGAAACAGGTTCCCGATCTGGGAACTTGCCAGACAGACTGGTGCAGAGGGTGAGGGAGATTTTGCCATCTTGTCTCTTTGCCTCCCCCATTGTCCTTGAAGTGCTTGTCCTTCACCGGCTAGCCAGGTCATCTTCCCACATGTTCCTGGATCTCTGGCCTCTCCAACTCTTCCCTGTCCCTGCCATCTCACTGCTGTAGACACTCACCTTGAGCGGTGGGAGGGTGCCCTGTGTGGCTGGTCCGGGTTGTATGTGCCTTCTATGAAGACTGTGATGCCTGTAGCAGGAAGGACAGAGCTTTGGTGTCTCCTCCACTAACTGTTACCCTTATTATGGTGGAAACCACTGCTACTCATTATTGCACTGGCTCTGCTGCCCAGTCTGGAAAGTGGGTTAATTTTTATTCTGGCTTTAAGTGAACTAAGTTGTTCTGAGAGGTGAAGGGCTGGGTCATCGCAGAGGAAGAATGCCTGACTGCTAGGCGGGACTTGTGACTTTGAACACTGTGCCCTTTTTTCCTTCTTTTTCTCTTTCACAATGGTATCCTGCCACCCTTATTTAATTTTTTAAAAGCTGTGCATATTTAATATCTACAACTCACTTAGTTTGGCATAATTGTAAGTACACCATACAGTATTGTTAGCTACAGGTACCATGCTGTATAGTGTATCTCCAGAACTTACCTTGCAAAACTGAACTGTGCACCATTTGACAATGGCCTCCCCATTTCTCCTTACCCCAGCCACTGGAAGCAACCATGCTACTGTCTGCTATGTGTTTGACTACTTTAGATTCCACACATAAGTGAAATCATGCAGTATTTGTCTTTCTGTGTCTGGCTTATTTTACTTACATAGTGCCCTCAAGATCCACCCACGTTGTTGCAAATGGCAGGGTTTCCTTTTTACAGCTGAATTATATATATATATATATCACAACTTCTTTATCCATTCATGTGTGGATGGTTACTTAGGTTATTTTCACATCCCGGTTATTGTGACTAATGCTGCTATCAACATGAGGGTGCAGATATCTTTCCAAGATGGAAATTTTTGTTTCCTTTGGATATATATCCAGATGTGGAATTGCTGGATAAATGGCCATTCTATTTTTAATTTTGGTGGGAGCTTCTATACTGTTTTCCCTAATGATTATACCAATTTACATTCCCACTAACAGTGCACAAGTGTTCCCTTTTCTCCACATTCTCACCAACACTTGTGATCTCGTCTTTTGATGAAGCCATTGTGACAATGTGGGGTGACATCTCATTGTGTTTTTATTTGCATTCTCCTTATGATTGACCACCTTTTCATGTACTTGTTGGCCATCTGTATGTCTTTTTCATAAAAATTACTGTTCAGGTACTTTATCATTTTAAAATCAGGTTGTTTGTTGTTGCTCTTTTCTATTGTTACTGAGTTGTGGAGGTTTTTTATATATTTTGGATATTAGTCCCTTATCAAATACATGATTTGCAAATATTTTCTCCCATTCTGTACATTGCTTTCCATTTTGTTTATTGTTTCCTTTGCTATGCAGAAGCTTTTTGTTTGATGAAGTCCCTCTGTAGCCAGATGACCCTGGGTGCCCTGTCACGGTGGATTCCTGGAGGTATTGGGCTCATTTCTCAACAGCAGATGGAGGGGGGAAGGATGGTGTAGTGGCAGGAAGGTTGGAGAGGCGCTGGAGAAGGTGATTTTTCAGCATCTCTCAGATCTTCTCACATATAGTAGCAAAACCCTTCCTCTTGTTGCAGCCAATGGACTTGTGGGTGCTGGGTTACATGGATAAGAGTGTGCACCAGAAGGTACACAGATGCTATATTCACACATCCCAAACACTGAGTGCCTGAAAACCAGCAAAACGGAAGTGTCGGAGGGCTTGGAGTAAAACAAGAGTGAGAGCTACTCCCACTGCCAGCTCTTCTCACGGCTTAGGTGTTAGCCTATTGTTAAAATTCTCTGAGACTTGATTTTCTCATCTATGAAACGAGGATCATAATATCCCCCTCATCTGTCTGTCAAGTTTAAATTAAATGACAGAACATGTATGTGATGGGAGCTACCTGTCCAGGGATCCCTGAGTGATCAGGAGTCATTTGAGTGTCATCACTGTGAATACCCCTGTGGCTGCAGAAAGTGTTGCTGCAGGCAGCGGGAGTCTGAGAGGGAGGGACCGAGGCTGTGAAGCAAGGCTTCTTGGACAGGAATCCCAGCTGCTTGCTCACTCACTGTAGAAAAATGGGGAACATTCTTCACCTCTTTAAACCCTGCTAAGCCTTCCTTCCCCCGTCTGCAAAGTGGAAATGGTAGCAAGTTAGAAAACGATGGAAAGGACTAGAGATTCTTAGTCGAATCTAAAGATGTGGACTTGATCGGAGTTAGGTGACAGAAGCGAATGTGAGGGATAATTGCACATTTTCTCTATTACTGTTGGATTCCCCAAAGATGCACAGCTGTGCTGGACAAACTCTGCACATGGAAGGCTTCCGGAAGAAAAAACAGTTAAAAAACCCTTAATTTACTGAAGCGCTGCTTAGGTTAACAACGCGAATATTTACTGTCCAGATCAGGGTTTTTGTTTTGTTCTGCTTTTATGTGTAATTTTCCAGAAGACATTTAATCTTTGTAATAGAGTGGTGATGGGGGGAGACATTTAATGGTCACTTTCATTATTTCGTGGAAAAAACTTTATTTGCCTTTTAAAAATTTCCCCCATTCAAAATCTTGATAGTAAACCTTATTTTGGGGAGTAATAATGAAATCTCTAGCATCTCTGTGTGTTCTGTTTTATATCATGTATGTACTCACTAAAGTAAATTTTAAAAAGCTTTTTGAAAGATGATAAAGATGTGAACCATACTGAGTGTCAAGGAAGCTCTGGGCCAGCCTCCTGCCTGCTTCGACCTACTCACAGGCTGGCATGGGGGGCATCGGGCTCAGTGTTGAGCACAGAGCTTGATGCTGGAAACTGAATCCTCACCTTCCCTCTAACTTGAGTAGGTGCATTTACTACGCACCAGGCACTGTTCTGAGCAACTACAATCATCAACCCATTTGATACATACAATAACCCAGGGAGCCCCTGTTTTTCTCATTGCCTTCCACAGTCAAGGAAACCCAGCATGGCGCGGTGAAGTCATCTGCACGCATCCGCCTGAAGAGCAAGGGCAACTGGGTTTGAGTGAAGTAGAATAGCTATTGAGTCTGCACTCATTATTTTCACTATTACTTTTGTTGCTATTGCAAGAGGACAGGTGGAGCAAAATGAGATACTCAGGCCTCAAGGTATGAGATTAATTTTACTGCAGCTTTGCTCTTTCCCCAGTAAACCATCTAGGGTGAAAAGACAAACACAGCAAGCACATTTATGCTCTTTAATTAAAAAACATCTTTATTGGAGTATAACTGCTTTACAATGTTGTGTTAGTTTCTGCTGTACAACAACAAAGTGAATCAGTTATGCTTATACATATATCCCATATCCCATCCCTCTTGCGTCTCCCTCTCACACTCCCTATCCACCCCTCTAGGTAGTCACAAAGCACAAAGCTGATCTCCCTGTGCTATGCAGCTGCTTCCCAGTAGCTATCTATTTTACATTTGGTAGAGTATTATATATGTCAATGCCGCACTCTCACTTCATCCCAGCTTATGCATTCCCCTCCCCGGGTCCTCAACACCATTCTCTACATCTGTGTCTTTATGCCTGTCCTGCAACTAGATTCTTCAGAAACATTTTTTTATAGATTCCATATATATGTGTTAGCATACGGTATTTGTTTTTCTCTTTCTGACTTACTTCACTCTGTATGAGGCTCTAGGTCCATCCACCTCACCACAAAATAACTCAATTTCATTTCATTTTATGGCTAATATTCCACTGTGTATATGTGCCACATCTTCTTAACTTATTCCTCTGTCAATGGACACTTAGGTTGGTTCCATGTCCTGGCTATTGTAAATACTGCTGCAATGAATATGTGGTACATGACTCTTTCTGAACTATGGTTTTCTCAAGGGTATATGCCCAGTAGTGGGATCGTTGGGTTGTATGGTAGTTCTATTTTTAGTGTTTTAAGGAACCTCCAAACTGTTCTCCATAGTGGCTGTATCAATTTACATTCCCACCAAAAGGGCAACAAAGTCATCTTTTTTCCACCCCCCTCTCCAACATTTGTTTGTAGTTTTTTGTTTGTTTGTTTGTTTGTTTTTTGCGGTACGCAGGCCTCTCACTGTTGTGGCCTCTCCTGTTGCAGAGCACAGGCTCCGGACGCGCAGGCTCAGCCGCCATGGCTCACGGGCCCAGGGCTCAGTGGCATGTGGGATCGTCCCGGACCGGGGCACGAACCCGTGTCCTCTGCATCGGCAGGCGGACTCTCAACCACTGCGCCACCAGAGAAGCCCTGTAGTTTTTTGATGATTGCCATTCTGACCAGTATGAGGAGATACCTCATTGTAGTTTCGATTTGTATTTCTCTAAAGTTGAGCTTCCTTTCATGTGTTTGTCGGCAATCTGTATATTTTCTTTGGAGAAATGTCTGTTTAGGTTTTCTGCCTCTTCTTGGATTGGGTTTTTTAGTTTTTTGATATTGAGCTGCATGAACTGTTTGCAAATTTTGGAGATTTTCCTTTGTCAGTTTCTTCATTTGCAAATATTTTCTCCCATTCTGAGGGTTGTCTTTTGCTCTTGTTTATGGTTTCCTTTGCTGTACAAAAGCTTTTAAGTTTCATTTGGTCCCATTTTTTAATTTTTGTTTTTATTTCCATTTCTCTAGGTCAAAAAAGATCATGCTGTGATTTCTATTCTGCTTATGTTTTCCTCTAAGGGTTTTAATAGTGTCTGGCCTTACATTTAGGTCTTTAATCCATTTTGAGTTAATTTTTCTGTATGGTGCCAGGGAGTGTTTTAATTTCAGTCTTTTACATGTAGCAGTCTTGTTTTCCCAGCACCACTTATTTAAGAGGCTGTCTTTTCTTGATTGTATATTTTTCCCTCCTTTATCAAATATCAAGTCACCATACATGCGTGGCTTTATCTTTGGGCTTTCTATACTGTTCCATTGATCTATATTTCTGTTTTGTGCTTTTTCTCAAGATTGCTTTGGGAGGTAGTGTGAATGACAATGGGTCATTACTCAAAACCTTGGAGATTTTCTGCCTAAATCCTCCCTTCTTCTTTTCATTAATGTGATTATAGACTTTTCACTTTTTCTCTTATAAACTCATGACTGCAATCATTTGCACATGCCCTTTGCAACAGAGAAGGCTGACTGGAAGGATCATGGCTAGGTATTAAGATTAAAAATTTTTTAATAGAGAGACCTTCAAGACAGTGGAGGACTCAGAAGTGGAGATCTTCTTCCTCACCAGAAATACATCAGAAATACACCTACATGTGGAACAATTCCTACAGAACACCTACTGAATGCGGGCAGAAGACCTCAGGCTTCCCAAAAGATATATATATTCTTTCCTTTTTCTCTTTTTGTCAGTTTGTATGTGTATGCTTCTTTGTGTGATTTTGTCTTTATAGCTTTGCTTTTACTATTTGTCTTAGGATTCTGTCTGTCCGTTCTTTTCATTTAGTTTTTTTTTTAGTATATTTTGTCACGCTTGCTATCATCGGTGGATTGGGTTTTTGGTTTGGTTGCTCTCTTTTTCTTACTTTTTTTATTACTTAAAAATTTTTTTCTTAATAATTTAAAATTATTTATTTTAATAAATTTAATTTATAATTTTCTAACTCTCTTTTCTTCTGAGCTGTGTGGCTGAAAGTGTCTAAGTACTCTGGCTGGGTGTCAGGCCTGTACCTCCGAGGTGGGAGAGCAGAGTTCAGGACATTGGTCCACCAGAGACCTCCTGGCTCAACATTATATCAAACAGTGAAAGCTCACCAAGAGATCTCCATCTCAATGCTAAGACTAAGCTCCTCGAAGACCAGCAAGTTACAGTGTTGGACACCCTATTCCAAACAACTGGCAGGACAGGAACACAACCCCACCCACTAGGAGAGAAGCTGCCTAAAATCATAATAAGGTCACAGACACCACAAAAAGAACCACCGAAATAGTCCTGCCAACCAGAAAGACATGATGCCGCCTCATCTTCAGAACACAGCACCAGGTCCCCCAACCAGAAAGCCTACACAACCCCCTGAACCAACCTTAGACACGGGGGGCAGACACCAAAATCAAAGAGAACTACGAACCTGCAGCATTTGAAAAGGACACCGCAATAACAGTAAGTTGAGAAACATGAGAGGACAGAGAAACACACAGCAAATGAAGGAGCAAGGTAAAAACTCACCACACCAAACAAATGAAAAGGTAAGAGGCACTCTACCTGAAACAGAATTCAGGGTACTGATAGTAAACATGATCAAAATCTAAATAGAATGGAAAAAATACAAGAAATATTTAACAAGGACATGGAAGAACTAAACAGCAAACAAACAATGATGAACAACACAATAAATGAAATTAAATATGCTCTAGAAGGAATGAATAGCTGAATAACTGAGGCGGAGGAATGGATAAGTGACCTGGAAAATAAAATAGTGGAAATAACTACCGCAGAGCAGAATAAAGAAAAAAAAAATGAAAAGATTGGAGGAGAGTCTCAGACTCCTGAAACAAACACACCTACATTCGGGTTATAGGGGGTCAGAGAAGAAGTAAAAAGAAAGGGTCTGAAAAAATATTTGAAGAGATTATAGTGGAAAACTTCAATAGTATGGCAAAGCATATAGTCAGTCAAATCCAGGAAATGCAGAAAGTCCCATACAGGATAATCTCAAGGAGAAACACACCAAGAGACACATTAGTCAAAAATCAAAAATTAAATACAAACAAAAAATATTGAAAGCAACAATGGTTAGAAAACAAATTACATACAAGGGAATCTGCATAGAGTTAAAAGCTGAACTTTCAGCAGAAACTCTGCAAGCCAGAAAGGAGTGGCAGAACATCTTTAAAGTGATGAAAGGGAAAAACCTACAATCAAGAGTACCCAGCAAGGATCTCATTTAGATTCGATGGAGAAATTAAAACCTTTATATAGAAGCAAAAGCTAAGATAATTCAGCACCACGAAACCAGCTTTACAAAAACGCTAAAGTAACTTCCCAAGGCAGAAAACAAAAGCGAAGGAAAGACAAAAACAATTAAGAATATGTAATAGGAAAATACATACAGATAATTACCTTAAATGTAAATGGATTATATGCTCCAACTAAAAGACATAGACTGGGTGAATGGAAACAAAAACAAGGCCATTATCTTGTTGTCCGTCTAACAAGAGACCCACTTCAGACCTAGGGACACGTACAGACAGAAAGAGAGGGCACGGAAAATCATATTCCATGCAAATGGAAATCAAAAGAAAGCTGGAGTAGCAATTCTCATATCAGACAAAATAGACTTTAAAACACTTTTTTTTTGTGGCATGTCTGCGTTTGGTATGAGGGTTATGGTGGCCTCATAGAACTAGTTTGGGAGTGTTCTTCCATCTGCTGTATTGTGAAAGAGTTTGAGAAAGGAGTTAACTTTTCTCTAAATATTTGAAAAAATTCACCTGTGAATCCATTTTATCCTAGACTTTTTTGTTGGAAGAAATCACAATTTCAATTTCAGTTGTGGTGATTAGTCTGTTGATATTTTCTATTTCTTCCTAGTTCAGTCTCAAAAGGATGTGCTTCTCTAAGAATGTGTTCATTTCTTCCAGATTGTTTATTTTAATGCCATATATTTGCTTGTAGTAATGTGTCATGATCCTTTGTATTTCTGCAGTGTCAGTTGTTTCTTCTTTGTTTTTTTTTCTCCGATTTTTTTTACCATCTTTATTGGAGTATAACTGTTTTACAATGGTGTGTTAGTTTCTGCTTTACAACAAAGTGAATCAGTTATACATGTGTTCCCATATCTCTTCCCTCTTGAATCTCCCTGGCTCCCACCCTCCCTATCCCAGCCCTCTAGATGGTCACAAAGCACCGAGCTGATCTCCCTGTGCTATGTGGCTGCTTCCCACTAGCTATTTTACATTTGGTAGTGTATATATGACCATGCCACTCTCTCACTTCGTCACAGCTTACCCTTCCCCCCCATATCCTCAAGTCCATGTTCTAGTAGGTCTGTGTTTTGTTCCCGTCCTACCGCTAGTCTCTTCATGACATTTTTTTTCTTAGATTCCATATATATGTTAGCATACGGTATTTGTTTTTCTCCTTCTGACTTACTTCACTCTGAATGACAGACTCAAGGTCTATCCACCTCATTGCAAATAACTGTTTCATTTCTTCTTATGGTTAATATTCCATTGTATATATGTGCCACATCTTCTTTATCCATTCATCTGTTGATGGACACTTAGGTTACTTCCATGTCCTGGCTATTGTAAATAGAGCTGCAATGAACATTTTGGTACATGACTCTTTTTGAGTTATGGTTTTCTCAGGGTATATGTCCAGTAGTGGGATTGCAGGGTCTTATGGTAGTGCTTTATATAGTTTTTTGTAGGTTTTTTTGTCCTAACAAAGAGCATTTTATTATATTTTTATAGTAGAGATACTGACATCATCTGGTCATCACAACCAGTCCTAGAGGTGACAATACAGAGAACTATTAATCTGAGTTGTTTTTTTTTATTTTTTATATTTTTAACATCTTTATTGAAGTATTACTGTTTTACAATGGTGTGTTAGTTTCCTCTTTACAACAAAGTGAATCACTTGTACATATACACATGTTCCCATATCTCTTCCCTCTTGCATCTCCCTCCCTCCCACCCTCCCTATCCCACCCCTCTAGTTGGTCACAAAGCACAGAGCTGATCTCCCTGTGCTATGTGGCTGCTTCCCACTAGCTATTTTACTTTTGGTAGTCTACATATGTCCATGCCACTCTCTCTCTTCGTCACAGCTTACCCTTCCCCCTCCCCATATTCTACAGTCCATGCTCTAGTAGGTCTGTGTTTTTTTCCCGTCCTACCACTGATCTCTTCTTGATATTTTTTTCTTAGATTCCTTATATATGTTAGCATACGGTATTTGTTTTTCTCTTCTGACTTACTTCACTCTGTATGACAGACTCCAGGTCTATCCACCTCATTACAAATAACTCAGTTTCATTTCTTTTTATGGCTGAGTAATATTCCATTGTATATATGTGCCACATCTTCTTTATCCATCCATCTGTTGATGGACAGTTAGGTTGCTTCCATGTCCTGGCTATTGTAAATAGAGCTGCAATAACAGTCTACACTGCAGCCAAGCCCAAGGACATTCCCTTTTGAAGGACAAGTGGACTCTGGCTTTAAGATCAGTCTCAGCCATTAACAACTTCAGTAACATTCACCCATGTAAAATCCAACCTATTTATTCCTCTTGAGTTATTTTTTTTGCCCTTGTTTTTTTGTTGGTTTGTTTTTTTTTTTTTTTTTTTTTTTTTTTTGCGGTACGCGGGCCTCTCACTGTTGTGGCCTCTCCCGTTGCGGAGCGCAGGCTCCGGACGCGCAGGCTCAGCGGCCATGGCTCACGGGCCCAGCCGCTCCGCGGCACGTGGGATCTTCCCGGACCGGGGCACGAACCCGTGTGCCCTGCATCAGCAGGCGGACTTTCAACCACTGCGCCACCAGGGAAGCCCAACGCGCTTGTTTGTTTTTAAATGGCAGCTCCCAGAATGGTTTTCAGAGGAGAATGATTTAAAGTTCATAAAATGTCATCACACGGTACCACTTTCTCTAACAAATTATCCAGAAAACTAAGATGAAAGTCAAACTTAAACAACTTAAACTTTTTCCAGAACATGGTCAAAAATGACAGAAACACCAACTTCCAAAGATCTCCTACAGTTTTGCTCATCCCCTTTATTAGTGAGACTTTTATTGTTCAAAGATCTAAAACATATCAATCTTTAAAAATTATTTAAATTGGTTTTATAGATTTTTATGGTTATTATGCCTCTTCTACTCCAACTAGAGATAAATTTTCCAGTAGTAACTCTATTTCTATTAAGTTCTATGATGGGATTGTGGTCTTTTTGAGATTCTCTCTGAGTAGGGTTCTGATAAAACACCCATCTTAACTTTAATCATGGGCTTCATTAATAAAAAAATTCCTCCAAAAGAACATTCTGAACACCTGATATATTACAAGTTCTCAGTTACCACCCACAACACATCCAGTTCCATAAGAGAAAAAGAAATCTCAAATTCCTAGGGAACATAAAGCAAGGCTGTGGTGAGGTAAAAATGAAACAACGCATATAAAATCCCAAGGACCATATCTATCTCATGATATGTGCTCAAAATCTTTGTTGGTTTTGATTCTAATTTCCTAACATGAAAAGTAAATGTACCTTCTTACATATGTGACAAGAATTATAAAAAATTTAAAAATGAGTGTTTTACATAACAAAAACTGATTGGTATGCTAAGTAAGAAAATTAGGATTCTAAAAGATACAAAAGAAAATGTGATATAGTACATGCTAAGAAGTCACCGTTTGGACAATGAGATATCATCTCACACCGGTCAGATTGGCCATCATCAAAAACTCTAGAAACAATAAATGCTGGAGAGGGTGTGGAGAAAAGGGAACCCTCTTGCACTGCTGCTGGGAATGTAAATTGATACAGCCACTATGGAGAACAGTATGGAGGTTCCTTAAAA